>NC_089491.1:26079664-26379664 GCF_036850765.1 Saccopteryx bilineata | reverse complement strand
TTCAATAAAAAAAAGGAGAGCCTGACTTGTAGGGCCACAGTGGTTAAAGTGTTGACCTGGAATGCTGAGGTCACCAGTTCAAAACCCCTGGCTTGCCTGGTCAAGGCTCATACAAGCAGGCCACTACTACGAGGTGATGCTTCCCACTCCTCCTTGCTTTTTCTCTCTCCTCTTTCTAAAATCTATAAAGAAAATCTTAAAAAAAAAAAACAATAGGTTGGAAACAACCTAAAAATTAATCAATGTAAAACTATTTAAATATATTATAATTTTTTTATTTTTTTTATTTTTTATTTTTTTAGAGAGGAGAGAGAGAGGGAGAGAGAGAAGAGAGAGACAGAGAGAGAGAAGGGGGAAGGAGCTGGAAGCATCAACTCCCATATGTGCCTTAACCAGGCAAGCTCAGAGTTTCAAACCGGCGACCTCAGCATTTCCAGGTTGACGCTTTATCCACTGCGCCACCACAGGTCAGGCTATTATAATTTTTTTAAAAAAAGGAGAGGAGAAGGTGTTGTTAGTTTTGCTCTTTGCAGTAACTCCTATATAAGCACCCAGCTGTATCCTCAGGGTTCTCTTGCATGTGATCAGTGTAAATGGCTTGCATGGCCCAGAGCACATCCAGGTTAGCACACTGGTCCCTGCACTGCTGGAATAATTACCTGGGGGTGGGGCTTCCATTGTGTAGCATCACAGGTGGTTGGTGGCTGCTGCATTTTGCGTGATCCCTCTCCTCAATCCCCCCCTCACAGCACCACACACCCACCCACGCACACACATACACATACACCCAGGAAAAAGAAGTGAATGGTTAAGATCTCTTAGCTCACAGATTCCCAGTAAATAGTCAAATGCTTTCTATCTGGGCCTGATGAGACGTGGGGTAGTGTGTGCACAGCATGGGCTTCGGCCAGCAGAGAACCCACACAGAGCCTATCAGACCTCAAAGCCCCGAGAGCAGGTAAGACAAGATGCAGTCCTCATAGGTGCAGGCCACCTATAGACAGTGGCCCTTATTCCGGGGACTTGGACTTGCTACATCACAGGTCCTGGTGACAGCTTTGGTGCTGCCACAGAAGCAGCCACACTGTGCAACCCTCCATGTGAAGAATCAGAGAAGCGAAGGCATGCAGATCAGGGAGCAGAACCAGGCCGAGGGGGTGGGAGAGCTGTCTCTGCTGTGCAGGACGTCCCAGAACAACCCCTCCCAGCTGCACTGCAGCTCACCTGCAAACCCACCTGTGCTGGCACAAGAGGGGCTGTTCTCATTCCCATGTGACAGATGAGGAGACTGAGACTCAGGGAGGCAAATGACTTGACCGAAGTCTAACAACAAACCGTAACCACAGAGTAATGATTTCTAAGCTGTTAATTTTCTAATCCTTTATTCATAAGAAACTGGCCTCTTGGTTGGGCCCCATTCCTCAGTCTCTGTATGACCCTTGCCAAGGATTCCTACGCAAAGCCTTTCCTCAGCCCCTGGGTTGATTCGCTAAGCCTTTCCCTCCTCTAGGAAGTTAGGGCTCTTCTGAGGGTTACAACTGGAAGAGGTGTGTAAATTCTGTAAGAAACTCGGCAGAGCCAGTGATGACATGGAGGAGCAGTCTTGGGGATGAGGGAGAATGAAGCAGGCCCCTGCTCACCCGCTGTCCTGGGGCATCGTCCTCCCCTCCTCCTCTACCTGCGGGGCCTATGTATTGCAATTTAAACAGGCGGTCTCCATGCAGGGCTCCTTTTCTCAAAGAAAAATCCCTGATAGAAGGGGGTGTTTGGAGCAAACAAAAGAAGCAACCTCCCTTCTTAAACTCGTCAGGAGGGACACCTACGAGGATCTAGGTTTCCAACCATCTCCTCAAACACCCTATCAGACTAAATAGTGATTATGTAGGGGAACATGAACACGCAGACGGAAATAACTAGATGGGTATAACTAATGTGAAAGACAATATTCATTATACATAAGATAGAAATATAAAAAGGACAAGAATTTAACATATGCATAAACCTATACTCAAAGAACAAAGAATATTGCTAATGTAAAATGCATATAAGTTACAAAATTACAAGTAATAACCCTATGGATTAAAATACAAGAGTTAAAGAAAATAAGATATGAAACAAATCTATGGTGGGAAATTATCAGAATGAGATGGAAAATAGAAATGGAATTGCCAATATCTGAATAATAGTGGTTCAAGAAATAGAATAGAGAAAAAAAATGAAGGGAGAAATTACTTTCTGGAAATCAGCTGATCATGTCCAAGAAGGCACTCCTCTATTCCGAGGTTTTACTCTGTCTTGAATAGTGGCCGTGACAGTAAACATCCTTGACCTGTGTCTGGTCTTCAGGAGAATATTCCTAAAGCTTCTCCATTGAGTATAATGTTTGCAATAGATTTTTTTTTGTATAAACCTTTTATCCCTGGTACGCTAGGAGCTGTGTTTGTCCACTCTTGTTATTATCATCAGTGGACATTAAACTTCATCAGATAACTTTTTGAATAAATACTAATTGCAAGTCTTCATCCGTGAAGTAATCATAGGAAATTTTTCTTTGGTCTAGTAATATGAACAGATTATATTGATAATCTGACATTGAAATATGCTTCCATTGCCAGAAAACCCTACTTAAATATGAGATATTTTTAATATTTATTCATTGGTTTTAGAGAGAGGAAGGGAGGGAGAGAAAAGAACATTAATCTGTTTTCATATGTGCCCTGACTAGGGATCGAATCCACAACCTTAACATATAGGACGATGCTCTAACCCAGTGGTAGTCAACCTGGTCCCTACCACCCGCTAATGTGCGTTCCAGCTTTCATGGTAGGCGGTAGCGGAGCAACCAAAGTATAAATAAAAAGATAGGTTTAACTATAGTAAGTTGTTTTATAAAGATTTATTCTGCCAAACTTAGCGAAAATCCGACATAAAGTACTTGGTAAGTAATTATTACTATATGCTTTAACTTGCTGTAACTCTGCTTTATAAATTTTATAAAGTAAAGTTACTTTCCTACTTTATAAATCACAATTGCTGTGGAACCGGTAGGTGGTTAGAAAATTTTATTACTAACAGAGATACAAAAGTGGGTGGTAGGTATAAAAAGGTTGACTAACCCTGCTCTAACCAAATGAGCTATCGAGCCTGGGCAATATGAAATATTTTTAATTCACTTTTGAATTTATATCATTTCAGTCATTTATTATCTATTTATTTTTAGCTATTCAATCTGTTGTGTTTTGAGGGTCTATGTTAAAATATTTATATTTTTTGCTATAATTGCTAATCTATCTATTTTTCACCAGTTTAATAACTTGCTGCTTTTTATATTTGGAAGCTATACTATACTATAGAGTCATATGTGCTCAGGATGGGTATGTTGTCTTGCTCTCTTGTTCTAGATTATGACATCTGATAAAAAAAATACTTGGTACTGTTTTTGTTTCCTGTTTTCCAGTTTATATTAAGATTAGTGTTTTATTACAGTTAGTACCTCTAATTCATTAGTATTTATGTCTTGCATGCAAGGAAACATTGTCTAACACATTCTTGTGTTACATTTATCTCTGCCCCCTCTTCTCACACTCATCTCTGCTGTGATTTATTTGTCTAGAACTGGAGTTCTAAAGGATCTTTCTTTTTCTTTAGTCCTTGTTTTCTTTCTTTTTTTCAGAAACAACAACTTTATTAGGTAACTTGTTCATCTTCCATTCCATGCCTCTGGAATTTCCCTCCTGGATTTAGTTTCATGTAGGATTCTCTACCTGAGGTATTTTCAGCGTGGGGTTTTGTGTGGCAGAACTGCCGTGGCTGCTGGAGACATGCTGTTTTCCTGCTTTTGTTTCCTACATGACCGTGAGGAAGCAGTCGTGGAATGACTGTCCCCTGCACGGAAAGCCCAGCAGGTCGGTCACTGTTCATGTCCTTGTAGGTCAGAGGTGCAGTGGGCCCTTATTTTAAAAGCACAATCACAATTCCAAAATCCCAACTTGCCCACTTCCAGAAATGAGTCTCCAGGGCCAGTGTGACTCAGGGTCGCACCTTCTCCGCACCCCACTCTGAGGTGTTTGAGTCAGAAGCCTGCAATGGGATAAAGGGCATGTTACCTTCCTCGTTTCTTCACCGTACACTTCTCCAGCCTCCCCGCTCCTCCCCGCCAGCCTCTCCATCACCCCTTGTTGGTTTCTCTTTTGTTTATACCAAGACCTCTGGTTGAGGAAAGAGAGGAAGGGGAGGTAAAGGGACAGGTACACTGTTACTTGGACAAATTCCATCCTAAGCTGTCTCTGGGCTCTCTGACCAGGCAAATATCTAAAATTTCATGGAACTTTTGGAGGGTCCTTTCTAGGCATCTCAGTTTTGCTGTTCCTAGGTAGGGGTGGACATAGCACTCTTCTAGATGGTTCCTTTCAACTCTTTCCTTAGTCCTAGGATCCTAGTCACCCAAGCCTCCTAACCATCATCACCACC
Organism: Saccopteryx bilineata; assembly: GCF_036850765.1. Classification (NCBI taxonomy): domain Eukaryota; kingdom Metazoa; phylum Chordata; class Mammalia; order Chiroptera; family Emballonuridae; genus Saccopteryx; species Saccopteryx bilineata. The sequence continues at coordinate 26,375,194 of NC_089491.1, read as the reverse complement.
AGTTTCCACATTCCCCCACCACTACAAATGACACCACTGATACATGCCCCATCCACCCCCTTCCCCCCACACACAGAATATCTTCTCCCACATGGCCCACAATGGGTCCCTACGAGATACCCACAATCCCTTTCTCCAACATCCAGCAGACCGACACCACAGCAAACACACTCTTCTGACTCATGGTCTCTCACTCGCTAGAGTCCCCAGGCAGGAGAGACACCAATCTCTGCATCAACAAAACACAGCAAACACACTTCAAAGTTCCCCAAGTGGTCCTGTTCAAGTTCCACCACTTGTCTTGAGTTGAAAAGAACTCAGCGCTGGAACAGTTTTTGCCCCAAAATTTTCTTAACAAAATCTACCCACTCTTATTCAGAAGTGGTTGAGACAAATAACAGGCTGGGCTCAGAGTGTCGACTTCAAGTGCTTGCGTTATATGAACTTGAGTGAGTTATATATTGTTTGTTATGTCTCAGTTTCATTATCTGTAAAATGTGGGTAATAATAGATTTTCTATGAGGATTAAATAAGATCATGCCTAGAGAACAACAGATACACTGAAAGTGGCAGCTGATACTCATATATCTCTCTGTATAAATAGTAGATGCTATCTTTATAACAGAATGACCCAATAGGTTCCTTCTTATGATTTTGAAATCCAACTTCATAAACTTCCCCAAATCTGTGAGCTTAAGTATGCATGAGTATGAATCAGCCTAAAGACAAACCCTAGATAATTCTTATCATTATTTCCATATAATTTCCTGACAAGTTGGAAATGATTATCAAAATTGCCAAATGCGGTGATAACATTTCTACAGGAAGTGAGCAGGGCTGCAACTCCCCCGCTGTCTGGTGTGAATGTGTCTACACCCTGGCCGCTGGCAACACTGATGGCCAGGTCTTGGGTTACCATTTTCTCTTTTGGAGACCAACATGCTTGAGTTCATCAAACTTCAGTTCAAATGCAGTCTCCTTCTTGACCAACCCTCACAGATAGAACCGTTTCCTTCCAGCCCCATATTCCCATAGTGTTTTATACAGTTTCCCCTTCTTTTTATATATATATATATTTTTTTTTATTAAATTTTCTTTTTTTTATTTCTTTTTTATTCATTACAGAGAGGAGAGAGGAGGGGAGAAAGAGAGACAGAGAGGGAGAGAGAGAGTGGGGAGAGAGAAGGGGGGAGGAGCTGGAAGCATCAACTCCCATATGTGCCTTGACCAGGCAAGCCCAGGGTTTCGAACCGGCGACCTCAGCATTTCCAGGTTGATGCTTTATCCACTGCACCACCACAGGTCAGGCACAGTTTCCCCTTCTTGTCTAGCTCTGGGGTGTCTGGTTTCTGCCTGTCCATGCGGCCTCCGTGGATTGAACTCTTTGCCCTCCCTCTTCAATAGGACTTTGAACCCGGGTGCTGCCCTCCACTCCATCCACCAGCTCCATGCTGGTGTGGCCATCCACTCTGGTTTTTCTCCCCTCCCCATCCTGACAACTTAACTTTGGCTTGCAGGCCCTCTACTTGTATGTGACACCTCAGGGTCTTCTTGTCCCTAGTGGAAATTTTAAAAAGTTAGCAGGGGTAGAACGAGAAGTTAAGAGAACGTGGGAAAAGTAATTTCTACATCCGGAAGTGAAGACGGTGGGGGAGAAGAGAAGGTAAAGGGTCAGATCTGTGTCTTGAAGGCAGAAGAGTTTTCCGGGTAGAGATATACAGTATAGGCAAGACTAGGCTTACAGATGTTTGTATGGGAAATAATACAATAACTACTAAATAAGAATAAACTCTGTGTTTCCCATACTCACAACTGTAAACCTACCTTTCCCCACCCCTGCACAAGTGTGAGTTTATTTAAGGCAGACAGAACAGCAGTGGCAAAGCCCGGAGAGGTGTGGAAATGGTTGCCATGGCAGGGACCATGAAGACCACTGATGTGTGGGAAAGTAGGGATGGTCAGGGAGAATGGTCGGCGGTGACACTGGGAAGAATAAAGGCCACTGAATGCTAGCTTAAAGAGTTTGGGTTTTGGCCTGACCTGTGGTGGCGCAGTGGATAAAGCGTCGACCTGGAACGCTGAGGTTTCCAGTTCGAAACCCTGGGCTTGCCTGGTCAAGGCACATATGGGAGTTGATGCTTCCTGCTCCTCCCTCCCCCTTCTCTCTCTCTCTTTCTCTCTCTCTCTTACTCTCTATCCTCTCTAAAAATTAATAAATAAAAATTTAAAAAAAAGAGTTTGGGTTTTATTATTTACACATTGTGGAAACATCTAGAGTTGTCCAAAAGGGGCAAATAGGAGAACAAGGTGGGAGCTATTTCAGAAAGCTCACTCCGACTGCCGTAGGTTTGGAGGGTCAGCATTCCCACCTGTGACAGCACAGGGGGTGTCTCCACCCCTTCAGCACCCATCTGTTACAGCTGAGGAATCCCTCTAGAAATTAGTCATGAGGAGCATTCTCTGCATGGAGTGCGCATGGGGGGCGGGGCGGGGGAGGGAACGAGGGTACAGGGAAGAGTACAGAAGATGTTTGATCCTAGTGAGTACTGTAGAGTAAATACAGCAGGGTTGGGAGCTATAATCAGGAAGAAGACACAGTGTCCAGGAGGGTACTGTCGAGGCAGAAGACATGAGAGGCCCAGGTGGAGAAGATGGGCAGGAGAGTGGGAAGCCAGGGAGATACAGAAGATGCTATCCTGGACCGTGTGGCATGAGGGACTGTGCTTTGTCAGTTTGCTTATTTGTTCTGATGTTGGCACTTCCTGATTCCTGCTGCTTTGCCGACAGGAGGTGACCAGTGGGTAATGTGCCCTTCCTTCTGGCCAGAATTCTCTGTTCTTGACTAAAGGCAGAAGAGGGGCCTCTTCTGCCCCTTGTAGGATGAGATAGTCAGTGGTAAGAGCTTGCTCAGCAGCCACAGTGAAGAACCGAACCCCGTCTTCCTAAGTTTTCACTTCTTCCTCTGGCCCAGGACCTTCACGTGACTGGTCCAGATTGGTGGACCCTGGGTATGGAGTTCAAGAACTGCTGGTTTTTCGGCCAGTACTACATTTTGCTTCCACATTTGTAAATATGCACAAGTAAGACTTGATCTTCTTAATCATTCTTTCTCTTCTGAATCATTCATTCATTCCGGAATAAATTTATATTCCGTGGTCTCCAGAGAAAATGGAGTTACCAGAAGGCATCTCTTCAGTATGGAATCCTAATCGTGGCTCTATTCATTTGATTTTTAATAAGTCATCATGGCTGAATGATGGCTCAAAAGTCTCTATTTCCAGGAGAACTGACAGGATGATGAGAAAAGCTCATAAAGACTGGTATCTCATGGCAGAATCTTAATTACCACAGAATTCATAGGAAGCACCTGGTGGCTCTATAGATGATTTGATTAGAAACCACATTTTTAAATCTCTCCCAGTGAGTCATTATTGCATCCTTTTGGAGCCAAGTCTGTGCGTAAGGGTTCATGCAGGCAGTGAATCTCAACGTTGAAGATAAACAAAATTCTCTCAGAACCTCTTAGTGCCTAGCCTAAAAACAAAATATTGCCATTTATTTTTTCTTAACCAGAAATTTTCAGGCTAAGAATATTTTGAAGTTGAAATGCTATTCTAGTCAATATTTCCTATCATGTATCAATCGCTGTAGGCAGAGGTCATGTAAATCCGATGGCACGATACGTTCGGGTTCAGACCACACAAAGCCAGCCTCTTCATTCATGTATCTACTCAGCAACCAACAGTCACTGAGCTGCCGGCTACATGCCGCATATTGGAGCAGCAACAATGTGAGCAGAAACAAATACAGTATCTTGCCTTCTTGGGCTTCCAATGCAGTGGAGCAGATACATCTAATAAAAAAGCCACCCAAATAAATGAAAGGAGCAGATACTGGAGCAGTGAAACAGGTAATACATGTGACACTGAACTGTATTGCTCAGAGAAGTCTGGCTTTCTTAGAAAATGATCATTGGACTGAGATATGGAAGAAAGGTAGGGGATGATTTAGTGAAGGGAGTTCCAGGGAAGGTGTGTGTGGGGGGGTGGGGGTGGGGGGAACTGCCTTGTGGGAAAAGGAGAAAAAGGCACAAAGGCACTGGGACAGAATGGAAGTAGAAGGCGGTCAGCATGGTTGGAGAGCAATGTGGAGTGTGTCTAAGACACACACACACACACATCAAACTGATTGTAACAACCATATGCACTAGGCAGTCAGATGAAGAATTCAGACACTAAACGTTAAAAAGCCATAAAAAGAGCTAGAGTCATTTAAAAGAGTATCCAGATGTGGGCCGGCTTCTCAGTTGGAAGGAATTGGGCCGGGGGTAAGGCATGGTAGGTGTTCGACTTCTAATTGATGTTGGAGGCTCAGGGAGGACCTCACAGAGGAGGTGTTGTGTGAACTGAGAACCGAAAGGCCACGTGTGAAAATCAGGCAGAGGGGACTGACACCACACGACTCAGCTCGGGCGGTCGGCGGGGAGGAGCATGAGGGCACCTGCACGCGATGAGGTGGCCAAGGAGGAGGAGGCCCGAGGATAAGAGGCCCTGAAGGTCAAGCACAGGGGTTTCATCCCCGGGAGCACCAAGGAAAGAGGTCGTGGTGGACTCTGGGAAGTAGTGGGGCTTCTGGTGAGCTGCAGTGAACCTTCCCAGTGTAGACGCCAGTTCCGTTCATACAAGTCACAGTGCTGGCTACGGAAACTCTCTCTGCATGTCTTCCTAGTCTCCGCTTGAACTGGAAGGTGGTTCCTGTGGGCATAAATGGATAGAGGATATTTTACTCCAGAAAGGGGGACAGGTGTGTGAATATGTGTGTACATGTGTACGTGTATGCATGTGTGTGCTTGTGCATGGCGAGCAGGATGGGGGGGAAGCTTGAGAAATGCTTTTTTTTAATTTTTTTTTTTATTTTTTTTTCAGTTTTTTTTTTTATTAAATTTAATGCAGTGACATTGATAAATCGGTACATATGTTGAGAGAAAATATCTCTAGATTATTTTGACATTTGATTGTGCTGTATACCCCTCCCCCAAAGTTAAATTGTCTTCTGTCATCTTCTATCTGGTTTTCTTTGTGCCCCTCCCCTCCCCTAACCCCTCTCTCCTTCTTCACCCCCTCACCCCTCCCCCAACCTCCCGCCCCTGTTGCCATCACATTCTTGTTCATGTCTCTGAGTTTCATTTTTATGTCCCTTCTATGTATGGATTCATCTTAGTTTTTTTTTTTTTTCTGATTTACTTATTTCACTCCGTATAATGTTGTCAAGGTCCATCCATGTTATTGTAAATGATCCGATGTCATCATTTCTTATGGCTGAGTAGTATTCCATAGTATATATGTACCAAAGCTTTTTAATCCACTCGTCCTCTGACGGACACTTGGGCTGTTTCCAGATCTTCGCTATTGTGAACAATGCTGCCACAAACATGCGGGTGCATTTCTCCTTTTCGAGCCGTTCTATGGTGTCCTTGGGGTATATTCCTAAAAGTGGGATAGCCGGGTCAAAAGGCAGTTCGATTTTCAGATTATTGAGGAATCTCCATACTGTTTTCCACAGTGGCTGCACCAGTCTGCATTCCCACCAGCAGTGCAGGAGGGTTCCCTTTTCTCCACATCCTCGCCAGCACTTATTCTGTGTTGTTTTGTTGATAAGCGCCATTCTGACTGGTGTGAGGTGATATCTCATTGTGGTTTTAATTTGCATTTCTCTAATGATTAGTGATGTTGAGCATTTTTTCATATGCCTATTGGCCATCTGTATGTCCTCTTTGGAGAAGTGTCTATTCATCTCTTTTGCCCATTTTTGGATTGGGTTGTTTGTCTTCCTGGTGTTGAGTTTTACAAGTTCTTTATAAATTTTGGTTATTAACCCCTTATCAGACGTATTGTCAAATATATTCTCCCATTGTGTAGTTTGTCTTTTTATTCTGTTCTTGTTGTCTTTAGCTGTGCAAAAGCTTTTTAGTTTGATATAGTCCCATTTGTTTATCCTGTCTTTTATTTCACTTCCCCGTGGAGATAAATCAGCAAATATATTGCTCCGAGAGATGTCGGAGAGCTTACTGCCTATGTTTTCTTCTAAGATGCTTATGGTTTCACGGCCTACATTTAAGTCTTTTATCCATTTTGAGTTTATTTTTGTGAGTGGTGTAAGCTGGTGATCTAGTTTCATTTTTTTTGCAGGTAGCTGTCCAATTTTCCCAACACCATTTGTTAAAGAGGCTGTCTTTACTCCATTGTATTTCCTTACCTCCTTTGTCAAATATCAGTTGTCCATAGAACTGTGGGTTTATTTCTGGGTTCTCTGTTCTGTTCCATTGATCTATATGCCTGTTCTTATGCCAGTACCAGGCTGTTTTGAGTACAACGGCCTTGTAGTATAACTTGATATCAGGAAGTGTGATACCTCCCACTTTATTCTTCTCTTTCAAGATTGCTGAGGCTATTCGTGTCCCTTTTTGGTTCCATATAAATTTTTGGAATATGTGTTCTATATCTTTGAAGTATGTCATTGGTATTTTAATTGGTATTGCATTAAATTTATAGATTGCTTTGGGTAATATAGACATTTTAATGATGTTTATTCTTCTTAACCATGAGCACGGTATATGCTTCCACTTGTTAGTATCTTCCTTGATTTCTTTTATCAATGCTTTGTAATTTTCCGAGTACAAGTCTTTAGTCTCCTTGGTTAAGTTTACTCCTAGGTACTTTATTTTTTTGGTTGTAATTGTGAAGGGGATTGTTTCCTTAATTTCTCTTTCTGACTGTTCATTGTTGGTGTATAAAAATGCCTCTGATTTCTGAGTATTGATTTTATATCCTGCCACTTTGCTGAATTTATTTATCAGGTCCAGTAGTTTTTTGACTGAGACTTTAGGGTTTTCTATATACAATATCATATCATCTGCAAATAATGATAGTTTTACTTCTTCTTTTCCAACTTGAATGCCTTTTATTTCTTCTTCTTGTCTGATTGCTGTGGCTAGGACTTCCAGGACTATGTTAAATAAGAGTGGTGAAAGGGGGCACCCCTGCCTTGTTCCTGATCTTAAGGGTATTGCTTTTAATTTTTGCCCATTGAGTATGATGTTGGCTGTGGGTTTCTCATAGATGGCTTTTATCATGTTGAGGTATGTTCCCTGTATTCCCACTTTGCTGAGAGTTTTGATAATGAAGGGGTGCTGGATTTTATCAAATGCTTTTTCTGCATCTATTGAAATTATCATATGGTTTTTCTCCTTCTTTTTGTTTATGTGATGAATCACATTGATTGATTTACGAATATTGTACCAGCCTTGCCTCCCCAGAATAAATCCCACTTGATCATGGTGTATGATTTTTTCCATATATTGTTGGATCCGGTTTGCTAATATTTTGTTGAGGATTTTAGCATCTATATTCATCAGAGATATTGGCCTATAATTTTCTTTCTTTGTGTTGTCTTTGCCTGGTTTTGGAATCAGAATTATGCTCGCCTCATAAAAGGAGCTTGGAAGTCTTCCTTCCTCTTGAATTTTTTGAAATAGTTTGAGAAGGATAGGAGTTAGTTCTTCTTTGAATATTTGGTAGAATTCCGTTGTGAAGCCATCGGGCCCCGGACTTTTCTTTGTTGGGAGTTTTTTGATAACTGTTTCGATCTCATTTGGTGTAATCGGTCTGTTTAGGTTTTCTGATTCTTCCAGATTGATTTTTGGAAGATTGTATGTTTCAAGGAATTTGTCCATTTCATCTAGGTTGTCTAGTTTTTTGGCATACAGTTCTTCATAGTATTTTCTTACAATATTTTGTATTTCTGTTGTGTCAGTTGTTATTTCTCCTCTCTCATTTCTAATTTTATTTATTTGAGTCCTCTCTCTCTTTTTCTTGGTAAGTCTACTTAAAGGTTCATCAATCTTGTTTACCTTTTCAAAGAACCAGCTCCTAGTTTCATTGATCCTCTGTATTGTTTCTTTCGCCTCTATGTCATTTATTTCTGCTCTGATCTTTATTATTTCCTTCCTTCTACTACATTTGGGCTTTACTTGCTATTCTTTTTCTAGTTCTTTTAGATGCAGGGTTAAGTTGTTTATTTGAGCTTTTTCTAGCTTCTGAAAGTGTGCCTGTAGTGCTATGAACTTCCCTCTCAGCACTGCTTTCTCTGTGTCCCATAAATTTTGAGTTGTTGTATGCTCATTGTCATTCGTTTCTAGGAATATTTTTATTTCTTCTTTGATCTCATTCTTAATCCATTCATTATTTAGCACCCTGCTATTTAGTTTCCATGTGTTTGAGAATTTCTGAGCTTTTCTGCTGTGATTCATTTCTAGTTTCATGCCGTTGTGATCGGAGAAGGTGCGTGATATGATTTCAGTCTTCTTAAATTTGTTGAGAGCACTTTTGTGCCCTAACATGTGGTCTATCCTAGAGAATGTACCATGAGCGCTTGAAAAGAATGTATATTCTGCTGCTTTAGGGTGAAAGGATCTGAAGATATCTATTAAATCGAGTTGATCTATTGTTTCCAATAAGTCTGCTGTTTCTTTAATTTTCTCTCTTGAGGATCTATCTAGTGATGTTAGTGGGGTATTGAAATCCCCTACTATTATAGTATTGCTGTTGATCTCACCGTTTAAATCCATCAAAGTCTGTTTTATATATTTGGGTGCTCCTATATTAGGTGCATAGATATTTATAATAGTTATATCTTCCTGTTGGATTACTCCCTTTATCATTATGTAGTGGCCTTCTTTATCTCTTACTATATCCTTTGTTTTAAAGTCCAATTTGTCTGATATAAGTATTGCTACCCCAGCTTTTTTTTCATTTCTGTTTGCATGAAATGTTTTTTTCCATCCTTTGACCTTCAATCTATGTGTATCTTTTGTTCTAAGGTGTGTCTCTTGTAGACAGCATATGTATGGGTCCTGTTTTCTTATCCACGCAGCTACCCTATGTCTTTTGATTGGATCATTTAATCCTTTTACATTTAAGGTTATTATTGATATGTAGTTGTTTATTGCCATTTTCTTCTTTAAAGGTGTATTCCGAGTGACGTCACGGAAATGGCGCCGTGAGCAGTGCGTCCGACAGCTCTCCCCTAAATCACAACAAATTTATCAACTAGAAACAGAAAAATTTATCCTCGGAGCATTCCGGAGTTCCACACAAACTGATAGCAAAAGGACTGTTATCACTTGAATCTGAGAGACGAGGGTGTGGAGGAATCTACCACAGGGACGTTCTTTCAAACCGCAAGGAAGTGCGCCTGTGGTGAGTCAGCCCATACTTGGGAGCCAAGAGCCACCGCCGCGAGCGGCCTCGCGTGCGCCCGGTCCGGTTGAGCACCGCTGACGTTCCCAGCGGCCCGCACACAGCGAGTGGGGGTCGCCGGCCACCGGTGCCCGGAGCGCCCCATTCGCACGCATGCCTTGGGCATTCCATGTGCCCAGGGCGCCCTGCTGGCCCGCACACCCAGGGGGCTCCATTATCCTGCGCCTGGTGCGGTCCAGCCGCCAGCGGCGGGGCGAGCGGGAGAGGCTTGGGAGATTCTCTCCGTGGGCGGGGCACCTCACCCAGCCATTCAAGCTAACAATCAAGCGTTGGGGTAGGGGCGCGCGCAGGCAGCCTAAAATACCTTCGGAAGCACAGCTGCGACCCAATCACTGAAATTAGCTTAACCCATGAAATCTGCGCACCCTCGGTTCTAATTGATAAGATCTCTCTCAGTTCAGCGATCCAAGACAAGAGGCGTGATATTTTTTAGTGCCTCTCACTAAAGGGGCGGGGGCAACTTCTGATTGATAGAGCCTCCATATTCAGGGATAAACACTAACAAGAGGGACTTGGCAGATAATAAGATCTATACTACACTAGTCGCAAGCAGAGACTAGTGCCTCTTCTTCCCTGCAAAAACAGGCTACAAAGTGTGGAAAGCCTGGGTTGAGAAGTCCAACTAAATGATAGGCGCTGAACAGTCACCTTGACAACAATTGACTCCCACCCCCGCCTGATTACACTGGAGGCCCTGACTCTCAGAGCCTTTCCCAAAGCCTTGCACTGAGTGGGGATAGAGTTGGGGATTTCCCAGCTCTTTGAGCCTCTTACTCCCCAGGCAGAAGCAGTTGCAGCCTTATAGCTGGATCACCAGGCTGCTAATTCAGAAAGGGGGGACTAGGAGAAAGAATCCAGGAAAGCAAACTCTCTCATCGTTGGACCCTGCAATCGCCAACAAGCCTTGACTACCAGCAAGACTAAAGCCAATTATATGACATTGCCATAGAATCCCATCAATTGCAAATCCCTACCTAAGTGTGACACAGGGGCAGAGCCTGGGGTACAGAGTCACCGACCAGGAAGAGGGAGAGAAAAGGAAAAGGAAGAAGTTAACCTCTCAAAATCAAGAAAAATCCACAGACTTTACAACTTGTTTTACTATTTTTGTTGTTGTTGTTGTTTGTTTCTTCTATCTTATTGCCTTTATTTCCTCCACCTCGGTCCTTCTATTCTCTGCCCATCTTATGCTTCCCCTTTCTTGAACTACACTACCCATTAGTGTTGCATTTTATTTCTCTTATTCATCCTCACCCTCCTTTAAGGTTATACTCCAAAACACTTAACTCTCACTCTCTCCTCTTTTGTTTTTTTTTGTCTTGCTTTATTTTGTTTTTTTCTCTTCCTATTTTATTTCTTCCTTCATTTTTCTCTTTTTCTTATTTTTTCCTTTCTATTCGTTTTTTCTTTTCTCATTTTACTTTCCTCCCATATAATCCTCAATCACGAACAAATTACTTAATTTGGGACTCAAGGCTTTTTTTTTGGCTTTATTTCTCTTTTTTGCTTTTGTTTTTATTTTTTTCTTGTTTGTTTATTTTTGTGGCATTTTGGGTCCTCCCAACCCAAGGTCTCCATTGTATTTAGTCTTCGCTCCACTTAATACAACAGATTTTTACTTATTATTTTTATTTTTTTCTTCTGTATTATTCTTTTTTGGTCCTTTTTTCTGGTTCCCTCTTATCCTTCTCATTATATCTCTTAGTTGACCATCACTTACAAGCAAATCATCTTATGCTTGTCTAAGATTTTCTTCCTTTTTTTTTTTTTTTTTTTTTTTTTGCATTTAGTAGGTCCCTACTCCCTTTTTTTTGCCCCTTGAACTCTTCACCCCAAATCAGGCCCTCCATTATAGGCACGATATTTCCCTGAGGAGGGGAGAGGAGGGAAAGAGAAGAGAGAAAAAAGGGGGAAATAATAAATTATTACTGTTTTTTTTTGTGAGGTGTTTTACCTTTTTTTTTTTTTTTTTACTTTTTACTCTTTATTAATTCTAATTCGTGCTATCAACAAGACCACCCTCAGATGCCGATAAGAAAGAGGAAATCGAATATTATGGATACAAAAGAAAGAGAGGTAACACAAATAGATGTGGAAAAATCTATGGAGAAAAGACTTAACATATTGGAAGCCTTGGAGCTAAATGACAGAGAATTTAAAATAGAAATCTTAAATTACTCAGAGATATACAAGAAAACACAGAAAGGCAATATAGGGAGATCAGAAAACAACTCAATGAACACAAAGAATATATTACCAAGGAAATTGAAACTATAAAAACAAATCAAACAGAAATGAAAAACTCAATTCACGAGCTGAAAAACGAGGTAACAAGCTTAGCTAACAGAACAGCCCAGATTGAAGATAGGATTAGTGAAATAGAAGACAAACAACTTGAGGCACAACAGAGAGAAGAAGAAAGAGACTCAAAAATAATAAAAAATGAGAAAGCCCTACAGGAATTGTCTGACTCCATCAGAAAGAATAACATAAGAATAATAGGTATATCAGAGGGAGAAGAGAAAGAAAATGGAATGGAGAATATACTCAAACAAATAATAGACGAGAACTTCCCAAGCCTGTGGAAAGAACTAAAGCCTCAAATTCAAGAAGCAAACAGAACACCGAGTTTTCTTAACCCCAACAAACCCACTCCAAGGCACATCATAATAAAGATGACACAAACCAATGACAAAGAAAAAATTCTCAAGGCAGCCAGGGAAAAGAAGAGTACAACATATAAAGGAAGGCCTATTAGATTATCATCAGATTTCTCAGCAGAAACTCTACAAGCTAGAAGAGAGTGGACCCCAATATTTAAAGCCCTGAAAGAGAGGAACTTTCAGCCAAGAATACTATACCCATCAAAGCTATCCTTCAAGTATGAAGGAGATATAAAAACATTCACAAATACAGAAAAGATGAGAGAATTTATCAACAGAAAGCCCCCACTCCAGGAAATACTAAAGGGGGTTTTCCAACCAGATTCAAAGAACAAAAGAAAACAACACCACAAGTAACAGCTCCACCAAGAACACAATAAAACCAAACTTAAACTGTGACAACAAAGGAAAAAAAGGGGGGAGAGGATGAAGATTAACAGTAGCAAAAGATGATGAAGTGCAGAAATACTTATAAGATAGGGTACTACAATGAATATGGTACCCTGATTATTAATGTCATCCCATTACCATTAATAAAAATTTATTATAAAAAAAAAAAAAAAGGTGTATTCCTTTTTTTGCTATATTCTTTTCCAACTTTGATCTGTTTACAACAGGCCCCTTAACATTTCCTGCAGCATTGGTTTGGTTGTAATGAATTTCTTGAGTTGTTTTTTGTCTGGGAAGCTTTTTATTTCTCCTTCGATTTTAAACGATAGCCTTGCTGGATAAAGTAGTCTTGGTTGTAGGTTCTTGTTCTGCATTACTTTGAATATTTCTTGCCATTCCCTTCTGGCCTCAAGTGTTTCTGTTGAGAAGTCGGATGTCATCCTAATGGGGGCTCCTTTGTAGGTGATAACTTTTTTTTCTCTTGCAGCTTTTAATATTTTCTCTTTATCGCTTAGCTTTGGTATTTTAATTATGATGTGTCTTGGTGTAGGTTTCTTTGGGTTTCTCTTTAATGGAGTTCTCTGTGCTTCTTGGACTTGTAAGAGTTTCTCTTGCATTAATTTAGGGAAGTTTTCAGTTATGATATGATTGAACAAAGAAATGCTTTTGAGCACCTGACCGCCTCTGGATCTGGGCTAAATATGCCCTTTCAAAGCCCTCCAATGGCCAAGAGAATGTAAACTAACCTTCCCAAGAGTTCAAACCCTTGATTCTCATGTTTCCAGATGCCTTTTTCACACTCACATGTTCTCACTTGTCCCTCCAGTCAAGGTGGGTCCCCTGCCATCTCCCTTCTACAGGTAGCTTTCTCCTCCTGGGTTGTTTTACCCCAGGCATCACCAATCTCTAGCTCCTTGTTGGGTAAACAAATGTTTTTTAAGCTTGCTGTCTGGTATTGTGTGTATAGTCTATAGAAGGCTGGTGCTTGCCCTCAGGGCAGCAGACTGCAAATTGTGGATTGCCTTCCCACTTGGGAGGGGCCATTGTTTGCTGGAGAAGGGTTTTTTTCCCCCAGGCTTTTTGCTGGTGTGGAGAGAGAGAGAGAGAGAGAGAGAGAGAGAGAGTGAGCCCTGCTGAGGCTTGTGTGGGTCTGCATGTCTGGTGAGTCCGGAGGGGGTCAGGACTTTGGGAGCCCTCAGTGAGAGGGAAGCGGTCCTCCCTGCCTGCTGGCTCATCTGCCATTACAAGACTTTAATAAACAAAATGGCCCACCATTTTATGGCTCCACAGTTCCTTTACCATCTGCCCCAGTCCAGTGGGAACCTGCCCGGCCATGGAGGTGGCCATGGGCCTTACACTACTCCAATCCTTCCAGGCATTATCTGAAACCACTTCCGGTGATGTTCAGATCCACCCTGGGAAGGACGTCCTCTCCTTCTGAGCTCACGCGGTACCTGTATTTCATTCTGTCCTGTCCACACAGGACAGTGTCTGAGTCACGGGGCTGACACAGGGTAACAGAGAGCACATATTTTTAAATTGGTGGACAAATATTATAATATTTGAGTTCACCTTTTCTTTGTACTTGGAGTAAGATTTCAGTGGGTATCATACTCCTCCCTGCAGCCCTCATCGTGAGTGACAATTACAGGTGACCCATAGGATTTAGGAACATTGTTTTCCTAAGGTTTACATGACTGAATCAATAACTGAGACTCAATTGAAACCAAATTTGGTGACATCATTCAATGGTTTCCATTAGAAAAGGAACTGGTCCGCAGGGGGTGGGTGTTAGAAATGTCTCAATGGCCAGTGAGGGCTCCACTCACATTTAGTGGCAGGGCAAAGAAGGATAAACACCCTGCAAATCAGGAGAGAGTCTGGCACAACAAAAACATGCCCCGGCCCAAATGCCACCTACACCACTTAGGAAGAACTACTCACTTTAAATAATGATGAGAGACTAGACCGTGTCTTAAAGAAAGTTATAGACTCTTTAGCTCTAGGAGAATTAAAAGAAAACAATAGAATGTTGTTCTAATGGCTTCTCTCAACCCTGCCCAGCCCTGTGATACTAAAATCCTAGGGAATGTAAAACCCAGGCCAGATAGTCCAGCCACAGGAGACCCACCTCTTTGCTCCTGCAGGGGCAGCCTCCTAGATCCCTGCTCCCTAAGAAAGGGCTTAGGGCTGGGCTGCACTCCTTCTGGCCGGGAGGAGAGATGGCTGCCCCTTGGCATGTATTTCCTTCTCGAGAAATAACTCAGAGAAAACACATACATAGATGACATCACAAGGAATGCTTACTATCAGAACATCTTAGGATTTTTCTTTTTTTATTCTCTTCTCTTCTTTTCTTTCCTTTTCTTTTCTTTTTTTTTTATTCTAACAAAGCAAATAGCAGGAGTCAGCCATAGAAAACAAAGCATGAAATGTGAGGAGGGGATTTGAGGGAGTGGCAGGGATGAGGGAGGCAGAAAGTCCGAAAGGAGAAGTAATAGACTTTCAGCACTTTGGGAAGCTCCCTCTCCCTCCACCCTTTCCCCTGTGAAGGAACCAACTGCTCCTTTATATTATAGATAAATAGTTTTATAGAGATATACATTGATAAAAATATTATATTCATATAATAATGTTATATGAATAATATATATAATATAGTCATAGTTTTTTTTTTATGTTCCAACAAAACAATATTTACAAAACAGGCAGAGTGCCAGATTTGGTCTGTAGAAGCTCATTTGTTGACCCCTTGTTCAGTCTTAATCACCAATAATTTTATTATGATAAAAATTTTATTTTGCTAGCATTATATATTATTTAATATAACAATAACAATATATTAATTTCAATATATTCAATAGTATTGCTCATTATAATGATTGTAATAGCAAATTTATTATAATGAATAATGATTCTCTCTTCCCCTACAGTCCTGAAGCTCCCTGAGAATAGTGATAATTTTTTCTATTTATTAGTGTGTTCCCAGGATCTAGGACCACTCCCTCCCTCACACTTCATATACACTTCTGTTTTGTTTACAAGTGGATGCTTTTTTTTAAAAAAAAATTATATCCTGGACCCAATTTATAGCACAAAATCTTGACAGCAGTGACTAGATTGTACTCACTTGGTGTCCCCAGAACCCTGGCTGAGCTCCACATACTCAGGAAATGCTCAGAAAAATTTGGTTGAATCAAATCAAACTGAATCAGTGAGGATAAAGTGAGCATTGAAAGCTCTAGTCTGAATCATATGAATGACGCATGACGGTACTATTGAAAAAATGTTAAAGAAAAGGGACTGATTGGGGCTGAAGAGATAAAAAGCCTCTGACAATTGTATCAGGAGAGAAGTTTAGTTCCCTTGGAAAGGATGAGTTTCTTGATGAAGGAAGCGCTAAAGCAGAGGGTGGAAATCTTGGCAGAAGAGATTTAAAGACTCAACCATCGCCCTGGCCGGTTGGCTCAGTGGTAGAGCGTCGGCCTGGCGTGTAGAGGTCCCGGGTTCGATTCCCGGCCAGGGCACACAGGAGAAGCGCCCATCTGCTTCTCCACCCCTCCCCCTCTCCTTCCTCTCTGTCTCTCTCTTCTCCTCCCGCAGCCGAGGCTCCATTGGAGCAAAGATGGCCCGGGTGCTGGGGATGGCTCCTTGGCCTCTGCCCCAGGTGCTAGAGTGGCTCTGGTCGCAACAGAGCGACGCCCCGGAGGGGCAGAGCATCGCCCCCTGGTGGGCGTGCCAGGTGGATCCCCGGTGGGGTGCATGCGGGAGTCTGTCTGACTGTCTCTCCCCGTTTCCAGCTTCAGAAAAAAATACAAAAAAAAAAAAAAGACTCAACCATCAATTCAGAGCAGGTAGACTTGTTGTCCAGAGACATGTGGTTGGAAACATCCCAGAGACATGTGATGGAAACATACGTTCTATCTGGTTGCTCTACAAATAGAGGTTCATTCACAAAGTCTCCAGAATATTCTGCCCTTATTAGTACAGTCTGGCTTAAGACATTAGAGAAGATGCAAAGCATAGCGAAATCAACTCTATTCCACACCTTCAAGTCATTCCTAAGCCATTTCTTCTTCATGCTTTATAAGCCAAGACATACTTGCATTTAAGTTATTTCAAGTTAGCTCACTACAACTTAAAATTAAGAGAGTCTTGGCTAATAAAGGCACCTACCATTCATTTCCTCAACATATTTAAAAAAAAGCTTCTGATTTCTTAAATGAACTATAAAGACAATCCAACTGTTTTAAAGAGAAGGGTCTATTTTATATTGCCTCCTTTCCTCTTCCCTTTAAACAACTTGTTGGGGGTCTAGCAATTTCTAAGTGTTTGAGAAAAGTTGATGAATCTCAGTCAGTGGTTTAGAAATTAGGCCTTTTTTGACCAGAGGGTTTCTTGATTGGCCTGAATGTTTGTCCTCATTCAGCGAGGAGCAAGAAGAGTGGCAGAGAGAAAGACTAGTGAGAAATCTTCCCCCTCTACTCCAGTGGGCTTGTCCTGACTCTTTGAGACAGTTATCAAAACTTGACGTGGCTTCTCATTGATTCTCATTCTGAGTGAAGGGAGGAGTCAGTGAGCGTATAAACCAGCTGGTCCTTTCTTCACTTCACAGGAGAAAAGATAACAGAATTGCTTAACTGGTTAGTATCTCTAGGTTGTATTGTCTGTCTCTTCAAAGATATAGATTCTTTGTGGCAGTACCATCTCTTCTCTGTTTGATCAGAACTCTTCCCATCAATAACTGTCTTTGCAATCACAATAATACTAACTCCCTCTTGGCTTAATGATGACAACTGTAATCCTAATCATTAGCTGGGTAAAATGTGCTATCCAAAGAGAATATCAATGTACACCTTTCAATAAATTTCTAATGGATCCTTTAGAACAGCGGTTCTCAACCTGTGGGTCGCGACCCCGGCGGGGTTGCCTAAAGCCATCAGAAAATACATAATGCATATCAGGTATTTACATTCCGAATCATAACTGTAGCAAAATTATAGTTATGAAGTAGCCACCAAAATTATTTTTTGGTTTGGGGTCACTGCAACATGAGGAACTGTATTGCGGGGTCACGGCATAAGAAAGGTTGAGAACCACTGCTTTAGAACCTTGTGTCTCAAGTATATTTAAAATGAAAGCCTATGAAAAATTACTCATCAATTGCAACCACAAATAGTTATAGCTCCCCGATTATTCACATCTTATAGGAAAGTGAAATACAGTCAGATTCATATTGTTTAATCAAGACCAAATCTAGGAGAAAGGTCTCTGGTAAAAGGCTGGATCATCTAAAACATGTCATCAGAGACATCTGAGCCCCCTGCTTTGGCTGCAAGTTCCTTAACACATTTAATCACATACATCTCCAACACAGAGAGGTAGAAAATGATCCTGATTGTTTAGGTTGATAAATAAGAACTCCTGAAAAACACCAGTTGAGTGCTTCCTCTCTTCCAGACATTTTGTCAAGGTTTTTGTAAATATTATTCCATTTTTCCCCGCTAAATCTCTGTCCGCTTTAAAGATGAGGACATTGAGCCCTGGCCAGGTAACTCCGTTGGTTAGAGTGTCGTCCCAATGTGCCAAAGTTGTGGGTTAGATCCTTGGTCAAGGCACATAAAAGAATCAACCAATGAGTGCATAAAGTAGAACAACAGATCTATATTTCTCTCCCTCTCTCTTTCTCTCTTCCCCCTTCCTCTCTCTCTAAATAAATAAAGACAATTTTACAAGGAAATACTGAGGCCCAGAGGGTCAAATTGCCCAACGCTACCCATCTACTAATTATGGTGCCAGCCCTCCTCACTGCACAGAGTGAGTGCTTCTCTCTGGTTCCCTTCCCCTGCAGCTGGTGCCTCCCTCCTGCAGAGAAGTCCCTACAGGGACTGTCATTATTAGTTTAAAGCTTTGCCTACTCCACCAATTTCTAAACTATTTTGCTCATTTCTCTATGTACCGAACATTGCTTGGTTTTCAGTAGGGATTCAGTAAATGTTTGTACAGGAATGGGGTAAATGCATAAATGAAAGAATGAATAAATGCACAAAGAAATGATGAAATAAAACACCTAAAATAAATAAATGCTTTCTTCCCTGGATTCCTACTTGAACTCTTTTTTTTTTTTTTTTTTTTTCTGAAGCTGGAAACGAGGAGGCAGTCAGACAGACTCCGGCATGCACCCGACCGGGATCCACCCGGCACGCCCACCAGGGGGCGATGCTCTGCCCATCTGGGGCATCACTCTGTCGCGACCAGAGCCACTCTAGTGCCTGGGGCAGAGGCCAAGGAGCCATCCCCAGCGCCCAGGCCATCTTTTGCTCCAATGGAGCCTCGGCTGCGGGAAGGGAAGAGAGAGACAGAGAGGAAGGAGAGGGGGAGGGGTGGAGAAGCAGATGGGCGCTTCTCCTGTGTGCCCTGGCTGGGAATCGAACCCAGGACTTCCACATGCCAGGCCGATGCTCTACCACTGAGCCAACCGGCCAGGGCCTGAACTCTTTCCTAAATGTTTTTCAGTTTGCTTTTCCCCAGATATACTAAAGACGCATCATGATTTGGACAATGCAGCGAACCTTTACAGAACGGAATTCTGGGCAGGTCCTTTAGGCACAAGCCTGGCTTAGGCCAAACCCTGCTCAGAAATGCTCATTATGTAGGGAGGCAGGCAGGAACATAATCATTCAACTATAACTGGTATGTGCCAAATGGAGGTTTGTATGAAGACTTTGTGCAGAATTGGGCATTTGAAGATGTCACGAAGCAGTTAGTGCTCAAGGTGGGCCTCGAAGAATGAGTAGGATTTTAGAAAATTCGTGTTTTACCATCAGAAGATTTCTTTCTTCCTCTAGGAATTGTATTTTCCCCATGCACTCTTTAACATTTCTCATTGGACAGGGAAAGGATGGAGAGATACCATGACAGCAAGAACTGTTTATGATGTAAGAAGGTGAGCCAGGGTGACACTGCTGGGAAGAGTCCATATCGAGGCCCTGTGTCCTGGGGTATGGGTAAACAGCCCACAGCACCGGGACTGTCCCTAACAGAATCTTTGCGTGCTTCATAAATAGTCCACATTCCTTCACACAGTGCACTCAGCAACTCCCCATGCAGAGCACAGCTCTTCCTCCTGTCAACTGTGAATGGAAGTAATTTGTTTATGGTTCACAGAGATCCTATCAGGCAGGGAGGAGACAAGGAACCACATCTTATCATCCAATCTGCCACTGCCTTTCTGCGGTATCCATTACTGTGTTATAACCATGGAACCCAGACACTGGAAGCAAAACAGACGCGTGGGCTGGCCATTTAATCCTCTTGTTCCAAACTTTGGTCGCTTTGGGTGGAGAAGGGGCCAAATGAGGTAGCATCTGATTAAAACCCAGTGGCATGACAAAACAGAG
Organism: Saccopteryx bilineata; assembly: GCF_036850765.1. Taxonomy (NCBI): domain Eukaryota; kingdom Metazoa; phylum Chordata; class Mammalia; order Chiroptera; family Emballonuridae; genus Saccopteryx; species Saccopteryx bilineata. The sequence continues at coordinate 26,355,424 of NC_089491.1, read as the reverse complement.
GCAAGCAGGGGCAGGGAGACTGCAGAGAGCTCGTGTGCACTTGGAACTCGCCCATACCCCAGAGCCAGGGGAGAAATTTAAGGGCTGAGATTTTAAGCCAAAGGGTGCTCATGACAGAAATGACACTGATTTATTCCCCAAATCCCATCAGATCCCACCTGGCAAACTGCACTGATGACCACAGTCTTTGGTCTTTTGAGACCTCATGAGAGGGATAGTCTTGGTTCCCCTCCCCATAGTGATAGTCCATGCTCCAATTCTAGTTCTCAGCATCTCTTGTCTAGAGTGTTGCAATAACACCTTCACTTCTTCCCTTGCCTCTGCTTTTACCTGTCTCAAATCCACTCTATACATTACAGACAAGTCTACCTGTAACTGTCTTCTCGAAATCCATCACTCATTCTACGTCATATACAACAGCACTATCCATAGGATTTTCTGAGGTAAGAAAAATGCGTCTAAACTGGGCCATCCAATATGGCAGCTACTAGTCACATGAACCTATTGACTATTGAAATATAGTTAGTACAACCGAGGAATAGTATTTTTAATTTTAGTTGGTTTATATGTAAAGAGCTATATGTGTCTAGAACTACATCTTAGATACTGGACACCTGCAGGATGGTGCCCCATTGTGCATACCTGTCCCACTTCCTACCACGCTTTCTATCTGATCTCCCCACAAATAAACTCAATGATTTTAATGTCTAAGCCTTAGTTTAAGCTGTTTCCTCTAATCAAGCATCCTCTTCCCCATCATCTATACAACACATTTCAAATCAAATTTTGAGACCTAAGTTAAATGTCATATCTTCTGGGAAGCCTGTCTCAACTTCTCTTCCCCACATAATGACTTGCTCCCAAAGCTCACTGCATCTGCCTCTATTATTGCACTTATCACACTGTACTGCAGTTATCTGTTTACCTGGGCCTTTCACCCACTAGTCTAGATACTCCAAAGGGCAGGTAGTAGTAACCCTTATTCATCTCTGTAACCCTATCACCCAAGGAAGTCCACATTGGAAAATGCATGGTGAATAGATGCAAACCTGCAGGATGAATTCATCATTTAATCAATCAGTGTTTAGCTCCAAGAGCACCCTGAACTGACAGAGACATTAGTATACTGTTGTAACATCAAAGCTGCTGAGGCCAACCTGTGATGTCAGGGACAGATTTGTACCCCTGCAGCGGTACCTCTAGTATAGAAAGGGTCGACACGGAGTTGTCAAATTCAATTTAAATCTGGAACACTTGGATGTGGGTGGATGGTGCTCAGGGCTGGGCAATTAAGCTGGAAGATACTAGAAACTGCGGAGACCTCGGATAAAAAGCCAGAATCCTGGCCCTGGCTGGTTGGCTCAGTGGTAGAGCATCAGCCTGGCGTGTAGGAGTCCTGGGTTCGATTCCCGGCCAGGGCACACAGGAGAAGAGCCCATCTGCTTCTCCACTTCTCCCCCTCTCCTTCCTCTCTGTCTCTTTCTTCCCCTCCCGCAGCCGAGGCTCCATTAGAGTAAAGATGGCCCGGGCGCTGGGGATGGCTCTGTGGCCTCTGCCTCAGGCACAAGAATGGCTCTGGATGCAACAGAGCTACACCCCAGATGGGCAGAGCATCGCCCCCTGGTGGGCATGCCGGGTGGATCCCGGTCGGGTGCATGCGGGAGTCTGTCCGACTGCCTCCCCATTTCCAGCTTTGGAAAAATGAAAAAAAAAAAAAAAAAGCCAGAATCCTGAGGCCTCTAGGTTCAGAGTTAGAGGTGCCTTTAAGAAGCTAGACACAGAAAAACAAATACTGCACGACCTCACTCATATGCAGACTATAACAAACAAAAAAGAACGCTATTATTCTTTACTCCAGAGTGGGAGGAGTACCTGCTGTCAAACACAGTACCTACAGTGTACTTCCTACCACGCTTTCTATCTGATTTCCCCACAAATAAACTCAATGATTTTAATGTCTAAGCCTTAGTTTAAGCTGTTTCCTCTAATCAAGTATCCTCTTCCCCATCATCTATACAACACATTTCTAATCAAATTTTGAGACCTAAGTTAAATGTCATATCATGTATGTTAGAGCATAGATCTCGTGTTAAATGCTCTTACCACACACACAGACAGAACACAAGGACATTTCTGGAGGTGATCAATATGTTTAGTACCTTGATTGTGGTGATGGTATCACGGGTGTATGCATATGTCCAAACTCTCAACAATATATTTACATTAAATGTGTGCATTTTGTTTATCAATAATATCTCAGTAAAGCTGAATATGTATCTATCTCAAATAAAAGTGAAATTATACTTTAAAAACAAGTGGGAGATAAAGAACCACTATTTATTGAGCTCCTACTATGTGCCATGTTTTATTTTTATTATTTTTTTTAATAAATTTTTATTAATGGTAATGGGATGACATTAATAAATCAGGGTACATATATTCAAAGAAAAGAAAACATGTCTAGGTTATTTTGTCATCAAATTATGTTGCAAACCCCTCGCCCAAAGTCAGATTGTCCTCCGTCACCCTCTATCTAGTTCTCTGTGCCCCTCCCCCTCCCCCTAACTCTCTCCCTTCCTCCCTCCCATGTCCTCCCTCCCCCTCCACCCTTGGTAACCACCACACTCTTGTCCATGTCTCTTAGTCTCATTTTTATGTTCCACCAATGTATGGAATCATGTAGTTCTTGTTTTTTTCTGATTTGCTTATTTCACTCCTTATAATGTTATCAAGATCCCACCATTTTGCTGTAAATGATCTGATGTCATCATTTCTTATGGCTGAGTAGTATTCCATAGTGTATATGTGCCACATCTTCTTTATCCAGTCTTCTATTGAAGGGCTTTTTGGTTGTTTCCATGTCTTGGCCACTGTGAACAGTGCTGCAATGAACATGGGGCTACATGTGTCTTCACGTATCAATGTTTCTGAGGTTTTGGGGTATATACCCAGTAGAGGGATTGCTGGGTCATAAGGTAGTTCTATTTGCAGTTTTTTGAGGAACCACCATACTTTCCTCCATAATGGTTGTACTACTTTACAGTCCCACCAACAGTGAATGAGGGTTCCTTTTTCTCCACAGCCTCTCCAACATTTGCTATTACCCGTCTTGTTGATAATAGCTAATCTAATAGGAGTGAGGTGGTATCTCATTGTAGTTTTGATTTGCATTTCTCTAATAACTAATGAAGCTGAGCATCTCTTCATATATCTGTTGGCCATTTGTATCTCTTCCTGGGAGAAGTGTCTGTTCATGTCCTCTTCCCATTTTTTTATTGGATTGTTTGTTTGTTTGTTGTTGAGTTTTATGAGTTCTTTGTAAATTTTGGATATTAGGCCCTTATCTGAGCTGTCGTTTGAAAATATCAGTTCCCATATAGTTGGCTGTCTGTTTATTTTGATATCAGTTTCTCTTGCTGAGCAAAAACTTTTAATTCTGATGTAGTCCCATTCATTTATCTTTGCCTTCACTTCTCTTGCCATTGGAGTCAAGTTCATAAAATGTTCTTTAAAACCCAGGTCCATGATTTTAGTACCTATGTCTTCTTCTATGTACTTTATTGTTTCAGGTCTTATATTTAGGTCTTTGATCCATTTTGAATTAATTTTAGTACACGGGGACAGGCTGTAGTCGAGTTTCATTCTTTTGCATGTGGCTTTCCAGTTTTCCCAACACCATTTGTTGAAGAGGCTTTCTTTTCTCCATTGTGTGTTGTTGGCCCCTTTATCAAAGATTATTTGACCATATATATGTGGTTTTATTTCTGGGCTTTCTATTCTGTTCCATTGGTCTGAGTGTCTATTTTTCTGCCAATACCATGCTGTTTTGATTATCGTGGCCCTATAATATAGTTTAAAGTCAGGTATTGTAATGCCCCCAGCTTCATTCTTTTTCCTTAGGATTGTTTTGGCTATTCGGGGTTTTTTATAGTTCCATATAAATCTGATGATTTTTTGTTCCATTTCTTTAAAAAATCTCATAGGGATTTTGATGGGAATTGCATTAAATTTGTATATTGCTTTGGGTAATATGGCCATTTTGATTATATTTATTCTTCCTATCCAAGAACAAGGAATATTTTTCCATCTCATTGTATCTTTTTCGATTTCCCTTAACAATGCTTTGTAATTTTCATTATAGAGGTCTTTTACGTTCTTTGTTATGTTTATTCCTAGGTATTTTATTTTTTTTGTTGCAATCGTGAAGGGGATTATTTTTTTGAGTTCGTTTTCTAATATTTCATTGTTGGCATATAGAAAGGCTATGGACTTTTGTATGTTAATTTTGTATCCTGCGACCTTACTGTATTGGTTTATTGTTTCTAATAATCTTTTTGTGGAGTCCTTCGGATTTTCGATGTATAGGATCATATCATCAGCAAAAAGTGATAGCTTTACTTCTTCTTTTCCAATATGGATGCCTTTTATTTCTTTGTCTTGTCTGATTGCTCTGGCCAGAACTTCTAGCACCACGTTGAATAAGAGTGGAGAGAGTGGACAACCCTGTCTTGTTCCTGATTTAAGGTAGAAAGTCCTCAGTTTTATGCCGTTTAATAGGATGTTGGCTGATGGTTTATCATATATGGCCTTTATCATGTTGAGATATTTTCCTTCTATACCCATTTTGTTGAGAGTCTTAAACATAAAATTGTGTTGTATTTTATCAAAAGCCTTTTCTGCGTCTATTGATAAGATCATGTGGTTTTTGTTCTTTGTTTTGTTGATCTGGTGTATTACGTTAACCGTTTTGCGTATGTTGAACCACCCTTGAGATTCTGGGATGAATCCCACTTGATCATGATGTATTATTTTTTTAATATGTTGTTGTATTCGGTTTGCCAGTATTTTGTTTAGTATTTTAGCATCTGTATTCATTAGAGATATTGGTCTGTAGTTTTCTTTCTTTGTGCCATCCTTGCCAGGTTTTGGTATGAGGGTTATGTTGGCCTGATAAAATGTGTTTGGAAGTATTGCTTCTTCTTCAATTTTTTGGAAGACTTTGAGTAGAATAGGAACCAAGTCTTCTTTGAATGTTTGATAGAATTCACTAGTATAACCGTCTGGGCCTGGACTTTTATTTTTGGGGAGATTTTTAATAGTTTTTTCTATTTCCTCCCTGCTGATTGGTCTGTTTAGGCTTTCTGCTTCTTCATGACTCAGTCTAGGAAGGTTGTATTGTTCTAGGAATTTATCCATTTCTTCTAGATTGTTGTATTTGGTGGCATATAATTTTTCATAGTATTCTACAATAATTCTTTGTATTTCTATGATGTCTGTGGTGATCTCTCCTCTTTCATTTTGGATTTTATTTATTTGAGTCCTGTGTCTTTTTTCCTTGGTGAGTATTGCCAAGGGTTTGTCAATTTTGTTGATCTTTTCAAAGAACCAGCTTCTTGTTTTATTGATTTTTTCTATAGTTTTTCTGTTCTCTATTTCATTTATTTCTGCTCTGATTTTTATTATCTCCTTTCTTCGGCTGGTTTTGGGTTGTCTTTGTTCTTCTTATTCTAGTTCCTTAAGGTGTGAAGTTAAGTGGTTTACTTGGGCTCTCTCTTGTTTGTTCATATCGGCCTGAAGTGATATGAACTTTCCTTTTATTACTGCTTTTGCTGCATCCCAGAGATTCTGATATGTCGTATTTTCATTTTCATTTGTCTGTATATATCTTTTTATCTCTGCACTTATTTCTTCTTTGACCCATTCATTTTTTAGAAGTATGTTGTTTAGTTTCCACATTTTTGTGGGGTTTTCCCCCTCTTTTTTGCAGTTGAATTCTAGTTTCAAGGCTTTATGATCAGAAAATATGCTTGGTACAATTTCAATTTTTCTAAATTTGCTGATATTGTCTTTGTGGCCCAACATATGGTCAATTCTTGAGAATGTTCCATGTACACTAGAGAAAAATGTATACTCTGTCGCTTTGGGATGAAGTGTCCTGTAGATGTCTATCATATCCAGGTGTTCTAGTATTTCGTTTAAGGCCACTATATCTTTATTGATTCTCTGTTTGGATGACCGATCTAGAGCCGTCAGCGGTGTATTGAGGTCCCCAAGTACGATTGTATTTTTGTTAGTTTTTGTTTTAAGGTCAATAAGTAGCTGTCTTATATATTTTGGTGCTCCTTGGTTTGGTGCATATATATTAAGGATTGTTATGTCTTCTTGATTTAACTTCCCCTTAATCATTATGAAATGACCATTTTTGTCTCTGAGTACTTTTTCTGTCTTGTAGTCAGCATTATTAGATATGAGTATTGCTACGCCTGCTTTTTTTTGGGTGCTGTTTGCTTGGAGTATTGTTTTCCAGCCTTTCACTTTGAATTTGTTTTTATCCTTGTTGCTTAGATGTGTTTCTTGTAGGCAGCATATAGTTGGATTTTCTTTTTTAATCCATTCTGCTACTCTGTGTCTTTTTATTGGTAAGTTTAATCCATTTACATTTAGTGTAATTATTGACACTTGTGGGTTCCCTACTGCCATTTTATAAATTGCTTTCTGTTAGTTTTGTATCTAGTTTGATTCTTCTCTTTTGTTTTTCTATCATTTGTTTTTGTTTGTTTGTGTTCCATACTTCTTTCCTCTGTTGCTACCTTTTTTAAGTCTAGTGTTTTTGTGGTGGTTTTTTTAAGGGTGGTTACCATTAAGTAATGAAAAGGGTACCTACCATATTCATTGTAGTACCCTATCTTATAAGTATTTCTGCACTTCATCATCCTTTGCTACTGTTAATCTCCATCCTCTCCCCTCTTTTTTTCCTTTGTTGTCACAGTTTAAGTTTGGTTTTATTGTGTTCTTGGTGGAGCTGTTCCTTGTGGTGTTGTTTTCTTTTGTTCTTTGAATCTGGTTGGAAAACCCCCTTTAGTATTTCCTGGAGTGGGGGCTTTTTGTTGATAAATTCTCTCATCTTTTCTGTATTTGTGAATGTTTTTATATCTCCTTCATACTTGAAGGATAGCTTTGATGGGTATAGTATTCTTGGCTGAAAGTTCCTCTCTTTCAGGGCTTTAAATATTGGGGTCCACTCTCTTCTAGCTTGTAGAGTTTCTGCTGAGAAATCTGATGATAATCTAATAGGCCTTCCTTTATATGTTGTACTCTTCTTTTCCCTGGCTGCCTTGAGAATTTTTTCTTTGTCATTGGTTTGTATCATCTTTATTATGATGTGCCTTGGAGTGGGTTTGTTGGGGTTAAGAAAACTTGGTGTTCTGTTTGCTTCTTGAATTTGAGGCTTTAGTTCCTTCCACAGGCTTGGGAAGTTCTCGTCTATTATTTGTTTGAGTATATTCTCCATTCCATTTTCTTTCTCTTCTCCCTCTGATATACCTATTATTCTTATGTTATTCTTTCTGATGGAGTCAGACAATTCCTGTAGGGCTTTCTCGTTTTTTATTATTTTTGAGTCTCTTTCTTCTTCTCTCTGTTGTGCCTCAAGTTGTTTGTCTTCTATTTCACTAATCCTATCTTCAATCTGGGCTGTTCTGTTAGCTAAACTTGTTACCTCGTTTTTCAGCTCGTGAATTGAGTTTTTCATTTCTGTTTGATTTGTTTTTATAGTTTCAATTTCCTTGGTAATATATTCTTTGTGTTCATTGAGTTGTTTTCTGATCTCCCTATATTGCCTTTCTGTGTTTTCTTGTATATCTCTGAGTATTTTTAAGATTTCTATTTTAAATTCTCTGTCATTTAGCTCCAAGGCTTCCAATATGTTAAGTCTTTTCTCCATAGATTTTTCCACATCTATTTGTGTTACCTCTCTTTCTTTTGTATCCATAATATTCGATTTCCTCTTTCTTATCAGCATCTGAGGGTGGTTTTATTGATAGCACTAATTAGAATTAATAAAGAGTAAAAGGTAAAAAAAAAAAAAAAAAGGGTAAAACACCCCACAAAAAAAAACAGTAATAATTTATTATTTCCCCCTTTTTTTCTCTCTTCTCTTTCCCTCCTCTCCCCTCCTCAGGGAAATATCATGCCTATAATGGAGGGCCTGATTTGGGGTGAAGAGTTCAAGGGGCAAAAAAAAAGGGAGTAGGAACCTACTAAATGCAAAAAAAAAAAAAAAAAAAAAAAGGAAGAAAATCTTAGACAAGCTTAAGATGATTTGCTTGTAAGTGATGGTCAACTAAGAGATATAATGAGAGGGATAAGAGGGAACCAGAAAAATGGACCAAAAAAGAATAATAAAGAAGAAAAAATAAAAATAATAAGTAAAAATCTGTTGTATTAAGTGGAGCGAAGACTAAATACAATGGAGACCTTGGGTTGGGAGGACCCGAAATGCCACAAAAATAAACAAACAAGAAAAAAAAATAAAAACAAAATAAAAAAAGAGAAATAAAGCCAAAAAAAAGCCTTGAGTCCCAAATTAACTAATTTGTTCGTGATTGAGGATTATATGGGAGGAAAGTAAAATGAGAAAAGAAAAAACTAATAGAAAGGAAAAAATAAGAAAAAGAGAAAAACGAAGGAAGAAATAAAATAGGAAGAGGAAAAAACAAAATAAAGCAAGACAAAAAAAAACAAAAACAAAAGAGGAGAGAGTGAGAGTTAAGCGTTTTGGAGTATAACCTTAAAGGAGGGTGAGGATGAAGAAGAAAAATAAAATGCAACACTCATGAGTAGTGTAGTTCAAGAAAGGGGAAGTATAAGATGGGCAGAGAATAGAAGGACCGAGGTGGAGGAAATAAAGGCAAAAAGATAGAAGAAACAAACAACAACAACAACAAAAATAATTAGTGGATCAAGTTGTAAAGTCTGTGGGTTTTTCTTGATTTTGAGAGGTTAACTTCTTCCTTTTTCTTTTCTCTCCCTCTTCCTGGTCAGTGACTCTGTACCCCAGGCTCTGCCCCTGTGTCACTCTTAGGTAGGGATTTGCAATTGATGGGATTCTATGGCAATGTCATATAATTGGCTTTAGTCTTGCTGGAAGTAAAGGCTTGTTGGCGTTTGCAAGGTTCAACGATGAGAGAGTTTGCTTTCCTGGATTCTCTCTCCTAGTCCCCCCTTTCTGAATTAACAGCCTGGTGATCCAGCTATAAGGCTGCAACTGCTTCTGCCTGGGGAGTAAGAGGCTCAAAGAGCTGGGAAATCCCCACTCTATCCCCACTCAGTGCAAGGCTTTGGGAAAGGCTCTGACAGTCAGGGCCTCCAGTGTAATCAGGCGGGGGTGGGAGTCAATTGTTGTCAAGGTGACTGATCAGCGCCTATCATTTAGTTGGACCTCTCAACCCAGGCTTTCCACACTTTGTAGCCTGTTTTTGCAGGGAAGAAGAGGCACTAGTCTCTGCTTACGACTAGTGTAGTATAGACCTTATTATCTGCCAAGTCCTTCTTGTTAGCGTTTATCCCTGAATATGGAGGCTCTATCAATCAGAAGTTGCCCCCGCCCCTTTAGCGAGAGGCACTAAAAAATATCACGCCTCTTGTCTTGGATCCCTGAACTGAGAGAGATCTTATCAATTAGAACCGAGGGTGCGCAGATTTCATGGGTTAAGCTAATTTCAGTGATTGGGTCGCAGCTGTGTTTCCGAAGGTATTTTAGGCTGCCCGCATGCGCCCCTCCCCCAACGCTTGATTGTTAGCTTGAATGGCTGGGTGAGGTGCCCCGCCCACGGAGAGAATCTCCCAAGCCTCTCCAGCTCGCCGCTGGCGGCTGGACCGCACCAGGCGCAGGATAATGGAGCCCCCTGGGTGTGCGGGCCAGCAGGGCGCCCTGGACGCGTGGAATGCCCAAGGCACGCGTGTGCGCGAATGGGGCGCTCCGGGCACCGGTGGCCGGCGACCCCCACTCACTGTGTGCGGGCCGCTGGGAACGTCAGCGGTGCTCAACCGGACCGGGCGCGCGCGCGGTTGCTCGAGGCGGCTCGCGGTGGCATCTCGTGGCGGCCGCTCGCGGCGGCTCGTGGTTCCCAAGTATGGGCTGACTCACCACAGGCGCACTTCCTTGCGGTTTGAAAGAACGTCCCTGTGGTAGATTTCTCCACACCCTCGTCTCTCAGAGTCAAGTTATAACAGTCCTATCGCTATCAGTTTGTGTGGAACTCCGGAATGCTCCGAGGATAAATTTTTCTGTTTCTAGTTGATAAATTTGTTGTGATTTAGGGGAGAGCTGTCGGACGCGCTGCTCACGGCGCCATTTCCGTGACGTCACTCTCTTGTGCCATGTTTTATATGTTATCTCATTTGACCTTTCTAAAAATCCTGTGAGGCCACCTATTTTGTACACATGAAATCAGAGCTCAGAAAAGAGAACTGATTTTGTAACGTCTCCCATATAGAATGAAAACTCAGACCAACCTCTAAAAGACAAATTCCACAGCCGTTTTCTTATATACAGCTGGAGATAGCACATAGAAATCTGTCTAATTGATACTGTGAGTCACTTAAGGCCTGAAGAGGTTTCATATCCTCCCAATGTGTCAAGGGAGATTAGAGTTGAAAAAGCCTACAGGATCATCTGTTCTGCCCCTACATTTCACACTTGGGAAAACTGAGACCCAGAGACAGGTAAGCACTAACCTCGTGTCACCCAAGGTCAACGGCAGAATAGGGATGGTGTTTCCAATCTCAGGCTGAGCCCTTCCCAGCTTGTCTTCAGGTTCATCAAAAGGATGAGCTCTGGGTTTCTTCCTGCTGGGCATTCCTATATCGGCCAGGCTTTGAGACAGCAGTAAGTACTTGCCCTGCTGGCCTCAGGGTGCACTGGTCACAACCTTCCAGAAAGCACTGCAGCCATCTACATCAGAGGCCTTAAAGTTGCTCAAAAGAAATGACTGAGGGACTGGTCTCATTTCCTGGAGGTCATTCTTAGGAAATTATCTGCAATGTGCATATACAGTTGCCTGATGACGCTGGCATCAGAGCAGGCAGAGTCTGCTCAATTGTCTCAATCAACTGACAGCGCCCTTGAGTTTGACAGCTGATCTTTCCCTTTCCAGTGACTGGAAAACTTCTAGCCACAGAGATGTGACTGGTGTGCGTGGGTCAAGATATCCTCTCCCTTAGAGCCTCACTTCCTTGGCCAAGGTGTTTATACAAAGCGCATGGGAGATTATTCCAGGTTACTGAATAGGTGAGATCTGAGTGTTGTGTAGACTTTCCATACGAGTAAAAGAAAGCCTGCCTGCCCTGACCTGGTGGAGACAAGAATATCAGTGGAGACTTCTGCTCCAGGAAAGGTCCTTGCCATTCTTCCCGGCTTCTCTCTGAGTGTCCATCTAAGTAGTATCAGGGAAAACAGAAGGAGCCTAAGTTAGGGCTGAAGAGCTCACCAATACACTCTATTTCACAAGACAGGAGAAACCACAAAATCTTTAGAAAGGCTTTTATAGACGAACTGTTTCTAAGCACGAACACACTCCTGAAACACTAGATGGTCTTGAGATGCAGGATGCTGTTGGAGTCCATCCAAGACTTCAGATGCTGTGAGGATTGGCCATTATCCTTGCCAGACAGGCTTGTCCATCTTCCCATCAGTTGCAAGACATTTAATAAAAACAGGCTGCGTTAATTCATGCTTGTTTTATGGACTGCTCCACAGGGCCTCAACTGGGTAAGCCTGCAAGACCCAGTCGTGCATGGCAAATGGCTCAGCAGATGGTTTCAGTTTAGATAGTGGCTGTCAATGGTTTGGTGCGAACAGCTCTTGCAAACCGGCATGAAGCGAACAGATTGCATGGTGGCTGAGAGAAGCATATGTAATTGGAAACAGTAGCCACTTACAATGGGGGCACATTTTCAATCTTGATCAGAGTGGCTCCAGTTGGAAAAAAGAGCTCTGATTAACCAAATGTGTTTTTGGCTGTGATGAACTCAATATTAAAAAAAGTTTGGGTAGTGTCTCAGGAGAGTGCTGGGCACAGTCTGCAGCAGGAGACAAGGACGTCTGGGTCCCAGAACTAATCCTGTTCGCTGGAGACCAGGAAGCCCTGGTTGAAACAGGGAGCATGCTCAGACAAGCCCGATTGGTAAGCTGGACATTGCAATAGCTGGAATGACAGTAGTGGAGAAGGTCGGTTAGTTCAGACAAACTGTCACGCAGGCATGAGAGACCAGAAAAGGTAGAAATCCACATGGGTTCCTTGGGGAGCGAGAGCAGCTGTGCAGGTGAATTCTGGAGGCCCCCAGACACCGTGCACGTGGAAGTCCACAGCAGATGGCACAGCCGTGGGCTGCAGGCCAGGGCTCGATCAAAGACTGGGGGCCTGGAGGGGAAACAGCATGGGCAAGTCAGGGATATTCCCCAGAATGACAATAAAGTGAACATATTCACTGAAACAGTTACAGGGCAAATGGACCCAGGCAGTAACTGGATTGCTACTTCAAAGCCAACTTTGGACAAGATGCGGCTTCCATATTTATAAACATTGATTGAGTAACTCTGTGCCTGGGCCCTGAGATAGGCTGAGGATACAAGGTCAGTGGGACACGGGTGATCCTTCTTGCTTCTGGTACCTATAACGCCAGGTCTCCTTGGCTCCATCAGTGCCTCTCCAGAGAGGATCTGCCGGCCACCCTGCCCCTCTCCAGTTCCTCTGCTGCTCAGTGCAAGGAGGGCTAGGGCTGAGGGGCTACCCATAACCAGGCTGCTTTCTCTGATCCTACGGTGGCCTCTCCTTGAGTCCATTTCCTCCGGTGATAATGCTGGCCCCATGCAAACTGCCCGTGTGAAGGAGCCATTCTTTCCTCTGCCCGTTTCTCTAGCCTGGCTCGGCTTTTTTGGCAAAGCATGGGTTGTTGACATGACAAAGTCACCTAGCAGTTGTGAGCCACACGTACACACTAGACTGAATCAAAGGAGGCTCGATGCCATCTGGCAAAGCACTCTCCTTGACAGATGAGAAATCTGAAGCCCAGAAAGAGGGAGGGACTAACTCAAAGTCCCACATAAAGTCCCCACCATCTTTGCCTTTTGAGACTCTCCTCTCAGTTGCTAAGTCACCAAGGGACATAGCTGATGAAAGAAACCAGTCAACATCTGAAACCCGCTTCAGAAAATCCTTCTGGATCCCGAAGGACAGGAGAATGGTGATCAGATCTAAGATGAAAGCCATCTCTGGTTCGTCAAGTGAAATACACTTCTCTGAAATTTGCCCTGAAAACTCAACTTAATGGTTCGTTTTCAAAGCATCTTGTTTCATTTTCTCTAAGTTGTCAAGTTAAATTGTATTGCTTTGATAGTTCAAGTCTGATAGTTTCAAAAGTATAAGGAGTTTATAACTGTTTTCATGCGGAGGCAAAGATGACTCCGGAGCCTGGAGGAATCCCGCACTAAGCACAGAGCACTAAGTCAGACTTTTGTTAGAGCACCTGCAGGTTGCCATGGAGGATGGAATATTTGGGACTGGACAGGAAGTTAGGAAGGCCAGCCAAGAGGATGTGACAATTGTCCAGGTGAGAAATAGTCCCTGAGACAGAAGGTAGTACACCATTTGAAAATGCAGGCACCTGTTCACGCTCTCTGGGGACCAGGTCAGTTTGTAAATCATATTATTTAACTTGGATAAATAAAAATCACTTCTCCATTGCCTCTTCTATAACATGGAGCTAATAATACAATGGAACGACCTCCTCAGATGACTATAAAGGTTAAGAATCACCCGGGTGAAGTACTTAGTGCAGAATCTGGCTAAAGTATATGTTCAATATCAATTTATAAAGAAATTACAGCAGACAACACCAACAATAGACAAGGATTGGACCAAAGGCAATATAAATTGATATTAAACATACACCTATGGCTTGCGAGCCAGATGTGGCTCTTTTGATGGCTGCATCTGGCTCACAGACAAATCTTTAATAAAAAAATAATAACATTAAAATATAAAACATTCTCATGTATTACAATCCATTCATTTCCTACCGCTCATGTTCATGGTTGCGAGTGGCTGGAGCCAATCACAGCTGTCCTCTGGGACAACACCAAATTTTTATTGGATAATGCATAACGTACATGGGTCCTTGTATCGCTCTCATGGAATTACATTTTAAAATATGTGGTGTTCATGGCTCTCTCAGCCAAAAAGCTTCCCGACCCCTGAACTAGAGCATCTCATCACATGTTGACACATAATTTGGGTGCAGAAGGAAGAAGATAATTGGGGAGAACAATCTTTAGGATGGAAGCCTCTGAGAGCTGCAACATGTGGCCAACAAAACCCTGTGGCCAGTCCCTCTCGGAGCATTCCTGGCTGCTGAGCCTGCTCTCCCCAACGAGAGTGAGGGACCCTGGCACTTACAACCACACTGAGCTGAGAAATGGCACCTTCACGGCTGCACCTAGGCTTACATCAGAGCCTCTTACTGACTGCCGGGGGGAGGTGTTTATTAGGAGACTGCAAAGGCTCCTTTGCCTTCTATTGAAATATCAGGTTCATTGCCTGGGGCACTGCATTGGGCAAAGCAAGACATTTCTAAATAACTGTTCCTACAACTCTTCAGCTCTCCTAGGCTCGGGTTTGATATTTCCATCCATCTCTAGGTCCTCTCACTCTGCTCTATACCAGGAGGTAAAGACCATTAAAATGCAAGTGATAAATATTGTGAAGTTCTTTCCCCAATCATATTTTAACACTTAGAAAAAAAATCCAAGGGTTGCCTTCACTCTTACTCAGATTTTATGGCTCTGTACCCTCTACTTTTTGTCATATCTTTGATGTCTTATTACTTCACTAGATTTGGAGAAGCATTCTAGTCCCTCAGCATACGTGAAGAGGAGAAGTAAGTCATCTAAACTTTCATTTCCTTTGTACGGAAGCAACACTGTGCCTCTGGTCAGCTTCAACATATTTTCCAAAGAAACCAAATTGTTGTGTAGCGGATTTTGAAAATAATTAATTTGGAAAATTAGAGAGAGGCCTGGCTTTCACTCATTCATTTATATATCGAATAAGTATTTACTGATCTTGGACGTTTCTGTCATAGCCTGCAATCTGGGCTGGGGATACAGCAGTCAGCTCAAATCAGAGTTGAGGACCAGAGAACTGCTGGTCTAGTGGAGCAGGCAGAGGTGAATCCAGTGCAATCAATAACAACACAATTGCCTTTAACATTGCAAGTGGGATAAGTGGAAGTATTTGATCTTCTTCGAGGGGCTTGAATGATAGTCCTCCCACTCTCTAATCACATGACCTACCGAAGAAAGTAAACTTCCTGTGCCTCAGTGTCCTCATCTGTAACCCCGGGCTCTGCCTTGCAGGGGTGACCGTAAGAGGTAAGGTAGGGCCGTGCCAGCACACCGCTGGGCTACCGCGCGTGCGCGTACATAGTCGCTTCCCGTGTCCTTGCTTCCTGAGGTTCTTAACACTCCGGGTAAAAAACAAACAAGAAGTTCTTTACAGAATGATTTGTTTTTAAATTACAGAAACAGGACTTAGTCTCTATTTTTAGGTTGACCACATCATTACCAAAATTCTTTCTCTGTCTCTGTCTCCATCTCTCATCACTCTCAGCCTGGGCTCCAGGACAACAGAGGAGGATGGCAGGTAGCAGTTGAGCCCCTGCATCTTCAGCAAACCCTTGACACTGAGGCAGAGGCAGTTCACAGCACGCAGAGCCCTGGTCACCCTCCCTCACTGCCAGATGGTACTCCGTGTAGATTCCAGGATTGCCTAAGTGCATCTCGGGCAAGAAACAGGAGCGGAGCACTGCCGATAGTTCACCAGAGCACCTCCCAGTCACTGGAAACTCAGAAACTGAACAAGGGGAAAAGCCAGCTGTGGTCACCAGTCCTGAACTGACGCGGTGGCTACAAAGTAGCTCTCTCATAAAGGATGCCCCCAGCCAGCCGGAAACGACATGCACGCAGGAAAGTGCTGAAGAGAAATACTGTAGACTACAGCAGTGGTCCCCAACCCCCACACCGCAGACCGGTACCGGTCAGTGGGCCATTTGGTACCGGTCCGCAGAGAAAGAATAAATAACTTACATTATTTCCGTTTTATTTGTATTTAAGTCTGAACAATGTTTTATTTTTAAAAAATGACCAGATTCCCTCTGTTACATCCGTCTAAGACTCACTCTTGACGCTTGTCTCGGTCATGTGATACATTTATCCGTCCTACCCTAAAGGCCGGTCCATGAAAATATTTTCTGACATTAAACCGGTCCATGGCCCAAAAAAGGTTGGGGACCACTGGACTACAGCACAAGAATGGGAAGTGGGATCTCTTTCTCCTCCTTTGACTTCGATACATTTTTATAAACATTACGGATATTACATATTGCTTTTTAAATGTTAAGGTAAAGACAGTTTTTAAAGAAATACAACTGTGAGCTCACAGCTAGTCTAGACTAAGCATATCTCTAAAGCATGTTATTGACTCTAGCATAGATACCCTACTCATTTTGCCAAAGCAAGAATGCCAACTCTGGGATATCATCTAGGTGGGGGCTCTTCTACTTCTCCCCCCTTTTTCCTACCTCTTTTCCTATAATTCTGCTCCTATATGTCCTGGAAATAGGTCTTATATTGAGCTTGTGACACTGATACCCCTCTTTATAAATGGAGTGTGAGTTCTTCAAAGTCGATAATCTTATTTTGTTTAAACCCTGTAAGTAAGGCAAGACACCTGCAAACAGTATAACAATAACAACAATAATGACGGCAACAGTCATAGTGGAAGGAGGCAAAAGAGAGAAAGGCACTGATTCACTATCTAGGGGCTAGGTCCTTACATGGGTCATCTCATTCTGTCCTTAGCACTAACAGGTGGGTGGTGCACTGTTGCTGTTTCTAATTTACAGATGACACACTTGAGCTCCGAGAGGCTGCGTGGCCTGCCTCCTGAGGCCTCTCAGCAGGAAGGTGTGAAGTTGGCCTGCACACCCAGAGCCTGTGCTTCTGTGCTCTGCGGGCTGACCACTGACACAATGTAGCATTATGCAAATATATTTTTAAAAATTAAACTACCATTGTATATTCTGCAGGTCATACAAGCATATGAGGCTAACAAACCAATATCAAGGGATAGAAAAGTTCAATAATTCGAGTGGGGGGAGGGCGCTGGGCCAGAAAGTGGGAGGAGAGTGGTGAAGTCCAGACTGCATATCTCATCCACAGGGGGCACCTGTGAGCCTGTATCACTTTCTTTCTTCTCTTTTTCTTTCTTTCTTTTTTTAACCTCTTTAAAAGAGGATTATCAGGGCCTGACAGTGCAAAACAGCAAAATCCTGATTAATCCTGAATAGAACTATTTTTCTTAAGCACCCTTAATAGAGTACTTCAAAGTTCCTGGGAGGAACTGAAAGTTGGCATCAGAGCCTCACTGACTGATAATGATCACTTGTTCCAGATACTTATAGTGAAATTAATAACATAGTAGCACACATCAATTCTGAGTCCCACCTGTGAATTCAGTAATCCTCAACTGATCCTTCTGTTGTCTTTAAAAAAATCCGGCATACAAATATGGATGGAAAAGAGCTCATTCTAGATCAACAACTTCCTCTGTAGACAAGTCACCTCAGCGGGCTTGCTCTGCATGTATGTCTCATGTTTGCTGAGAAACCAGGCTTTCCAACTCAGGTTCTTCCCGAGAAACCCAGAATGAACCCGAGGATTTCCTGGTGTTCGTTTTCAACCCTCTCACGGAGCCTTAGGTTAAAGCACTACATTTGCAAACTACAATAACTGCATTATTTTGGAAGAGGAGAAACAGTTGCATGTCTTACGAGTTTTTATCAAGGTCAGTGTCTCCCAAATTCATGAACGCATGCCAGGTAATTCTGGAAAGCAATTATGATTTTTGAAAACATATGTTGTTTCTTTAGGAAAGAATAAGACAGTAAATAACATGAGATCATCAAGATAGTTGTAGGAGATTCAGGTTCTACCATAGCTTTTGTTTCCTTATCTATTTGTCTACTGAACTCAGGGAAATTTTTGGGAGCCATATAGATTTAACTCAAATTTCTGCTGCTTCCATATATTTGTTTCATTCAGTATTCCTTGAGCTCCTGCTGTGTGCCAGGCACCGCTCTTGGTATTAAATATTCAAGAAGTGATAAAAATACTGGCCCTGTATTATTATGTTTACAATATAGTGAGGAAGTAACTGGTAACCAGAATATATTACAGAAAGCACCTGGTCAACTACTAATTCTCCTTCAAAACAGCTCAACTGCCACCATCTTCAGGAAGTTCGCTGAAGAACAAGTCATTTCTAATTGCATGTATTAGTACACATGCTATACTGTCCTGAATTACTAGTGACCATCTCTCTATTAAAGCAAGTACTTCTATCAAGCAAAGATCATCTCTTTTCATCTTTATTTGCAACAAAGGGACTGCAGATGTAAAGATGAAAAGAATAGCCTTTTCTTAAATGTCATATGCGTGATAAGTGTATGTCAAGTGAAAAAAGGAGCAATAAGACCCATTAAGTGTACTGCATGGCAGGGATGGAGTGAAGAGACACAAAGTATGACAGTGAGGCTGATAAATACAGGAGGTAAAATATAAACATATATCAGATATAAAAGTAAAGGGCCTCTCATCATGTTGTTGGCTTTGGAAGAGGCAGAAAAATTGTAAACACTGGCAATTTTAAAGTAACCAAGAGGGAGATGGGAAAATTGAGAACAGGAAGATACATTTTAAGTTCAGCAGAGTAACCATTTCAGAATAACTTCATGGCTTTCCTCTTATTATTATTACCAACATTCCTCAAGGGGTGGGGTTATTCCTGTATTTGTGTATCCACAACACTCAGTATAGTGTCTGACTCTTAGTAGCTATTTCATACATCATTTTGAATCAGACTTCAAGGCAATGATATAGTGGACAAAGATGACTAAAATAAGATGGCATAAAAGGCAGTGAGTACAAATGAGGAAGATTACTTTGAAAAGTAAATATAGGCGTCTAAAGATCATTTATTGTACACATGCATTTTCCTCAACTTCTGTCTCAAAATTCCATTTGAACAATAGGTTAGGGACTAAAAAATGAAGACAGAAACCCACAAGGATAAAAAATGCAGGAGAAAACAGAAATAATTTTTTTGGAAGATGGAAAGCAGATGGGAACTGAATTAGCCGACTCAGTAAAGCTGAAGTATAAGCAACAGTAGAAAGAGCTGCAGAATCCCCAGGCTTGGTGGCATCAGCTACCTCTGTAAAGAGGATTCAAAGCAGGCCCTTTGGTTGGAAGTATATTTAAAAATCAGTGAGACATGCCCTTCCTCCTCCCACCCCCCCCCCATCACTGCAGCCACCAACCTACTATCACATCCTGGCAGAATATTGCAGGCTTTTTTTCTCTTAAGAAGGCAATGCAGCAGATCTCAGTATCAGAGAACATGAACAGAGTTGGAAAGTGGGCACCACACTGAAAAGGGGTTGTTGAGTAAAAATGTACCTGCCTCATGTTGCTATTCAGACTTTCCCCTTACAAAGCTGCTGGGATGCAGGAATCTAGACTTATACCCTCTAAGCACAAGGCTAGAGGGGACTTTCTGGACAATCTGATATTTCTGAGAGAAGGAAACCTACAATACTAACATTGGAGTATGAAATAGCCCAACCAGATGATCTTATACTAAAGCCCATGAAACATCCCTCCAGATACACAGAGCTTTTTAGTACTCCAATTTAAATGTGACATTTGGGGAAAACACTTAACATGAAATACAGATACTAACATGAATAAGCAAACAAGAAATATGACTTATGCAGGCACATGAAAATTCCAGAAAACTCTCATTATTATTTTACAGGAGATGAAAGAAGAATTTGTATCAATGAAAGAGGAACACAAAACACACAGGAACTAATTTTGAATGAAAACACAAATGAAGCATTAAATGGGAGGGTTTTATGGTAAATCTGAGGAAAATATCCAGAAAGAAAACATAAAAAAAGAGATGGAAAATAAATGAATCATTATAGAAAATATAACATCTGAACAAAATGGAACTCAGGAAAAATACAAGACATAAAACAAGGTTTAGGCATCATAAAAAAATAACTTAAAAAAATTTTGAATTAAAGGATGGAATCAAATTGACTGGGTCCATCAGCATGACTGATGAAAATACACCCATAACAAAATGTGTCATCACACAGTTTTAGATCACAGGAGACAAAGTGAATCTTTAAAGTCTTCCAGAAAGAGAAAGAAATGTTTTTATAGAATCAGAAATAAGAAAGGTAAAATTTCCAAGCATGCCTAAAAGCTAGAAGAAAATTGAGCAATGTTATACCTAGACAAACTATCCATTAAGTAGGATAGTACAATAAAGATATTGTCAACTGTTAAAAGGTCTCAAAAAAAATTACTGATCATAGTTGAGAATGTACAATACTAAGAGAGAAAACCAAGAAACAAATAGAAGCCAGGGAACAGTGCATCCTACACAGGGACTAGGCAATGGAGAGTCCCCAAGATAATGACAAAGAAAAAAATCCCAAAGTGTCAGTTATGCGAGAGGTCTAGAGAAAATCTGTCTATATAAGAGAACTGTAGAGGGCTTTGGGGTATTTCTGCAAGATGAAATCAATATTAGCTAATGCGTTTGATTGTATTTAAGAGATCTGTCATAACTTGGAAAGAAATTGGGAATAAATTAGTGATACGCATGTGGAAAACTAAGTAAAAAAATTGGGGGGGCCTATCCAGGTGGTGGTGCAGTGGATAGAACATCAGCTTGGGATGCTGAGGACCCAAGTTTGAAACCTTAAGGTTAATGGCTTGAGCATGGGTTCACCAATTTGAGCGCAGAGTCAATGGTTTAGCAAGGGGTCACGGGCTCAGCTGGAGCCCCCTGATCAAGGCATAGAGCAGAAGCAATCAATGAGCAACCAAAGTGCTGCAACTATGAGTTGATGCTTCTCATCTCTCTCCCTTCCTGTCTATTATCTGTCCCTGTCCGTACTTCCCTTTCTCTCTCTCTCTCTCTCTCTAAAAAAACAATTAGAAAACCAAAAGATTGTTCAGGAAAATAAATCTACAATATGAATGAACTATGAATAGCATTTATATAATCATTTTAAGGTAACCACTGGAAAATGATTGAACCACACTTAAGTATCCTTATCCTGGGCTAAAAGGGACAAACCAAAATATGCCTGGATTAAGTGGAACAGAGGGTAAAATAGGACTAAATTTTCATTTCCAATATTGAGAAGTTGTTATAATTCCTAAACTAAAATAAAAATTAAGAAGTAGCATGATAAGCATACTATTTAGAGGATACAGAAGCTAATACAAAAAGACTGAGCTAAAGACCAAATGTACATACTTGCAACTAGAATTATTTGTCCCTTTAAGTTATTCATGTGAATCACACTTACAAAGTGCAAACTGAATTTATTTTTTAAAACCAATATATCAAGTTATGGAAAAGGTAAGGTATTAACCTCCCTTGGCTGTCATGGACTTATTTTAAATTCTAAATACTCATATTCACCAAAATTCTTGCTCTGTCTTTAAGGATTTGAGGTAGCCCTGGTAACAATCTTCTATTTGCATCTGAGAGGCTTATTAATCATGGCTTTGGTGATTAAAGTTGCTTTGGAAGGCTAAGCCTGGCAGCCATATTGTCTGTTTGCCTTTGCGAATTAGGTTACCAGTGCTGAGCGAAGACTGCCTCTCCATTCTGTATTTGTATTTACTCAGGCAGGTACCATTTTGTGGCCAAGCAGATAAGATCTGTTCCCAGGCCTGTAAAGGGTGACAAGTATATTATTTGAACATGTGGGAAAATTATTTAAATAAAAAAAAATGGACACGGCTATCAACATCCCTATCACTCAGTTTAAACAGGAACCAAATAAATGTCACTCTGCCTTGGTGTACTTTACAGCTTAGTCCTGATATGTCCACAGAGGACGGGTTGGGGAGGCACGGAGAGCAGCTGAGAATGAGTCGAGGTGGGTATGGGGAAAACAAAAACTGCAAATACCCTTTATAGGATGTTAAGTTTTAAACTAATAGTATCGCATTTAATCTCTAGATCAACCTTATCAGGTACTCACTAATACCCCTAATTTATAGATAAGAAAACTGACACCTAGGTTAGGTTAGGGTTCTAACCATCTACACAGCCCCTTGGTGGGGAAGAGGCCGGTTGTCTCACTAGACACAGAGCAGCCTGCCTGTTCTCCGCTGGACACTTTCCTGGCTGGCCATGTGCTGAAGAAGCTTGAACTGGACTGTGAGGGCAAACAGCTACATTTTCAGGAATCTTATGAGCCAATTGATGTCCACTTGGTTGCCTGAAATGGGCAATGGTGGGAGGATTTAGGCCACAGAATTAGGCAAATGATACAAATCAGGACTTCCTTCTTTCGATTTTTTTTCCCTCATTTTGCTTTTGTTATTCAACTTCTACCAGCACATTACTGCCTATGCCAGCTCCCTGAATCTAACCACTCCCAGGCCAACAAAGAGCCAGGCCACGGAGAAGAAACTACTCAGTCCAAATACAAAGAGCTTTCCCCAAACCCTGGTCTTCTGCCCCAGACTTTAAGGCAGGACGGGAGCTTGTAATTCATTAACGAAGGCCCAGGAGGAGCAGGCGGTAGCAGGGAGAAGGAAAAAGTCGAGGGTGAGCCCAGACAGATGCTGGACCACTTCCCGGAGCGACAGGCTCCCACGGCCTCCTCCAGCCTCCCCTGCCCTTTCTGGACCTGAACTTAAATCCCTTTGCTCCTTCTCAGAGAAAGTCCTACTCAGCACTGTGGCCAAATACTACTTTTGGATTTGGCTCACCTTCAAGGACCCCTTTTAAGTGGAGGGGACAGTGACAGCTTTTCTGGGGCTACAGCAACTTCCTAGCTGTACAACTCAAAGCAAACATGCCACCTACTTGAACCACAGTTTTGTTTGCTGTCAGATAAGGTTTTGACATCATTCTTTCAGGGACACAGTGGGGAACAAATGTCCACGTTCCTTATACACTTGCCAAGCAAGACCAATGTAAAAGATTGTTACTGTCAATATCATAATTGCGGATTTCAGTTTTCCAACAGGGAAGATGTGTGGACATCAGAAAGAATTTCACGAACATGATGCCACCCACCTCAGTAGAACAGCTTATTTGGTGACTATTACAATGAACAGCAGGCCCAGAAGGCGATGCTCTATAGCCAAAATGCCAGAGATCATGTGAGTGGTTGCACTGTACTCAAACCTGGGCTTGGACACACAGCACGGCCGTGTGAGGCTTCTCTGAGAGGCGCCTGTGAGTCAAGAGGACCCTCTTTGCCAGCCCATCCATTCCATTTCCCTAGTCAATCTTTACAGCTGTTTTGTTATTGTTGATGTTTACCCCGGGTCCCTTGAATCCTTGAACCGTTTCTTTGCCGAGGACACAACATGAGTTTACAGGGACATTGTCCCCACAGATAGCTTCTGGCAGAGTTTCTAGGTTGTCTTCCTTTCAGGTGGCTGAGCGATGGGGAGTTGGGAGTAGCATTTTTTAAATTAGTGTGCTCATTGACCAGTGGATCCTGCTTGTATGTTTCCAGCCCCTCTTGATAAAGACAGGTGGGCTGGAGGTGGGAATGTCTAGGGACCAGTCCTGCAGTCTCTGTAACACCTCTCTCTCCAGGTCAACGTGAATGCATGAGCAAAGGACGTCAGAACAGCATGCTTGCGGAAGGGAGGCAGCATGAAACTCCTGCTTCTTAAGCAGTCAGAACGCCTCCCCTCAACTCTCTCCTCACAGAATTCTGGAGCTGCTGCTTAGGACAGCCAATGCCAAACAGTCAACGAACTGGTGTTTAGAGGAAGAGATGGAGCTGACTGGTGAGGCCCAGATTTAAAATGTCAACAAATGGTTAGAATCTCCAGGGAAGCAGTTATCGGTCCTTCTATATGATTAAGAGTTCAGCAAATCAGGTTGCTGGGAGGTATACGCTCATCAAATATTGAGTATTGTTGGATATGTGCTCCACATTTTATCAGTCACATTTGATGCATTTGGAAACTTCTCCCACACAGAGCCAATCTTCAGGGAAGAGGAGTTAATTTTAGGAATGTGGTCTCTTTTAACCAGAGTATTTCACTGTGTACAAGGTCTAGGAATGAATTACAAGTGACCTCCACTTCTCTGTAGACAGTCACTACCTTTGAAAGGTCTTGAATAACATATGAAGGAACTTCATTGCTCTTCTTGTTTGTATCACAGATGGTTTGATGGTTGTGTTGATGAGAATGACTGTTATATAAGTGCCTAGAGTGTGTGTGTGCATATACAAAACTGTATAAATTTCTGTTTTACTTTACTACCTGGGAGAATTTTGTCACAACCTATGAAAGACGCACTTCTTCTTACTATGATAATGACAGGGAGGTTACATTCTGTTTCCTTTTCCCTTCCTTCCTTCCTTCCTTCCTTCCTTCCTTCCTTCCTTCCTTCCTTCCTTCCCTCCCTCCCTCCCTCCCTCCCTCCCTCCCTCCCTCCCTCCCTCCTTCCTTCCTTCCTTCCTTCCTTCCTTCCTTCCCTCCCTCCCTCCCTCCCTCCCTCCCTCCTTCCTTCTCTCTCTCTCTCTCTCTCTCTCTCTCTCTCTCTCTCTCTCTCTCGGTCTTGGCTAATGAAATAGCCAGTTCAATTTGATCCTCATTTGTAGAAACTGCCTGTGAATAAAAATTTAAGATTATTTCGCTTTTCCTCTTCTCCGAAGGCTTTTGGGTAGCGAAATTTCTATTGGAAATTTGGCAGAAATTGAATTAATAAATAAACCAAAATAAACAGTCAAAGGGTAAATCACATATAAAATGTTCTGCTGAGCTGGTCCCTTAGAACTCCAAGTTTTATGTTGGATGGCTTTATTGGAGTGTTGTCTATTACAGTTGCCTAAAGTAGTAGAAAAGGTTGATATGTAATTCAAATTCATTATACAGTAACCCAGTTCAACAAATAGCAAAGCCAGACAATAATATCTGTACTCTTCTTAGTGTATAAAATATTGTCAGATTCAATAAGTAGACATTTAAACTCCAAGATTATACATATAACTTGTACTATACATTTTCTTCTGTGGGGTGAAAATAAACATTCTTGTTTCTTGAAGAAAAAAAAAGCCTTTTTTTTTTTTTAAACGATGAGTAATAAGCATGTCAAATATTCAATAAATTGGTGCCTCACAGTCTTGGCAGTCAACATAAAATTTTGCAAGGCCGGATACAAGTTTTGCAGTGGCTCTATGAAAGACGATGGGTGTCATTTTGGTCAAACAAACCATTCTATGTTTGATAAGCCTTTTGTCACCAACAAATCTTGATTAAATTATCGTCATGCAAAACATGGTCTCAACAGTGCCAATGCCAATATTGATACTGACCTCACCTTAGCCACCCAGTCATTTTTTTTCCTTTTATTTGACTTGCTACTTTTTTTCATAAACATGGTCCTGTACATATTTACTCTCTGACTCTCCAACACCTCATACTCACAGGTACTGAAAATAATCAGGCTATCCCATTTCCTCAATCTTCATCCAGCTCTGACTAACTCTTATTTATTAGATATGGCACTCGTGTGAACAAATCCACTACTGACAAATAATGATCATGCAAAAAATTAACTTTCAAAATCACTTCCTGTGTGTTCAGGATGGCTTCCAAGACTAAGAGTTTAATTTGAAGAATAGTATTAATCGGACAACACACACAACATGCACACACACACGACATGTGCTATAAATTTGTAGATAATTTTCTCATTCAGTTGATCAGCAAAGTAATAAGATTGGTAAAAATTGTACCTATTATAAATTATGAAGAGCACAGTCTTTTTAGACAGTTTATTTTTGTGTGTATGTGTGACAGAGACAAAGAGAGAGAGACAGATAAGGACAGACAGACAGGAAGGGAGAGAGAGGAGAAGCATCAATTCTGCATTATGGCTCCCTAGTTGTTCACTGGTTGCTCTCTCATATGTGCCTTGACTAGGGGGTGGCTAGAGCAGAGCGAGTGACCCCTTGCTCAAGCCAGATGACCCCACACTCAAGCCGGCAATCTCAGAGTTTTCAACCTGGGTCCTCTGCATCCCAGTCTGATACTGTCCACTGTGCCACTGCCTGGTCAGGCTAGACAGGTTACTTGATTCAATTTCAAATAATTAAGATTCATACTCATGAATACTGTACTTGCAATTTAAATCCAGAGAAATTATATATCCAGATGAATATGTACCCCAAAAGAGATGTATTTGCATTTGCCTCAATATCATAGCCAGAAAATTAAATGTCAATTGCTATGGTTGACACCATGCACAATTTGTAAACCATAGGGAACCAGAGGTCACATCATGGGATGCCATGAAGTGCAATAGTGAGTATCCTATCACTACAGATACTGACTCAAGGTGAAACCATTGAATGTAATTGATCTGAAATGACCTTGAAGGTAGAAACTCTCAGGACAGTCTCTGTAAGACTCAGGCACCTCATTTGTAAACTGCATAGACTGTATCTCCCACACCACTATGATGGTCAGTGAGAATATGTGTAAAACGTTTGATTCCATGTTTGATGTATAGTAGGAATTGAATAAGTGCTATCTTCCTTTTCTTATTAAATATTGAATGTGAAAATAAATAAATAAATATTGAATGTGATGGGGAGAATCCAAAGACATGAGATTCAACATGTCTTCTTGGCCTTCAGTTAGACAAAAGATCTCCTCACACACGATCCTAGTATGAAAAGCACTGAGCCAGAGTCTGAGAACCTGGGTCCCAGCTCTGGCTACTAACCTCTGTGAGATTTTGGTCACCTCACTTCCTCTCTTTGAGTTTGTTTTCCCATCCACAAAAATGCGACAGCGACCTTTTCCATCTGGGTTGGTCATTCTGGGCCATTCTGTATTTCTGAGAGACTTTCCCAGTGAAGGGTGCTATTAAAGTAGACATCCTAGCCCAAGTTGATTGGCTCAGTGGTAGAGTGTCGGCCAGCAGGTGGATGTCATGGGTTTGATTTCCAGTCAGGGCACACAGGAGAAGTCACCATCTGCTTTTCCACCCCTCCTTTTCTCTCTTTCTTTCCCTCCCACAGCCATGGCTCATTTGGTTCAGCAAAGTTGGCCTCAGGCACTGAGGATGGCTCCATAGTGTTTGCCTTAGGTGCTAAAAAAATGGCTCTGTTGCTGAGCAATGAGCAACAGCCCCAGATGGGCAGAGCATCACCCCTTAGTGGGCTTGCTGGGAGGATTCCAATTAGGGCATATGCGGGAATTTGTCTCTCTGCCTCCCCCCCCTCACTAAAAAAATAAAATAAAATAAATAAGAAAAAAGAAAAGGAAGAAGTAGATATTCTGGCATTGTTCTGGCCCCAGCAGAGTCTCTTAAAAGAGTTATTTACTATAAGGAAGATTAAGATCCAAACATCTTTATTCCCTTAGACTATTTTTCAGGAAACCTATGGTGAAATTATGTAAGTCCGGGGAGCTGGACAGCAGAACACCCAGTCTGTTACCTACTTAGGCCTGTTGTTCATCATTCATCTCTAGTCCTTTTCCTGCCCCACTCCTTCCATGCCTTGGTTGCCTGGTAAATTCCTTTGGGAATAAACTCCAAATTGCCTTATAAAAAAAAGAGAATCTCCTTCCTCTTTCTCTCATGCTCTGTTTTTTATCCCTTCATCATCCCCACACCCTGACCATTAATAAGCCTGACCATTAATAAGCTTTCACTGAAGAATAATAAGTAACTGGACAATTAGTCTAATCAGGTTTGTATATTAAAATGATCACCTGGGTGGCAGTGTTGAGTAGGACATGAGTAACAACTTTCTGTCCCGTGTTCCACTAATGCTGGGGGTAAAATGATGACTAGCCAAAGTCCCTGCTCTCAAGGAGCTCACTGAGTCCCAGGAGAACAGGTATCCTCAGACAAGGGGCAGGAAGGCACGAAGAAAAGGAAATTCTGGAAATCACAACACACCCCGTCCTTAGCAATGAAACTCATTTTCCAAGAAATTTGTCCTAGATAATACAGTGTGCTGCAGTGGAGTGTAGTATTTATTGAGCCTAGAATGCTTTGTTCAACCAAAAGGTTAGGTAAGCGCAATCACAAATAGTTAAGGAGAAGTGGAAGTAGTAGGAGAAGGAGGCAAAGCTATCGTCCATGGCCCACTCCCAGTCCTGGCTTTCCGGCAGAACCTGCCCTCGCTCCCGGCTGACAGAGGCAGCCCCGGTGAGGAGGACCTGGCTGACTACTTACAGACTATCACAGCCTGCCTTCTTTGACTGACTTGACATTTTTACTCTTCCCATAGCTGCCCATGGACTGCCCATCTCTATGGGCAAGTCCCTCTCATCACCTTTCAAAGGGCCTCTTTCTCTTAATTCTGGGAATATTTTATGCTGTCCTCTATATACTGACATCATCCCTTGGATAAATGTCTCTTCTTCTGGAAGACCTTCTGTCATTCCATAAACCAGTATAAATAACCTGGGTATACCCCTTACTTCCTGAACCTTCCAGCACCGTAACATCCTTTATATTTTGTGATTCCATTTTTTTTTAAATTTTGACATAGACAAGGGATGAATCCATGTCTTGAACATGCATTCCTCTATTCCTAGTACCTAGTATATTACCTAACATGTTAAAGGCACCAGAATGTTTTTATTAGTAGTACTGTTGCATGTTTACAGAGTGAACAATGAATTCATGAAGAAGATAATGACAGAGTACCCACTGCTCATCATCCAGACAGCTTTAAAATTTCTAGACTAACTTTGGAATTTGGAGGAAAGGAGCAGAACACGGTACATATCTCATCTTATAGATTCTTGGCTAAAAGTCTGAAGGTTAATCTTTATATTGGAACGGGAAAACTGAGGCCAAGATCTCCCTTTGAGTCAATGGAAGAGCTGACATTTCGATTTGCATCTCTTAGGTCTGGGCTCTGCTCTTCCTACTCACGACATCACATTGCCTCCCTACCAGTGAGTGAAGGAATCAGAATACCCTGTCCACTTGCGTCGTTATTTAGAGTGTCCAGGCGCTTTCACAGCAAGACCTCCTTTGTGCTGGCATGGCAGCTGTCACTTGGGCGACATGCTGAGCCCTCCACTCTGTGACAGAGCCAGCTGCAGAGGGCACAGCCAAGAGTTTCCAATCAAAGGAAATCCTGAAAAAGCAGCTTCAGGGATCTGCCGTGGATTCTCCCCATCACAGTCCTTGGCCATAAATAATACATGAAAAGAGATCAGCTCATGCCAAGGTGGACTTCAAAGAGGGTCGGGTAGCAGGGTTGGAAGCCGGCGTTTGGCATCTTGTTGTCCGCCCATTCCAAGGAGTTAATTCACAGAGAGTGGGATGAAGGGAATGCCTCTCTCCTCTGCAGCTGATTTGTGGGAACTCCATGCCTGCGTTAAGCGGAGGGAAGAGCAGCTTGCTTGTCTTTAAAGAGCATTTTCCCAGCACTAAGCCTTAGAGCTAGGCCTTGAACTGCTGCTGCGACATGTGTTCTGAACTAGTCCCAAACAAGCGCAAACACAACAGCCTCCACTGATCTGTGCAGCAGGACCGAAGGATGGAATCCAAAGCATGAGCCCTGAGAACAGAAAGTCCCAGTGCTCGCTCTGTGCAAGTTGCCATGAGCTCCAGCCATGCGTCCTGCAGCCAAGGATGGGTGGCCCCCGAGCAGGAAACTCTCTGGCAGCCTCCGCTGCGTGCTTTGCCGGCTGACAAGAGCACACCCTGGCCTCGGTTATTGCCCTTATAAAACAGCTCAAGAAGGATGCGAGCCAAACGTTTTAAATGTGCCTGGAAGAAAAATGTTAACTATGAGTCCATGTGGTAGAACAGTTCAGCATAACTGCAACAACACGCAGCACTGCTCTCTGAGGAAAATGCAGCCGCTACCCCGGGTCCGGCGGCTTCCCCTTCCCCTCCTGCAGCCACCCAACGGAGCAACGGCTGCCTTCTCGTCCACTTTGCGAAGAGAACCTGATAAATGGGTTCTCTTGCGGCTGCAACTATAGAGTCACGGAACTTTTAGAATATATCCAACCAGGAAAATTTGCATATAAATCCAGGAAGAAACCGAAGTACATAGAAGTCATCCACAAGGTGTGGCCTTTCTTATTAAAAAAATATTCTGCAGGTTTCCAATCCCCATTTTGCAGAACAAAATTAATGTGGATAGGAAGTCTTCCATGTGCAGTGACTACTATCTACCAGCTGCTGCCCGAGGTATTTTTCCCATATCTTCTTACTGAATCACCAGTACAGCCTTATAAATCTCCAGTGCCGTCTTGGACTATTATCACCTATACTTTAAAAAGCAAAGAAATAAAAACTGGTAGGTGTTTGTGCAAATTGTCTACCCAGAGAGTGTTGGAACACGCATTCAAACCAAAGTGCTCCTGGCTCCAAAGCACCTGTTCCTTCAACAGAACTAAGATGCCACTCAAGTGGCGTAAGAGGTGCCTGGCATATTTCTGGGCTATTGACATGCATTGTTTCTAATAATTCTAATAAAAATAATCAGAGGAGGTAATTAGAACAATCTCTGGGTACCTCCTGAGGAGAAAACTGACTTTGTCCTTCTTTGTGGTGAAATACCAGAAGCATTAGAATTAATATAAAGACAAAGACAAGGGTGCCCTTCTGTGACATTAATACTTATTATTTTTCTGGCCATCTTAGACAATACAATAAAAACAAGCATCAGAAAATTAAAGCAAGAGTTGTAGGGAAAAGGCTATAAAATTATTTTAAATATTGACTATATATGTAAAACTAAAAAAAAAAAAGCTGAAGAAATCGTTTATCAGGAAACACACTGCAACACTGTTTACAATATTTAAAATAAAAACTTAAAAGTAAAAGTATACTGTGAGACATCCAAAACATGGAGAGAGCAGGCTAAATAATGTTTGCTCTGAAAGCAGACAATAGAAGCAGAGGGAGAGGAAACAAGAGGATGATGGAAACAAGGGTTGGAGAGACATAGGGCCACAAGCCAAAGAATGCAGGTAGCTGGAAATGGGAAAGAAACAACTTGTCCCCTAAAGCGTTCAGAAGGAGTACGGCTCAGCCGGTGCTTTGACTGTAGCCCACTGGGACTGATTTAAGCCTTCTGACCTCCAGAACTACAAAACAACACATTTCTGTTGTTTTAGGCCACAGTGTTTGTGGACATTTGTAACAGCAGCAATAGGAAGCTAATGTTAGTACTAAAACATCATTAAAAAACATATTTTTAAAAAAACAAATAATGATACAGAATCATTATCAAGATAAATGCTGTTTGAAAACAAGGATTATAAAATCTGGTATAAGTGTTAAATCCTAAATTTCAATTGGCGCCGGATTCAACAGATTGAACATTCAAGTGAGGTACAAATCAAGATGCTAACTTTTAAAGAGAATAGTTACAAAAGGTTATGTGGCTCTTTATTCCTTCACCCACCTCTCGAGTGTGAAAAGTTCCGGTGGGAGAAGTTAAGAAAGAGGGATCAGGCTGAATTTCTTTGGCAAAAACTGTCACTGTTGCGTACTTTCAACGTGTGTCCACAAAGTGTGTGTGTGTGTGTGTGTGTGTGTGTGTGTGTGTGTGTGTGTTTGAGAGAGAGAGAGAGAGAGAGAGAGAGAGAGAGAGAGAGAGAGATAATAGGGGGGAAAAGAGTGCCTGAAACTCATCTTAAACCTACTGAGAAGAGTTTCAACAGAATCACCCAGAAACTTGATAGATGCTTCCTGAACTTGGGAGTCACATGATAGAAGGAGCCAGTTTGGCTACCTCTGCTGGTGGCGGGAGTGAAGAAGAGATAGTTGTGTTGGATGGCAAGCACTTTCACGGGAACATAGGATGTATGTTTCCCATGGAACAAATATCAAGGAAGAGCGCAAGAGAGAGCCAGCACGGGTCAGGGAGAATGATAGAGAGCCAGCACGGGTCAGGGAGAGCAACAGAGAGAGCCAGCATAGGTCAGGGAGAGCGAGAGAAAGCCAGCATGGGTCAGGGAGAGCGACAGAGAGAGCCAGCATGGGTCAGGGAGAGTGACAGGGAGCCAGCATGGGTCAGGGAGAGCGACAGAGAGCCAGCATAGGTCAGGGAGAGCGAGAGAGAGCCAGCACGGGTCAGGGTCCTCTCCAGCAGGACGCTGAAGGGCACACAGTCCCCACCGAGGAGAAGCTGAGGGAAGGGTTGGATTACTAGGGACTGAAAAGGAGGAAACGTGAGCTGGGAAGATTACATCATCAAAATCTAGACAACTGAGAATTAAAGGTCCCGAAGGCCTGGTGTGGGGCAAGAGTGTCAGAAAGAGCATGTTCAAGGTCAATGAGAGCACTGACATTGGACGTCTGCCAGGTCTAGGGAGCGGGAAGCCCGCGTCGGATTGTGCCAGTCACTGCGAAACTTCTGGTTCCTCTCTGGACTCCATCCTGAAGGGTGAGAAATGGACGAAGGCAGGGGGCAGAGAGTGAACACTGGGGGCCAAAGCTGCCACACCCTCCGCCTCCTTCAGGTGTTCCTGCAGTCGCCAGCTCAGCTGGGGAAGTGGAGAAAACGATGGTAAATCAAAGCTTTGATTACTGTAAGGGACAGAGACCTGCAGTTTGTGAGTTGTAATTCTGTCTGTGGAAAAGGGGACCATTGGCCCTCATCACTTAGGCATGATCAGAAGAGTCACGAGACTATTGGGGCAACTCTCAGGGCCGGGGAAAACTGTTTTTTCTACTTCATTAAAACAAAAACAGTGGATGACATGAAATCATTTGCTTTGTCATTGTATCTCAAGATTTGTTCTGACCAAGACCCTGGTTACATTATATTTTTAAAAACATGTAGAGAGAAAAGGGAAACAAGAAAAGGAAGGGGGGGGGGGAGGAAGGGAGAGAAATAAACCAAAATCTTAGTAAAATTCTCTTGGGTTGGTTAGGTGACACCTGAGTTTTATTTTCTGTTGTCTCCTCTGTCTAATATTTTTACATCTTTATAATGAGACAAATAATTTTTGCATGCTTCTCCCCTCCCATTCAAAAGATCCCTTTCTTAGTGCCAACACAGTATATGTCTTTATTAAAGGGAAGTCCCAAAATGAAAAGGCCTTGGTTGGCCATTAAGGAACTGGGTGACCTTCATTCCTAAGTATGACAGTTTCTGATCAATGCATTATAGAACCTTTCTGTACCTGGCGTTGTAGAACCTTCATATTCGACTGATGTTCATCATAGGAAGAACCCACATATAGTGGGCAGGAAACAGTCAAACAATAAACTACTGGTGGCAAAAATATATATAGAGAGAGAGCTGGCAGTTTTTAGCTAAAGTTCATAAAAGCAGAGTGGCATTAGTTAATGGGATATAGAAAACAAGAACTTCCAGATAACAGAGAGAGAGAGAGAAAGAGAGAGAGAGAGAGAGAGACTCTTCTAAGTAACCCAGAAGGGAAGAGTCACGTTTTTTATTCACCCCACTATAACTACAGCATCTGCCCTAGGGCACAGATTTGTAGAAATGCGAGAAGGAGCTGCAAAATAATTTAGGAAATCCCTACCTCCAAAAGGATTCAAATCCAGTGCTTATCTTACTGTAGGTGCTTCCTAAAAGTTAGTTCTGTTCTCTTCACAAGGCCCTCCTCCTCCCGGCCCCGCTCATAAACATATGGGCACCTCACTGGGGTGGTTTGGCACCAGATGTCTCCTCATCTCTGCTTTCTATACTCCATTTCAGACTCTTGGGTGAATTGTCATGCCTGATATGGTTGATTTCAAAGCCAAGTTTAGACGATGTGAATAATTAAAATCATGAAACTTAAACTCTCAAATGAAACATTTCTGAGTCCTGCACACAGAGGAAACTTGAACGTTGAATTGGAAAGGAGAAGCCAAACCGCAGCCAAACGAAAAGGGCTACAAATCCAGCATTTTAGGTACCACAGAAAATTAAGCACAGCAGGCAGAAAGGCAGCAAAGTTTATCTTGAGTCAGGGCCAAGAGTGAGCCAGGAGGAAAACAGGCAAACAAAAACTCTCTAGTGGAATGCATTATCCAACTGAGGGTCGGTGGATGCCAGGTCAACCTCTGCGTGGATCCCAGCGAGGCGATGGTCTGTCTTCCGACGCCACTGAGCAGATGAGCATTTGCAGATAGAACTATGCAAGGCCATGCATTGTCTTTAAATACAATAAAGGTCTTTGTAAATTAAAGGTCTTTGGGCAGACTCAGAATAGTTCACGGAGGGTTCTGTGGTTAGACTGGTGCCTATACTCTTTAATTCTGCAAATGCATGTGCCGAAAACGTAACAAAGCTCCTTCCTGATAGACATGTGGTTCTTGTGGGATCTAAGAGCTCCTTCCTGCAGAACAGCACATTCACAAGGAAAATACACCCACACTTATCTGCGCATGCACACACACACACACACACACAGACCCACAAGTTTACTCCAGCCAGGCAGGGGTCCATGTATGGACTTACCAACATTTATCTACACAAGGGC
Source organism: Saccopteryx bilineata (assembly GCF_036850765.1). Classification (NCBI taxonomy): domain Eukaryota; kingdom Metazoa; phylum Chordata; class Mammalia; order Chiroptera; family Emballonuridae; genus Saccopteryx; species Saccopteryx bilineata. The sequence continues at coordinate 26,321,016 of NC_089491.1, read as the reverse complement.
ACATTTATCTACACATGAAATTCAGAAAGGAAGTACAGAAATCCAATGTTACAAATAAAATCTAAGCATTTCCCGATGAAGTTAAAACAAAGTGATCTGAGGAAAAATGCGATCATAGTTTTAAGTGTCCCGCCGATCACACTTTATTTCTACCTATTTTTTCAATGCACTTTGTAGTGTTTATCAGTATAGCCTCTGCTGGAACGGGAAAAGTCCAAACATGCTCTTAAACTACAGTTCCAGAAATACAGCTCAAGAACGTGTGCCACAGTAGGTTCCCATCTGTCAAGTTAACTCCAACAGCAACGGCAAAAAATCAAATTAACTTCATGCATGAAGTTCATTATCTCCAGTGGCTAATGAAAAAAGAACAAAAGAGGGAAGATCTTAGCACACTTGCCAATAATCTTGCTTAAGACAGTCAATGTCCATTGTACGGACCACAGCATCAGAAAGTCTATATACAATAGTCTTTGTAGTAAATGATTCTTTGTGGACTCACTTATTCAATATCCTCGATGTCTACTCACGATTGGTCTCCACCGTAGAAACTGTAGTCTTCCCTCTAACACCTCACTATTCTTATAGTAGCCTGTTCTCCGTCTCACCCAAATTATTTGTCCTTACAACATTTACCAAGGATGAGAAAAAGGGACTGCTATTTTCCCTACTTGGCAAAAGAGGAAATGGAAGTGAATCACTCCGGAAGTAAGAAGATTCTAAGGCATGTTGGAACTGGCCTAAAACCTCTGTTGGAACAAACTGTTCTTGTACTGTGCTAAGCTCTCTGCACCACGTGCAGGACAGAAATATTCACTTACCAGCTGGAAACTGGCCTGGAAAGGAGATGAGCTGCCTTGTTAGGCTTAACCCTGATCGCTACAACAAAGTACCACATATCCAGACTGGCATCCCTTTAGGACCGTAACCAACATTTAGCTCTTCTTCCCCTTGATTAACCAGTATGAGATGTTCTGTGGTTGGGCTGCAAAATTGCACAATAAATCTGAAAGGAGTGCTTTCAATTTAGCATGAGTCCCACTGTGAGAAGGTGCAGCAGCACTGGTGTCTCTCAAGCAAATGGGTGGTAGTGGCCAGAGGACTCTGGTGGGCGTCATGCTCAGTGCAATCCCCTGCCCCACATTCCGGGAGAAGCTAATGTACCCAATACTACCTTGTCCTTCTTCTCATGCACTTAAATATGACAAAATCAAACTGCTGCTTCACCTCCTAAGCTAGATTTCAATAAGTACTGTACTTCACCAACAGTATCTTCATTTTAGATGCTTGGCCACCATGTTGTTTCAACATGGCCGCCAAAGCCATGTCTTGACCACAAACCACTAAATCTATATGTTCAGTCGTCATTTCATACCTGAATTCCAGGCTTGCATTTAAACTTCCTGCTAAACATCTTCACTGGAATGTTCAATAGGCACCACAAACGCAGTACATTAACAAAGAGAACTATTTGCCCCATATCCACCCCCAACAACAACAAGAAATCCATATTCTGTAGAGCAAGATTTAACCAACATTTTCCTATAAAGTGCCAGTCAATTTTTTGCCTGTGCAAGCCATATGGTCTTTGTCACAACTCCCTGACTGCCATTATAGTGTGAAAGCAGCCATAGATAATATGTAAATGAATGTGTATGGCTGCATTCCAATGCAAGTTTATTAACAAAACAAGGAGTGGACTGTTTTTGAACAGTCCATAAATAACCTACCCACAGTCGCTCAAACCAGAAACTCCTACTACTACTCTAGATTCCTCTTTTTCCCTAATCTTTCACACCTTCCAATCATTTAGTAAATCTTACTAGTCTGTACCTCTTAAATAGATCTCAATTCTTTTTTCTTCCTTTCTACCACCAATGCCTTTAAGATTAATTACAGTAATTTGTGCTATTTCGAGCATGGCTCACTGTTATGAGCAAAAACAAAGCATAATAAATGGCCACTGCCCTATGGTCTCTATTATATTTGCTTTTTAACTGAGCAAATATCTACTGAGTTCCTGCTATGTATCATACATTACACCAACCACCAAGGGGTCAGTGATGAATGAGAAAGACATGGTCCTTCCCCCCACAGAGCTTCTATAAAGTAAAAGGAGTATTATTTTAAAGACAATAAAATATCACAAATTTCTGTTATTGGCTTGATTCTGTCTACATATCAGTAAGTTCCCCTAAATTGAAAGCCAATTTAAAAAGAAAATCTGTCAGTAACTATGTATAGTCAGATGGACACTAAACTTAATGAGGAATCACTTTGAAAGTTATATAAATGTCTAACCACTATGCATACACCTGAAACTAATATAATGTTGAATGTCAACTGAAATTTAAAAATAAAAGAATTTAAAGAGAAATTTGTCAAATATTTTCTTAAGAGAAATAAATTATATGTATTTTATATTTTTTTATACAAACCATTTTTTCAAAGTAAATTAGTATAGAATCAAAACCACCTTACTTATCAAAAAAGTAAGGTATTCATTACCTTGTAATAGTTTCTAAAGCATCTGGGGATAGTATTACCTCACTGCTCAGCATTTCTGAGTATTTGAAATATCAAACAGTTTGTATTGATGAAATCGCTAAATAAATGTAATACATCATAGAAAAGATCATGCTGTCTTATTAAACCTAAAATAAGTTCCCATTTTTTATAACTGCCATAGTCCAAATAAAAGAGGATAAAATAAGTACAGACCCTGTAGTTTTGTTTTTTTTTTAATTGAAGATAGATCAGGGAACCTTCTAAAGTGGTGATTGGGATATTTTGAGATGCAAAGTCATATCATTACAACAGAAAATTGGGTTATTTGAGGTTAGAGAAATCAGAACTAGAGGGCCATAACCCCCTATATTCAAATTAAAAGCTGGGACCAATAAATAGGTAAAGTTTTGTATTTTGCATATTTATATATATAATAAAACTATATATAACATATGCAATACATATAAATATCTATAAATATAAACAAAAATGTATACATGTTATATAAATGAATAGAATACATAAAGAATATTTATGTTTATATTGATATATATACATATATGTATGCTTGTACGTCTATATAGTATATAAATATATACAAAGAATTAAATTTATCTTAAAACATGGCCCCCAGGATATAAGCTCTGAAAGGGAGATTCAACTCAAGGTAGAGCCTTCTGACAGTCAGAGCTGTCCATAAATGGACCACCTTCCTGGGGTGGGAAATGACACAAGAGAGGCTGCATGGCCTGTGGGTAGGACTGTATATCAAGGATACCAACATTGGCAGAGAGCTGGCCTTGACGTCCTCTGTGGCCCTAACTGCCTTGAAAGTCTACAAGGCCTTTAGATGTCTTTATGCTTAGGAGCACTAAGTGATCTTTTACCCAGAAAGAAGCAGCATGCAAACTAATAAGGTGCTAGTGTTCCAATAGATCAGGGGTAGTCAACCTTTTTATACCTACCGCCCACTTTCGTATCTCTGTTAGTAGTAAAATTTTCTAACCACCCACTGGTTCCACAGTAATGGTGATTTATAAAGTAGGGAAGTAACTTTAGTTTATAAAATTTATAAGGCAGAGTTACAGCAAGTTAAAGCATATAATATTGTAATTACTTGATTACCAAGTACTTGATGTCAGATTTTTGCTAAGTTTGGCAGAATAAATCTTTATAAAACAACTTACTATAGTTAAATCTATCTTTTTATTTATACTTTGGTTGCTCCGCTACTGCCCATCATGAAAGCTGGAACTCCCACTAGTGGGCGATAGGGACCAGGTTGACTACCACTGCAATAAAGGAAGCATTCAGCGAGTGTTGTGAAATACCTAGCCTAGAAAGTAGGAGTGCATGCTCAACACTCACAATGGCATTTTTCACAGAGGCAAAAGGATAGATTCTCAGGTTTAACCTGGGCACCAAGGGCATTTCCGAGCATCTAATCACTGGAAAGCAACATAGATAAGTTGAATGTGCTGGCTCTGGAATCACATTGAGTTCAAATCCTGCCTGCAAAATCTACTTGGTACGGCACCTTGAGTAAATTACTGTTAATAGCAGATTATATTTATTCAATATGTTCACTAAGCCTTCCCTGCTGGAGCTTCTTACTACCTATCTCATTAATGCCAGGCTTTGCCATGTTATTAGCTTTGGTCAATGAACTTTAGAGAAAGTAGCATGTGTCCATTCCCAATCTGTAGCTCTACTGTCACAGATGGAGAGCATAATCTGCTAGGACACAGCTAGCTGGTAGATAGGGCTACTCTTTCAGTGTGGTTCCCAGAGAAAAGAACGAACTGACATTAACTTGCAATGCCCATATAACATGAGAAGGAAATAAAACTTTATGGTCATAAGCCAGTGACATCTGGGGTTGTTACTGCAACATAATTTAGCTTATACTGTCTAATATACAATTTTAAAAACTACTCTCAGTTTACCTCTGTAAAATGAGGATGATAGAAATATATACATAGAGATAGATAGATAGATAGATAGATAGATAGATAGATAGATAGATATAACTATAGATATAGATATTAGAAAACTGTTGGAGAAAATGAGTTCATTCATGAAAATTTATTGGAACAATCTGGTACTAAATAAATGTTACTTATTATTCTAACTGAACTACACAAAAATCCTGAGATTAATGCTCACAATTTCTCAGTGCATGTTTTGCAATTATTGCTTGATACACAAGGAACAATCAGTAGTAACAAGGAAGATCTCACTAATAGATTAATTTAGCAAGACAGTCCTGAATCAGCTTTTATAAAAGACATTTCATCATTATAAATAATGTGTGAAGCCCACGGGTACCACCCCCATTCTGGGAATGAAGAAACCGAGGCATCAGGCCCTCAATCACTGGACTTCAGTTTCCTTCTCGTTGAAGAAGGGGGCTGGACGTCGTGATTTCCAACACCCTGGGAACGTGTAAATCCAAGGGCCTTCTAGCAGCATACATTTCGACATTACAAACGACACATTCAGAGAAGGAAATAGTAGAAGGCAGCCCTGGGGGACAATTGTTTATTCCGGTTAAGCAGTGGTGGACATTTGAATTCCAGGTGTCCAAGCAAAGTTCTGGGCCCCAGCAAGGCTCTGTAGCATACCCAGGAGATGCCCGTCCTTTCATGGGCTCCCAAACCTTGCAGGGGACGGCGGGCAAAGAGCCAGGCCTTTGTGTTCCAGCTCTGTCGACATTTTGTGGCTGAGTCTTATGGGAACTCTGACTGACATGTTTGACAAACATATTCCACTCATTTGTGTCCCTAAAGCACTGGCCTGTGGGTAACAATCCAACACCTGCCGCAGAGGGACAGATCAAACTAGAAAGACCTTTGACATCTCCTTTCTTTATTTTGTTTTTTTGTTTGTTTGGTGTGTGTGTGTGTGTGTGTGTGTGTGTGTGTGTGTGTGTGTGTTTGCTGTGATTTCAGAGTCAGTCTCAGAGTTAACTCAATAGTTGAGTGGTGGCTTTTCAGCCACACTTCAACTTAGAGAAACCTTCCTCTGAGAATTTCAATTTAAAAGACATAAAACACCCTCCGCTGCTAAGCTTGTAGTGAAAACGGCTTATGAAAAATGGCTTATGAAAATACTGCTGGTGGCAGTGTAAATTGATAGAAAACTTTTTTGGAAAGCAGTTTTAGAATATCTACCAAGAACAGCAAAATAGTTCATTTCATTAGACTGAATGACTCAACTACGGGAAATCTGTTTTAAGGAACTAGCTCCCTAGAAGTGTAGGGGAAGGAAACTAAACACAGAACTAAATTTATCGCAGTGCCTTCCACAATAGTAAAAAAATTGAAAGTAACTCTAAAGTCCCCCATTAAGAATGTGGTTAAATAAATTGCACTATATCCTTTCAAATGAATTTGATGCAGCAAATAAAAATGTAATTTAAAATACTACATATTCATGGGAAATGTCTATGATATAGGGTGAAGGGACGAAAGCTGGATATACCATGACTCCATATAAAAAGGAAACATTTAACGTGCTAGATTTACTAAAATGGCAAAATAATTTTTAATTTTTCTTTTTTTTAATTTGTTTATTGATTTCTGGCTCAGTCTATTAGATAATCAAGAAATAAATCATCATAGGTAAAAAGTGTTCGAGAAGGGTCACATTATTCTGGTCTTATATTCATTCAGTTTGTTCTTTTTCCCATCTTATTTGAAGCTTGTACTTGTGTGTGTTTTCTCTAGGGAAAAATAAAGATGTTAGTACTAATAAACCTATGGGTTTTGTTTGTTTGTTTGTTTTTACATACTTGGTGTCTTTGTAATTGCAGTTTAATTGTAATGCAGTTTGAGCATTTTCAAAACTCCAACACCAAGGCAAAATGGTCATGATTTCCAAAATGAAGAAAGAGAATCCTGGGAACCATCACACAGGCAGAAGGAACTTTCAAATAAAGACAAAGTGGCCTGACCTGTGGTGGCGCAGTGGATAAAGCGTCGACCTGGAAATGCTGAGGTCGCCGGTTCAAAACCCTGGGCTTGCCTGGTCAAGGCACATATGGGAGTTGATGCTTCCAGCTCCTCTCCCCCTTCTCTCTCTCTGTCTCTCTCTCTGTTTCTCTGTCTCTCTCTCTCTCTCTCTCTCTCTGTCTCTCCCTCTCCTCTCTAAAATGAATAAATAAAAATAAATAAATAAAAAATTTTAAAAAAATTAAAAAAATAAAATAAAATAAAGACAAAGTGTGTCACATCCTCTGCGGGTGACCATTAGTCTCCATTTGCTCTGAAGAAAGCAACTTTGGCCAAAAGCAATTTCACCAGCCAAGACATCTCACAGGGCACTGCCCGTCCAGGCAGCACTGTTTGGCCAGCACTGGCCTCTTGCATTTCAAGACCCTCGTTTCCCTTTTTTCTGCCAATCCCCACTTCCTGAAACAAATACTGTTTCAGTTTGTAGCCGCGATTCCCATTCTCTCTGCCAAGAAACCTGTGAGAGAGATGCCTTTATCTTTAAAGGAATGTGCCTGTACAGGGAGCCAACACCCACCCAGGGAACACTGACTCAGTGCTATTCAAATTTGCCAATGCGCAGAGGAGGTGTGGCTTGGCGCGGTGGGAGGGCTTTCTGGGTTACACCGAAGGGGGTTTAAGATGTCAGTTCTGCCCCTTGCTGGATTTGTACGATCTTCACCAGGGTCACTTATGTTCTTGGAGCCTTAGCCTCTCCTTTTGAAAAACAGGGACAACAACTTCAACCAAGTTGCAGTTATGATTGAACAAGATAACGTATGCAAAACATCTGACTCACTAACACTCAGTAAATACTCTGTATTACTACTATCTCAGGTATTTTATTTAGCAAGCATAACTAGTGCAATCTACCTGTTAATATATGAGCTAACCTATATGATTAAAAAAATATACACTGCATCATTGCTTCATTTTGACAATTTTTTCCTCTTGTGACCTCTATTGGCCAATTCCTAGTTCTTTATATAATGTACATATGTTGGAAATTGCAAGGGTAAATAGGTAAAGGGGGTGAGAAGAAATAATAAGAGGGGACATGTGAGCCAGGAGTGTGTAATTTATCAATATGAGATATGTAACTTGATTTTTATTTAAAAAAATGAACATAAAACTAAATAAATACCACTTCCTTTGTGACTTGAAGCAATGTTTTGGTTGGTTTTGTGGCACTTAACACTTTTAGATGTCCATTTAATTTTGGCATTTGAATGTTAAATCTCCTCAAGAGACACCATTGATGTACCTCTGAGTTTTGTATGTAAACGTATTTAGGCTTCCCATCATTGAGATCTACATTCATTGTGGGGAGTGGGAGGTGGCGGCATTTTCCATTGCATGTTTTCTTGATGGCGACTGCAGGGAAAACTCCCTGTCCCCTTGGCAGCCAAGGCACGAGCACATAACCTGGACTGAGCCAAAGATACATTCTGACCAGGGAATTGGAATTGGAAGCAAGAGATACCAAAAAGCAGCAAAGTTGGAACTGATTGTGGTGCCACCCAGCCACCATAGTGTCCACGGTTAGTGTCCAGTAGTGGCAATGATGACCTACAGTGCAGAGAAATGTCTAACAGCAGTGGGAGCCACAGGTCATGGCTGCAGTCGTGTCCAGCATTGTTGGTATGAATATGTGGTCCTGGTCGTGTTGCTATTGCTGCCTGACTTCCAGACACTCTTTGGATCTTGTTTGTTTGCCAAATCTACTTCTCCAAGCTTCCATGAAAAACAAAAATTCTCTTTTATCCCAAAGGAGTTGGGTGCTGTTGCTTGTGACCAAGGAGTCTGGTTGGCACACCACTCTTCTTTCTGGGAGCTATGTTGAACACCTGTCTTCATTCTCTGCCTAACCTCGATTCTTTTTTTTTTTTTTTTTGTATTTTTCTGAAGCTGGAAACGGGGAGAGACAGTCAGACAGACTCCCGCATGCGCCCGACCGGGGTCCACCCGGAACGCCCACCAAGGGCAACGCTCTGCCCACCAGGGGGCGATGCTCTGCCTCTCCGGGGCGTCGCTCTGCCATGACCAGAGCCACTCTAGCGCCTGGGGCTGAGGCCAAGGAGCCATCCCCAGCGCCCGGGCCATCTTTGCTCCAATGGAGCCTTGGCTGCGGGAGGGGAAGAGAGAGACAGAGAGGAAGGAGGGGGGGTGGAGAAGCAAATGGGCGCTTCTCCTATGTGCCCTGGCCGGGAATCGAACCCGGGTCCCCCACACGCCAGGCAGACATTCTACCGCTGAGCCAACCAGCCAGGGCCTAACCTCGATTCTTTATGTAGCAATCTCATCCTGGTCTCAGAATTCAGTCTTCGTTGGCCTCTCCTCTTGAAAACCATGGGCATTCAGGGCTCCACTTAGTGGGCTGCTAAATGAGGTGATTAATTTTACACGTCAATCTTACTGTGCGAAAGCTTTCTCTGGACCTCATAGGCTGTTTGGCCCTGTATGTCTGCACTTGCACTGCTGTTTTTTTGTCTCTACCCATCTGCTTACAGTTCCTTCTTTCTGCTCATATATATCATGTTTAGTGTGCACTAGGGTTTCACTGTGTACACTAAAGCTAAAGTCAAGTTCTTTTAGGGCATTTAACCTACAACTTTGTTATGCATCTGTAAACGTAGTGCACCCAACTTTTGGGTTGGTTTCATTTCAGTTTTGTAAAATTCAGCCATTGTGAAGTACTCACCAACTGTGGTTACCCTGCCAGAAATGAGCACAGGGTTTGCCCCAGTCAATAAACATGAAAGCCACAGTTCCAAATATCTGATTGACATGAAGATCCAAGGGGGGCCCTTTGTGAATGCAACTGGGTTTAGTGTAGTGAAAAATGACTCATAGGGACACTTTCTGAATTCCTTACCCTCTTCTATAAACTGGCCTATCATCTACTCACATATATTAGAAAGTTATCCTTCTACTCTTTTTTTTTTTTTTTTACAGAGACAGAGAGAAGTCAGAGAGAGAAATAGATAGGGGCAGACAGACAGGAAGGGAGAGAGATGAGAAGCATCAATTCTTTGTTGCAGCTCCTTAGTTGTTCAGTGATTCCTTTCTCATATGTGCCTTGACCAGGGGGCTCCAGCAGAGTGAGTGACCCCTTGCTAAAGCCAGTGACCTTGAGCTTAAGCCAGTGACCTTTGGGCTCAAGCCAGCAACCTTGGGCTTCGAGCCAGCAACCTTTGAACTCAAGCCAGCGACCATGGGGTCATGTCTATGATCCCACGCTTAAGCCAACAACCCTGTGCTCAAGCTGGCAACCTTGGGATTTCAAACCTGGGTCTTCAGCGTCCCAGTTCGACATTCTATTGACTGTGCCACTGCCTTGGTCAGGCAGTTCTACTACTCTTAATTCTACATTTCCTGCCCCGACTCCTAGCCCTAGGGCATAGGAAAGTCTTAGATTCTTAGAATAGTCTTAGATGCTCTCTCTCACATTGTGCTTTGCATCTTCAAATAAAAATGTACACGGATTAGAGCCCAGAGGCAGAACTGGAGACCCAAATCTCTCTGTCCCTACTTTGAGGACTTCCAGGTATGTGTGGCCATGTTTTCCTGAGGCTGAGCCAGCCGGTTAAGTACACTTGTTGGTTGAGCTAAAGCAGCTCTTTCCAAAGATTGGAGGACAAGGAGGAGTAAGCCTTCTCCAGCCACATTCTTGATCCAGCATTACTAGTAAAAGAACAGCTACTCTGGTCTCCACTTTGGCCTGCTCTCTGAGGCCTCAAACACAGTGTGTGTGTATGTGGGTGTGCATAAGCCCTGTGACGGCGGGAGAAGTGCCGTGAAGGATTCAGGCAGCTTTGATGTTTGAGATCTCATCTGTGGGCAGAACTGTGCAGATGTCATTCCAAACCAAGAGAGAAAAAAAAAAGTAAAAATAAAGCTTAGTTGTTCAGTGATTCCACCCCCCTTTGTTCTGTCCTTCTCTGTAATGCCAAAGATTTTATTCAATTTCCTGTATCCTTTGGGCTGCAAGATGACTTCCATCCAACGACATGTATCACATCATTTATTCGCATTGATTTAACCCCTATCTACTCTAGGCACTGAAGGGAACTGTAGAACTGTCTCTCAGAATACAAAGATGGATGCAGAGCAAGCGTTGGGCTGGCAGGAGGAAGAAGTAAAGGAGTGCTAGCAGAACCTAGATTCTAGGTCCTAGAAGGCACTAGCTACTGGATATTTCGGCCACCTACATATGAAAGCAAGTCTGTGACTTGCGGACACTCAGAGCCGGGACATGACGGACACCACTTACGAGCCAATCACTGTGAGGAAAGAACGAGTAGAAGGCTGTGAGTTCGCCCAACTCCAAGCAGGACACTCTCCCTTTCCCCTGAACTGTATATCGACATGGTATATCCACAGTCTTCTTCTTTTTTTTTTTTTTTTTTTAACAGAGGCAGAGATAGACAGGGACAGACAGACAGGAACGGAGAGAAATGAGAAGCATCAATCATCAGTTTCTCGTTGTGCGTTGCGACTTCTTAGTTGTTCATTGATTGCTTTCTCACATGTGCCTTGACCGCGGGCCTTCAGCAGACCAAGTAACCCCCTGGGGGAGCCAGCGACCTTGGGTCCAAGCTGGTGAGCTCTTTGCTCAAGCCAGATGAGCCCGCACTCAAGCTGGCGACCTCGGGGTCTCGAACCTGGGTCCTTCCGCATCCCAGTCCGACGCTCTATCCACTGTGCCACCACCTGGTCAGGCTGAAATCTTCTGAAGAAAGAACATTTCAGCTAAAACAACATAAAAACCAAACTCTAATTATTTTAAGGATAAAAGTACCAATTTACAACACTTCTAATGAAGACCCTTCTGCAAGTAGCTAACATTAAAGACTCAATTCAGTTTATATGTAAAAGTGTGAATCTCAGTTTGCCTCTCCAATGTATAAGAAATAGCACACTTCTGTCTTTACTTTAAATCAAATTAGCTAGGATTCTGTGCTGTCATTCTACCAGGCCAGGTCAATCTCTGGTAGGGAGCTAGTTCCCCTGTACCTATGAGGACACGTCAAAATCTGGAAGCCTCCTTTGGTTCTCCCAAAAGAGGAGGGCTCTCTAATTCCCAGTCTATCAGAGTCAGCATGAACATCTTCACTAAGCCTACAGCAGCCCCTGGAAATTCAGCTGTGCCCAGGCCATGGCCGTGGGACTCTGACATCCCCGGGCTCAGATTCCTGCCTGCTACGCAAACCAAGCAGCCAGCCACTCGGGCTTTGTCAGTCATTTTCTTTTTTTTTTTTTTTTTTTTTTTTTTTTTTGTATTTTTCTGAAGCTGGAAACGGGGAGGCAGTCAGACAGACTTCCACATGTGCCCGACCGGGATCCACCCGGCATGCCCACCAGGGGGTGATGCTCTGCCCATCTGGGGTGTTGCTCTGCTGCAATCAGAGCCACTCTAGCGCCTGAGGCAGAGGCCATAGAGCCATCCTCAGCACCCGGGCCATCTTTGCTCCAATGGAGCCTTGGCTGCAGGAGGGGAAGAGAGAGACAGAGAGGAAGGAGAGGGGGAGGGGTGAGAAGCAGATGGGCGCTTCTCCTGTGTGCCCTGGCCGGGAATTGAACCCGGGACTTCTGCACGCCAGGCCAATGCTCTACCACTGAGCCAACCAGCCAGGGCCAGGCTTTGTCATTTTCCCAGAGAACAGGGCAGGGCAGGGCCCGAGCCTGGGTAATCAGTGTACCCACCCCATTTCCCATCTCTTCCCTCCATCAAGGGCACTTAGCCTAATGCTTTCACTTAAGGCTTCAGTAAAAAGAATAAACCAAAACCAAAACAAAATTGTGATCTTCTAATGGCTTCGGCTTCTCCTTTCCACCTTGCACCATCTCATGAAGCGTGAAAGTGATTAAAACCTGCCAGCCATTTAAAATAGCGTGGAAGAAACCATCAGGGACTTCACTGCATGTTAACACTTCAATAATATGAATGTAGGGTTTTGTTTTTAAATGACTGAGTAAAGTGTTGATTTTGTCTTTCTAATCGCTGACTCCTCTTCCTGGAAAATAATTCTGAATAGCAGAAGAAATTACTTTGCTTAGCGTCTAGTCACCCTAGGGGCTTGTGATCTTTCTTCAGTTTCAAACAAGGACAGAAGTCATCTGCCCCCAGGGTAGCATCACAGAAGCTCCCGGGCAGAGCTAGCATGGGAAGCCTCATTTTGCAGTTTGGGAAGGGGTGTACCTCTTCCTTGACCCAGGGTCTGACAGGCACTACATGAGGCCAGGTGACACTGTGAAGTCTCTATTATTCTGGCTCCTCACCGTCTTGGTGGGAACGTAGCCAGCCCTGACACCGTTCTCCTCTGGGCTGGCGTGGGCGCTGGCGTGCCTGGCTGTGGAAAGGGGTAGGCGATGGCCCGTCGGCAAAAGTATAAAATCGGGAACTATTCAAAGCCCCATTAAAAAGCCAAAGCAAAGCGCCAATCCAGGCTGGGTAGATGGGAGGAAACCAGGTACATGACAGACAGAGGAACAACACCAGGAGGAGGAGCAGTTTCAGAATGCTCGTGGCCTCTCACTGGGTCCACAGGGGGGCGGGCTGGCGGTGAAGGCCGCAGCAACAGGGTCCCCATGGTGGTGGAGGGGGGTAGGGGGGTGGTGAGAGAGGAGGTCAGCCACTCCAGGGACAGCGACAGCCTGGTTGTAGTCAGGGCTCAGGTGTCCCAGATTGTTTCATCTCGGATGTGGGCTACCGCAAACACTTTCGGCCCCTTGCCCAACTCCTCCCGGCGCCTCATGAAAGTAGTGTGAGCTATTGTACCTTGCTGGTGGGCCACAGCCAATGGGTTCAGTGAATAAGATTATTCTCTCGAATATCTTAATATTATCAGATGAAGTCTTTTTCTTTGTCCATCTCCACATGGACCAGTTGGGAGGAGGTCTGAGGCCACACAAAGGCCCTCCCGCCTTAAAGAAGTAGCCTCCAAGAGCAATGTGACGGAAGAGTACAGGAAAAATCGCCAGAGTTTTCAGCCAATCCCAGGGACTGAGAGACATGCTAAGATCATCAATGAATGGCAGCTACACTAGTGTCACTTCACACATGACTTTGTTAGCCATTTTCAAGGAGAGGCTCCAAAGGTAGCACGAGTTCCACGGAAACATAGGAAGCTCACATACAGCAACAGCAGTATCTTCCGTGGGCCGGGCCTTTATCTTTGTATGACCTCATTTGAACCTCACAACATCCCTGAGAGGCAACCACTGTCTCCACAAGTCACAAAGGAGGTGGATGATATGTCCAATATCACTGTTCGGTAAATGCCAGGGCTTTTACCAAACTGATCAGAAGAACTGATGCCCGGTGCTTCTTTTTAACATGTTTAAATGTATTTTCTATTTTAAAATGATACTCACCATACACATGCCCAGTACTCTGACTCTTGTTTAAGTGCTCTTCCCAGCGCCCCACTCTTCAGGACATGATCTCAAGGATGCTGACTGTCTTTCTGATAGCTACATCCAGGTGTGTTAATTAGAAAAAAAATCAGTCCTATTGATTCATAGTCACTCTTTATAGGAATGTGCCAATGCCAGCCTAGAGCCTGGAAACGCACGGGCCAAGTTACCCATCATCAAATCAAACAGGGCCTCATTATGTCTCTCCAAAGAAAAAGAGAATTTGATTATATGGCTGCCTATTTATTCCTCAAACCCCATTTGGAGAGTTGTCTTTGAAACTGGTGCAGAGTATTTTTAGAAAAACCCCAAATTGCTGTCGTTTCGGTTCGAGGTTGACAACAGGACACAGATGGGCAGCATGGCAGGTTTGGGTGGTCAGCTTTTCCCTGGTGGCCTGCAGGCCCGGTGGCTCATTCTGTGGCCCGCTATGAGGATGGTGACTCATGATGTCATTGCTTTTTTTTCAACCGCCAGAACCACAGGGACACGTGAGTTCAGCACAGAAAAGACTGTCTGACCATCAGAGAGAATTCTTCTCCAGAAAACTGCAGAGAAGTCGCTGATTTACGTAAAATTAGAGGCAGCCAGAGAATCCCAGAGAATAGGGTCAGCATATTCCCCAGGGGTGCAGAGTACTCAACTGTTCGTGTCATATCAAATCAGATCTGTGATTGGAACAAGAGGAGACCAGGGGAAGCAACTCATATCATTCATTCATTCATTCATTCATTCACTTTTCCTATACTTCCAGAGCACTTGCTTGTGCTGGCTTCTGTAAATATTGAAACTGCAATGAATAATACAGATGATCAATTTGTAGTTGCTGTCCTGAGTGCCTGGCACATAGTGGGTACTCAATAAATATTTACTAAATGAGAAAATGTTCTTTATGAAGTACTGGAGTGTTTCAGAGAACACTACTGAAAGAAAAGACCATTTGGTTTAGGTTTTGAAGGATGAATAGGAGTTTGACAAGCATCTAAGAAGGGAAAATAAATCCAGATAAAGGGAACTATATGTACATAGACATGGAAGTGAAAAAGAGGATGGTATGTCTGGTCTGAGTGCCCACCAGCATCACAGTGATACAGGATTGTGTGTGCATGGCGGTGGCAAGGTATGCAGGAGCTGAAGGTGGAGAAACCAGCAGGACATCCCTGCTAAGCTAAACACCCTGGACTCACCATGTAGGGAAAGGGACAGGGAGGCATTCTGACGAACATGTGTTGAGGAATATAGCTTCAGAGGAAACGTGCGTGACTCAGCACAATCTATTATCATTCCCAGAAGCCATGCTCAGCCCTCTCCTTGTGCTAGTGGGTGGGCACGGTGTCTCTGGGCAGGAAGACCACCCGCCTGGTGTCATCGCACACACATGGTGACTGACTTCCATGGTGATTTTTATAAGCCTCGTGACATAAGGAAAGCTTATTCAGAAATCTGGAAGGCACGATTCTCCCATGCTTTTACTCATACTTTTCTTTTTTTCCATTTGGTTCACATTCCTTTATTATTATAGTCACACAATTGCTTCTTTCTGCCTCTTCTTTAGTTCCACTGCAGAAAAACTGTAACCTTGAACATCTCTGTCACTGATTGGAAGATAATTCTGCCCATACTTCAAAGCCCAGTCAAATACCACCATGCGTTTTGTTCACCATATACGTAATGAGCCCTAACCTGACCCCTCCTGACCCAAGCCCTGTAGCAGACATGGGCTTTTTTCATCTGATCCTCACATTGGTCTTTCCTACCAGCCACTCTATACCTACCCCTCTCCAGACTTGTACTGGGATTAATCTCCTTACCAAACCTCCTGGATACCATCTCCACCCCACAGTCATCTTTGCACGCTATGCATTGACTCAAACATTGAGTAAAGGTAGCAAAAACCTAAGAGGGGAAAAAAAACCCCAGAAAGAATAGAATAATGAGTGCAAAGACTAGCAACCACTTACTCTGTGCTAACTCTGAGCCAGCTGCTGTTCTAAGGCTGTTCATGTTGATTAACTCACAATGGGATAGACTGCAGCACAGAGGGGCCAAGCAGGAAGGAGAGGCTTCAGGAAACAGGCGCCAGCTCTCAGCACTTCCTTCCACTGTCACATAGCCTACCCAAGTCTCTGCCCAGTAATGGTCACCCGCTGTCTTCCATCCACCAGGATCTTGTCTCCAGGGCTTCGACTGTCATTCTCATTCTTCTTCCCTAACAGAATTGGAAGAAGGGGAAATCTAATCTGTTCAAGAGGGCTTAGTCTGTTGGGAGTGTATCTGATACTCCTCATAGCTACTGTATGAGAAGCCTTAAGCAAGCCCCGTTGCCTTAAAATATGTCTTGGAAGCAAGCAGAAGCCACGGAAGGTGTTGGGAGAGGGACTAACATCATTCAGGTGGTGTTTTAGGATCTGGGGCAGCGGGTTTTGGTTTTCCCTGAGCTTCTGGCTTCACATGTTGGCAGAACATTCTACAGAAGAGCTCGGAACTGTAGGAAAACAACGGCAGCTGCGCAGGAGAATAGCATTGTTTGTAGAGTCATGGAGTTGGCATCACACCTGTTCCTCAGTGAGAGTCGGAAAGACCACGAACACCTCAAACCAAAACCAGCCTGCTCCATCCCCTCCCACCCCACAGGCTTTCACCAGGTTGGTAGGCAATCGGAGAGCATCAGCAGCTTGCCAGCTTACAGAGCGCTTGACACGGCATCGCAGCAACTTCCCTCGTGCCCTCTCCAGCCCACCCTGAACGGTCTTGTCCTTGTAGCCATGCTGTGGGCTTAAGTGCCACCGGTTGAACTGCCCCAACCAATGGCCTCTTTCATCTTCAGAACCTACTGACCACCCTTTCCTTTGCTCCCAGTCCGACTGCCCCTCCTCCTCTGGCCACTCCCGCCTCCTTCTTTCAGGCATTCTGTCATCCTGTGATTACCTAGCACCCAGTATGTTCTGAGCGCTCTGCTAAAGGATGGGGATCCAACTGGGAAAGTGGTCTCCAGAGCTTCTGCCTTCATGGAGCTCAAGAAGAAGAGAAAACAGACAAACAGACTAGGATGGGAAGAGCTAGGAGGTTTAGAGACAGAGTCAGTATACCATGTCAACTCCCTGAAACAAAAGAACCACAGAAATCACAAAGTTCAGATAAAAACTCATCAGATACCATGAGTGTGGCTGCAAATTTCATAGTCATTGGACTTAAAGAAGGGTGAAGCCAGAACTTCAGTGAAATTTAATTAAAATCATGACAATTTTTTTTAATGTGAACTTGGCCAATTACAGATAAAAAAACTGGCCAACCAAGGTTTCCTCCTCCCCTCTCTTTTTTTTCTTCCTCTGTAAGCATCATCTGAGTTGGGGTGAAGATGGAAAAGTGGGGTGGCTGCCCAGCCCTGCTGTGGAGCCAGGTCTGAGGCACATCTCTGTCCCTCTCATGCTGCTCCAAGCCTCCACTCTCTGCCAGGTGCTAGATCCACTCTGCTCACACCTGAGCCTTCTCGTCACTCTGTCCCCTACAGCCTCAGACTCGATGTTCCTGTATTCTCTGCATCCAGAGAATGTAAAACATAGTTAACATTCTAACAAGTCTCATCCTTTATATGCAGAGCAAATTATCTTCCCAGAGCCTAAACGTCTCCTCTCTGTTTACGTCCAAGAATAATAGTAACCTTATCAAACTGGGTTGTTTTTTTTTACAACAAAACAGCAATATGTCCCAAAGATGAACTCAGCTAAAATATATTTATATAAATAGGTACAGTTCTTTAAATTTTTTTTTTCTTTTATCCACTGCTACATGTGAACAAGTTAAGTGCCACATATATTCTCTTCCCCCGGACCATGCTGCCTTCCAAGCACAAAGTCCACTTTCCTACAGAGAGAGCTTAGTTTTGTTTGTTCAGTTGCTCTAGGTTCCAAAGTGATAAAAAAAAATTCATGAATTACGGGAGTAAATTTGCCTACAGATCCTTAACAACAGTTATGAAAACCCTTCATCCCACACAGACTATTTTGCATCTTTCCAGAGGTCCATGTTTTACCAGTTGTTCCATTATCATAATAAATTCAAAATATAAATATCAAGGACTTGGGGGCCACATGTCCTGCTGGATTACCCAGGCCTCTGCTCCTCCTTCAGCATAAATAATGGAAATTATCTCTCTCTTTACTATTTTAAGAGAGCATGTTTCCAGGGGCCTATTCCCTTAAATAGCTAAAGATCAGTTAACAATATATATAAAGGAGAACTCAAGATCTGTCGATGGCTAGTCCTATGGTTAATTTAAAAACAGAAGTACTGTTCTTTTCGAGGTATATCCACTCACAACCACCCTCAGGCTTCGGAATATAGTCACTGATTACATTTTCAGAGAGGTGCTCTACCTCCAATCTCACTAGCTCTACAGGTATTCAGGATGAACAAGTGATGCTGAGAATGGTAAATCAAGGTGGAAAGCTGCTTGTAAAACAACTCTGGGCTGGAAATGATTCTAAAGCCAAGGTCAAAGTAGGTGGGATGTTGCACAAGGCAGTCTAACAGAGCTTGGCCAGGCTGTCAAAGATTTGACCAAGAAATCAAAAGCTTTGGGGGCATCAAGACAAGGACAGAACAGCAGAGAGTGGAGTGAAATCACAGACATTAATGGTGTGAATCACTGATGAGGACGGTGCCAGGGTAAAGGCCCCTTGTTGATCTCCAGGGCGCACGGGTCAGACGCTGGTACCCCTAAATACATTCAACTTGGGTGCCCAGCTTCTAGGGGCTGTGCTAATACTATATGGCCTCTCCTAAAGGCATATATTAAAAGGCCAGTCCAGCTCTCTGGTGAAGAAACAGGGAAATCCACCCAAAGTGCATTGAGTATAAAGCCAGTTTCATTTTTAGGGCCATGTGGTCCCCATCACTCCTCGTCCCTCTTTCCAGGCCTGTGCCGAACTATAAATTTTTTTTTTTTTTTTTTTAGCGAAAGATTCCAGATAAACACAGGCTCCTTGTTATTGGTGTAAGTTCAGAGTTCCTTTAAAGAATGATGAACAAATTATTTTCTTGTTCAGGCACACAAAACTCAGCGGTTATCCTCACATTTCAGGATTGCAAACTAGGAGGTATGCAGGCAGTCAAACTAGGCTTTGATGTAGGCCTTCCAAACAGTAAAAGTTTATACTCCACCTTCCCAGAGCTAACCCTGGTATTCCGGATGGGAAGCAGAACGTCCCTGAAACTGCTCCTTCAGCCACAGGCCCCCAAACATTTGGTTGTGTCTAAAACTCATTTGTCCGTTATCATTTAAAGAGAGGCAAGAGGGTGGGGGAGGGGATTGTGTAACTGTTTCACATTCATAATCTTATCCGTTTCTTTCAAAAACAAGAATGGTAGCATTAAATAGTTATAAACCCATTTTGCATATGATTCTTCCAAGATCACACAGCTGGTGTTAAGGATTTAAAATTTAAACCCAGATCCCCAAACCAAACATCTTCCATGCATTATGTCCAAAGAGCCCTGCCAAAAGAAAAGGGGTGGGGGGAGGCTGGGGAACATGACTTATTTGCCAAAGTCCTGGGATATCAGGATTTCACAGATTTTCAAAGATGGTGCTAGAATCTTCAGTAGAATACTTGGTTCTTTTGAAGTAAAGCCAGGGTAATAGAAAACACTAAACTTGCTTTGTTAGAACCCCCTTTTTGGCTCTTCCAGAGTCCAGCTTTTTCGAATAGAATGACACGTTGAAAGCATTTTTGCTTTGCTGAGCCTGAACGGGCCCAATGTGGCAGCAGCCCAGAGCATGCTGGGAAGAGGCCGAGTTCCAGGGTATGCCAGTGACCCAGCCTCGCCTCTACCCTGACCAGGACCTGCTGCTGCTGAGGCTACAGATGAGTAAGTCACCCTCCAAACCAAACAGTAATTAAGAGAGGATGCATTTTTAGACTGCGGAGGTCTGGTGCTCTGCGGCAGCTCTGCAAGCTGTCAGGGCTCTGCCAAGGGAGAAGGGGAGGGACTCCCGCTTATTGGCTGAGTGGCTGTGACAGAATGGGCACTGTGCTAAGTGATCTGCATACTTGGGGACACGCCATCTCAACAGCATCCCTGCAAGATAGGACTTTGTAGCCTTGTTTTTGTTTTTTGGGGTTTTTTTTTTTTTTTTTAGAAGGATGATAAGAAGTCAGAGAGAATTGACTTCCTCACTTTCAAGTCACCCAGGCTGTGTGTCCCACAGTTTCCGGAACTTAACTCCAGAACTGCCTGCCTGCTAAGTCTATTTTAATTTTATTATGTCAATTTTTTGGCAGCCACATTGTAATGCCCTTGCGATTTTCCCTGCGCTCTAGGCTGGAGTTGCTCAAGAAAAGAGGTGGAAAGGCGGGGAGCCAGGCATTCCATCTTACTGCCCCGTTCAGGTTCGGTCTTCCGGATTGAACGTGTGTCCCTTCCCCTTCTGGACCACGGGCCTCCCTTAAAACCGAGGCTGTGGACAGGGCTGTCTGTGTACCCTTCCTGATCCACTGTAAACTACAGATACTGAAAATAAATACAGGTTTAGAGACATCTGACACAGTAATATTTTGCAGTGAATCAAATAAGCTATTTGTGCTGATGTCATCTATGTCTTATTTTATTTTATACTTCCAGTAATTCATCTTTAATGGTGTTCTACAGTAATAGCAGTATGTCGTGGAATGGCAATTAGAGAAAGAAAACTGGCTTTTCCGCTCAAGTTTGGGAAGCACTATCTCAAAGTTTGAAAGATCTTTGAAAGCAGGGACTATCTCTTAGCACCCACGAAAGAGTCATGGATAACTATGGAGTCGCCCACTGCAAGGATGGCTTCCTGCTGAAAATCATTTCTTACCTATAGCGCTTGCCACCTCGAGCATTTCTAATCTGAGGGAAAGCAAACCAGCAAGGCAATGAAACACGTGGCCGCTGGAAGAAGAGGACATTAAATTTGAATCTTGGGTCTACAGCTTGGCTGCTGTGAGATCCTGAGTAAGTTAGTTTTGCTATGACTTAACCTCCTCCTTTACATATATATAAAGAGAAACATACATTAGGGAAATGCAAATCAAAACTACAGTGAGAGGCCAATTTACAGCCATTAGGATAAAAAAAAAGGAAAATAGTAAGGGTTGGTCAGGGTGTGGAGAAATGAGAAACGTTCATTGCTGGTGGAAACATCAAATGCACAGCCATTGTGGAAAACTGGAGGTTCCTTAAAAAGTTAAACATAGAATTACCATGTAATTCAGCATCCTACTCCCAGGTTTATGCCTACAGGAATTGAAAACAGGGACTCTCACAGATCTTTGCACACCCACATTTATAGCAGCACTATTCACAATATACAAAAGATGGGGGGGAAACACCCTAATGTCCACTGACAGGTGGACGCATACACAAAATGTGGTATGCGCATACAATGGAATGCCATTCACCCTTGTTAAAGGATCAAGTGAGGTCTATTCAAAATGTTAAGAGTTTACTTGAGCAAAAACGAACTCAAATTGGACGCCGCCAACCCAGAAATGATTAGGAGCACTCCACCACAGCAGCGAGGGGACTTTTATAGAGAGGGTGCAGAAGCCAAGCAAGGACATGATTTGATTGGATAAAACCTAAGCGATTCAGGGGTCGTCAAACTTTTTATAAAAACCGCCCACTTTTGCAGTGCTGGTAGACCTGGTCCCTACCGCCCACTAGTGGGCGTTCCAGCTCTCATGATGGGCCAATCGCGGCGCTGTTTGGTTGCACGGTAGGGACCAGGTTAACCAGCACTGCAAAAGTGGGCGGTTTTTATAAAAAGTTTGACAGACCCCTGGCCGATGTTTGTGAATGGCTGTCCTTGGATTTTAATTTCTTTAACTCTGACACATTTGCAGTCTTAAATGTTGGCTTGCTTACCTAGGTCACCCAGTCAATTTGACCTACCTCAGTCCAAGGACCTCCTTGTTTAATTAATTTAACACCCTTAAAAAGGAGGAAAATTCTGATGCATGTTGCCAAATGAATAAACTTTGAAACCATTATGTTATGTGAAATAAGCCAGACACAAAAGGACAAGTACAGTGTGATCTCACTAATACGAGGCACCCAGAACAGCAAATTCACAGAGACAGAAAGTGAAATTGAGGTACCCAGGCCTGGGAGGAGGGGAGAAGGAGGAGTGATTGTGTCTGGGATGATGAAAAAGTTCTGGAAAGGGACAGTGATGATGGTTGAACAGTTGTGAATGTCCTTAACGCCAGTAAATACTATACTTAAAAATAGAATGGTAAAAGTTGTGCTGTGTGTGATTTGCCACAACAAAAAGAGAAAAAGACAGCCCTTTCGCTCATATCCCGCTGATTCCTAGCTACTGTCAGCGTCCAGGGAGTACGGAGCAGAGACTGGAAGGGAACGTGCCAAAGCACTCAGTGAGGGGCTTTGCAGTTTTCTGTATTTTCCAAATGTGCTTTAGTAAGCGCATATGCCTTTCATGATTTGGGAAATAAAGAATATGAAAAAAAATTTTTTTTATTTTTGTTTGAAAGCAGGATTTAAAAACCAATGTCCTCCTCCAGCAGAACTGAGAGAGCTTTGTCTTTGCTTTAGGACCGGGCCATGGAGGGGCTATTTTTAGAGGCACCACCACAACCCGCTTAAAGCCAGCCACATGTTATGTGTGTTCAATGTCTTAGGCCATTTTTCAGATGTTTAGATGATTGGTGAAACCCCAACGGCGCTTGTCTGGAAGATGCTGGCTCTTAATTTCTAAGGTAAATGTAAGGCACATGTATTACTGTCTCTTTTCAGTCATCTGCCTTTGAAGTGGGCTTGCCACTGAGCTCCACTTCAAGGTTTCCTGCGACGCTGCCTTGGTCTCCCGCGACGACTGCGGTCGGGGGCCGAATTGCAGGCAGCATTTGGAGGGTGCGAGTGGATGTACTCATTCAGCAAAGCTTACTGGAGCAGCTACTGGGTCCCAGGCGTGAGGGGGGCAGGGAGCGTTTGGTGAGGCTTCTGCAGATGAGGAGCTTGCAGTCGACAGGGAGAGATCGATGAGTCAGCAGATGAATAAATGGAATGTGACAGGCTTCATTCCGGAGCTAACCAAGGGTAGCGAGAGCACAGCGAGAGGCTGGACAACTCAGGACACTTCCTGTGGCCGCTCCATCTAACATGGAAATACCCAGTGGCCCTGCCCCACCCTACTCTCCCACCCCCATCTGTCCCTCTATGTCACATCTCCTGTAGAATTACCGTCATCTCGTTAAAAGCTCACACCATCGCATTCATTTACTTGTGACTTCCATGGAAATGAAAGCTCCAGGAGTGGGGACACTTTGTCACTCTCAGTCATCAGTGTGTGTCCAGCATCTACAATACTGCTCAGCTCTGGATGGCGGCGGCATTTCCACCATTTCTACCAAGGAGCTGTATAGGGACAGTGACCTGTGTGGAACAGGAGTAGGACTGAAGTTGTGTTTTCAAGCAAGCCTTGTGTTGCTTATTCTGGTGACCACATGCTTATTTGACACGGCTTTGGTGGGGAGACGGCGAACAGGGAAAAGCAGTTCAAGACCCTTCCCTCCAAGCCGCCTCCTTGTGACACCATAGTTCCACAGCCTCTTAGAATTCCAGAGGGCCCATAGTCATTGATTGTAAACTTCTACTGTAACTTAAACAAAGCAGTGACAGATGAGATGACAAAAATTATGCATGTAGTCAATGTCGGCATGCAACAAATGACTGTTTTCTAAACACAATACAATGTCATTCTGTGAGTCACAGAATTATTCAGGCATTTTTTAAATTGAATTATAGTGTACCTTGGACAGTGTGTTCTGATAATGGGACAAAAATTTTAAATAGTGTGATAAGTGACTGGTCTTGATCCTGTAGGGCAGTGGTCCCCAACCTTGGGCCGTGGACTGGACTGGTCTGTGGGCCATTTGGTACGGGTCCACAGAGAAAGAATAAATAACATACATTATTTCCGTTTTATTTATATGTAAGTCTGACTGATGTTTTATTTTTAAAAAATGACCAGATTCCCTCTGTTACATCCATCTAAGACTCACTCTTGACACTTGTCTCGGTCACATGATACATTTATCCGTCCCACCCTAAAGGCCGGTCCATGAAAATATTTTCTGACATTAAACCGGTTCGTGGCCCCAAAAAGGTTGGGGATCACTGCTGTAGGGAACAGCACTTGGAGGAAGTACCTGAGCCTCCATCTACTCAGCCAGAGCCCATGCCAAGCAGTCCTCGGTCCTGCTGCCCCTTCACCAAGCTCTGCACGGGCCCGTCCTGGCACATGTAACTGCTCCCCAAGTGCCTTATAAACACATGCCACATGAATACATGGATGAAGAAGCGAATGAATTAAGTCAGGAAAGGAGGGTCCCGGGGTTGAATCAACAAAGATGAGCAGCATCCCCACAAGCATGGCAGCAGGAAGATAAACAGCCTCTGAGGTTGAGGGGACAGGTGTGCAAAGGTATGACAGTGACAAAGAAAACCATGTGTTCTGGGAAGCGCAAACAAGACAGAGCCACAAGTACAGGGGCGAGCGTAAGCGCCAGTGTGAGAGCTGGCAAGGGGCCAGGTCCACAGGGTCTCGGGAGAGCTTAGAGCTGATGGGGAGGCACTGGAGGTCTTTAAGGAAGACAGCAAATGTGGTTCCGCTTGCTTTTTGGAGGGATCCTTTTGGCCCCAGTGCAGAGCAGGAGCCAGTCAACTATGGACTGTGGGACAACTCCGGCCTCCACCTGTCTAAATAAGTAAGGTTCTGTGGGAACACAGCCATGTTCATTCATCTGTGTATTGTTTCTGATGCCTTCACACTGCAACAGAGCATTGAGTAACTGTGATGAAACCACTGGGCCCACAGAGACCAGAGAATTCACCACCTAGCCTTTTATAGATAAAAGAAGAAGAAAAAAATTCTGACCCTTGGTCTAGAAGGAGAGGGAGAAAGTGAGTCCAGAAGCAGGGAGAGCAGTTAGGAGCCAGGAGCATGAGGACGGAGAGGAGGGACAGACTCAAAGGTGTTCGGGGAACAGAACTGTGGGACTCAGTGTTTGGTGGGGGACAAAGGAAGCATGCTCAGAACGGCTCCCCGTTTCTCTCTGGGTGACCAGGTAGGTGTTGCATCATTTACTGAGAAAGGAGAACAGCTCTGGGGACAAGGAAAGACAACGCTGACTTTGTTTTCCAACATGTTGAGTTTGAGGCTCCCCTGGGACATCTGGGGGAAATGTCCTCTGGGCAGTAGGGTAACTGACCATGGGGACATACATCTAGGCTCAGCATGCTGCAGGGGGTGGTTAGAGCAGCGCGGGAGAGTATGGAGCTGGGGAAGAGCCCTGGGCGAGGCCGGAGCTCTGGGAAGCCCTCAGGGCTCAGCCTGGGGAGGCAGAGGGGTGTGGAGCCCAGGGACTGGGGGCAGGCTGCCTGCGGCCAGGAAGCCCAGGGCCCGGCTTCTCCTTCCCTCTCCCACCAGCAGACTGGGGCTGGGGCCCGGGGGGATCCCCCCTCTGCCTCCCAGCTCTGTTCCCCCCTCCTTAGAGACAGATATGAGTCAAATCATTCTCTATTTGTCACCCTAGGTATTGCTCGCAGGTCGTGTCAAAGTGACGCCAGGCACCGGATGAGAAGCAGACTGTTCCATGGCGTGCTCGGAAGCACGCAGTGGTAGGCCAGCTTTCTCTCTTCGCCTCCAGGCAAAATAATATTGGTGGGCGTATGTTCCATCGATGTCCAGTTAGGGAACTGTTTATACATTTTCTTCCAGAGACATTTCAGTCTGGTCCCTGTTCCAAGCTCAAGACCTTATCTCTGAGCTTAGAAGGATTGCATGTATGACACATATTCATATAGAAATATGTATGTATACATGATATATATACAGTAAATGTGTATCATATATGATATGTTGCATACACAAACACAACACACATATAGATAGATAGATAGATAGATAGATAGATAGATAGATAGATAGATATAGATATAGATATATAGATATATATTTTTTGGTCCAAATGGCAAACTGATGTCCAAAAGGAGAAGGAGCTTGCAGGCTGGTCAACAAGTTTATAACAAAGGTGAAAACACCTCATGTCTTCTGACTCTAATCCTGGTGTCCCCTCCCTCCTAGCTTCCCCTCAATGTTCCCTAGGCCTTGGCCGTCTTGACGTGGATCTCAAGGCTCGTCGCTCTCCTTCCCACATCTTCCACTCGTGCCCTGCCTCACCTGGGAAGGAGTCACAGAGACGCACGGGCGTAACATTAGGGCTGCGAGGAGTAGAAAGCTCGTTCTCCGCACCTCTGAGTTTCCTTGAGCACGTGGGCCTCCTGCCCTGTCCTGACGCTCCCTTCAGGGGTGCAGTGAGGCCCCTGGTTGTGGGGACAGCTCGTGCTGCATGGCCTCCAATGGGTGTCTTCAAAAAGCCGAGCTGGGGGTGTGCTGGAGTTCTCCCGTCACTCCCCAGGGATTACGAGGCAGTGATTGCAGCTTAGTGGGTCAGCTCTGAAGACTCCAACTTTCTTATTGTTTAACTATTGCAAAGCCAGGCACAGTCGGCTCTCACACTAAACCACGCATTCCAATGAGGTGTTATCATATTGAAAGTCATTTCTGATACTCATCATGCTGACCCTTGCCTTTGCCTTTCGATCTGTTCCAACTGTAGAAATCAGGGATGTTATCAACTTTTCAGAACAGGGCAGCAGAGATTGTCTAAACTAATACAGCACACCTGTGTAAAGGGTGGCGAAGGGGCATGTTGCCTCAGATAGATCATCTTTGTGGTAATTTCAGGAGACTCACATGCTTTGCATCTCGGAGAAAAAGGAAGCCCAGAGCTGGAGACACTGTGTTTGGCTTGGGGACAGGGTCCATTGCGATCTGCCCCACCTATCCTGCCAAATTCACTTTTCCCTCCAACGTGGTTCCATCCTTGCAGCCTCTAGGCCTTTGCTCACATGCATCGTCCCATGTCCCCACCTGCAGCCTTGGTCTGAGCCTCTGAGGGACAGGCTTGGAGCCAGGGCTGAGGGAGACATAAATAAGAATGAGCAACCTCAAGTCATGAACCTGCAGGTCCTCCTATATGAGTTTCCCAGGGCTGCCGAAACAAAGTACAACCACCTGGGTGACTTAAACCAACAGAAATGTGTTCTCTCACAGCCGCGGAGGCCGGAAGGATCAAATCAAGGTGCCGGCAGGGCAGTGCTCTCTCTGAGAGGTGGAACTCTCCCGAGGCGTTGGCTTCCAGTGTGAGAGGCAATCCTTGCTGTCCTATGGCTTACCGGTGTGTCGCTTCTATCTCTGCCTCTGCTGTCACACGGTGCTCTGCTCTGTGTGTTTCTGTGCCTTCATATGGCATTCTGCTCTTCTTTTTTTTGGGGGGGGGTTGTTTTTTTTTGTTTTTTGTTTTTTTACAGAAATAGAGAGAGAGTCAGAGAGAGGGATAGAAGGGTCAGACAGACAGGAACGGAAAGATGAGAAGCATCAATCATTAGCCTTTCGTTGCGCATTGCGACACCTTAGTTGTTCATTGATTGCTCTCTCATATGTGCCCTGACCGCGGGCCTTCAGCAGACTGAGTAACCCCTTGCTTGAGCCAGCGACCTTGGGTCCAAGCTGATGAGCTTTTGCTCAAACCAGATGAGCCCACACTCAAGCTGGGGACCTCGGGGTCTCGAACCTGGGTCCCTCCGCATCCCAGTCCAATGCTCTATCCACTGCACCGCCGCCTGGTCAGGCGCATTCTTCTCTTCTTATAAGGACATCAGTCATATTAGATTGAGGGCCACCCCTGCTGACCTTAACTTGAGTACAACTTCCGAGACCCTACTTCCACGTTAGGCCCCATTCACAGGCACATGGGGCTCGCATCTCTTTTTGGAGGATACAGTTGAACCCATCCCAGTTCCCATTTATTTGTCAAGGTCAGTCTAATATCCTTGGGGAATGTTCCCTGATGCCCCAACCAGGTGGAACCCTTTCCTCCTCTGCCCTCCCAGGAATCAGTCTCCATATTCTGGCACTTGTCTTATACTGCTTCACAGGTGTGTTAATTTGGAGAAAAAGACCAAAAAAAAAAAAAAAAAGGGTTGTATGGGAAAAAAGAAAATGTTAACTTGAGCCCAAGAGACGACGACGCTTGTGTGACCTCCCCCAGACTGCAGACTCTCTGCGTGTGTTCTGCGACCTGACCTAGACTCTGCATAATGATCTGGCCGGAGGAAGCTTCTCACCGAGTCCAGGATGGAATGGAGGCGCTGACACCAACTCTCCGCTGCGGGCCGGGTGCCCGTGGACCCTCCTGTGGTGTGTGCCTCTGCTGCAGACCTACCAGCCAACAAGCGTCCTCCCTCCGGTTTCTCTGGATGTTACCAGATCCAGAAAGCCAGCCCTTCAAGAGCAGCGTGCGGCTCGGCCGAGTCAGGGCCACTTCCTTTCCCCACGCTGGGACTCCCGGCTCCCTGCAGCAGCCCACGGGCAGGCCAGGCTGCTGCTCAGCCTACACGGCTCAGCCTCCCTGAATACCTGCAGGCTCGCCTCGCCTCCAGCACTCGGGGGGGGGGGGGGAGGTTTGCAGCCCCTTCAGAGACTCTCAACTGGACCTGGGCTGAGTTCTAGGTACCCACAAACCTTCACGTTGTCATTATGTAGCCCAGGCCACAGGACAGGAGGGCTTGTAATACAGAAATCATCAAGATGAGTTGCCCTGCATTCCAAATCCCAATTCTGTCCTTTCGGCACAGCTCTGACCTTGGACAAAGTCAGGGAATTCTCTCTAAGCCTCTGTGGTCCCTCTCCTGTGGAGGTGAGTGGAACAACAATCTCCTTGCAGCATTACTGAGAGGCAGCCTCATGGTTACGAACATGGGTTCTGGAGTCAGCCACCTAAGTGCAAACACAGGCCATCGGCTTGGAGCAGATCACTGATCCCATTAAGGTTTAGCCTCTTTAGCCAGACTGTTAGTAGCCAGGACAACTGTAGCTGTAATGGCTCCTCTAGCAAATGATCATAAACTTAGTGGCTTCCACAATACATCTATTGCTTCCCATTCTAGAGGCCAGCAGTCTGAGGTTCACTGCACTGAAACCCAACCCAAGATGTCAGCAGGGTGATGCTTTCTCTGGAGGCTCTCGGGAAGAACCCGCTCGCCTGGTCTTTTCGGGCTCAGGAGCTCCGTGCCTCGGACTGCCGCCACTCTGTCCATCTTCCAAGCCCGCAGCATAGCCCCTTCAAGTCTCTCTCCGCATCCATCATCATGTCGCCTTCAGCCTTCCCTGTCAAGCCCCCCCCCCGCCTCCTGCTTAGAAGGACACTTTCGATTGCACTTAGGGCCAATTGGTTATTCCAAGACAATCGCCCCAACTCATAACTCTTAAATGAATCATATGTACAAAGTCTCTTTTTGCCATGTAAGGCAACATTCGGAGGTGACAGATCAGGACATAGATTTCTGTGGATGCCATTATTCAGTCTACTGCCACAACACTAAAAGTAGGTACCCACCAGTGCAGCATGGCACAGATCCCTCAGGCGGGTCCCTACTATCCTGTCCTGCCTCATGGGAGGGGCGGAGGTGTCCACAAGGGTCTGAAGCCACTCAGGGATATCAGGGCATCACTCTTTACTAACTGGGTTTGAACTGTTTCAATATATTAGTACCCAGCCTTAGCAGCTACACATGAACTCTGCTGTTACTAAATACTTCAGAGAACAATCATCATGATTAGACTCTACAATCTATATCAATACTCCATACGGTGCCTGGCCATGCAGTAAGTGCTCAATTAATGTTAGCTATTAATCTTGCTATTAATAGTGACATGGTGCCTCCAAGAGGCCTGAACTCTGTTCTGAAGCAACTCATTCCACCCAAAGACGAGCGCTCCCTCACCCCAGGCTGCCTCCCTGCCATCCCTGCAGCAGCAGAGCAACCCCAGCACGCCTGGGGCAGGGCCCCTCGACCTCAGTCGTCCCATCTTTCTCCACCCCCCCTACCCCCACCCTTTGTCCTGGATTTGCGCTCACTCTCAGCTCCCCCACATTCGGGACTCAATCTATCTTCTGCAGTTGGCACTCGGATCAGAAAGTTGGGTCAGTGTATCCATTCATCAGCCCTCCATTTGCCCAAAGAGTAAGTTATGCTCCTCACTTCTTCATCTGCATATTATGTGTTATGGCCAAGAATGCAATGGATGCTTCCAGCTGTCTGGGAGATGGTCCCAGAATTTGTCCACTGGAGCTAGGCTCTGATGGTTGCAAGATGCCTCCTACTCAAAGGTCCATTACTCTGAGCTGGCTGGCAGGCTGAGCCTGGACGAGGGCCCAGGCCACACCCGTCCCTGTGACGGTGCCTGCTCAGGGCCCAAAGAGAACTGCCTTCCCATGAAGCCCAGTAAGTGCCAGCCCCCTGGAATCCTTTCTACGAGGAGGAAGATCTAGGCCCCTTTGGTGCTAATGGCTAGTTAATCTTTGAAGTTTAGCTCTCCGATTACCTTTCCTATATTTTTTTTTTCATCTGATACTTTGAGTGCCACTGGAACCCTTGCTACATTCTAGAAATGCAAACTCAGTGATAATAGCTGTTGCTTATTAAGTGCTTGTTATGTGCTCAAGCGGGTGCTAGGAGTTTACATCAACCCTCTAAATGTAGCAAGGTGCTTAAACTGAGGCTTACACAGGCTAAGTTGTAAATGTGTTGTCAGGCCTTCGACTCGGGATGTCAAAGTCTTGTTTTGTTTTGTTTTTTCTCTGTAATACCATATTGCCGGTGAGTGACAAACAGTGCGTGCACTCAGAGGTCCACCCCCTGGAAGTGTTTCGTAAGTAACTAACCAGCTCTCCTCCCTCTGAGTAAGATGGCCGGAGCCTGGGAAACAGGACCTCCCTCCTCTGCCAGGGGACGAGCACCATCATGTCTTCAGAGACCATCTGATTTAAATCCCCACTGTGCAGATGGGGAAACTGAGTCACTGAGCTAGACAAAGACTTCCTTCGGGAAGGCTCCACAGTGAGTACAGAGAAAAGCTGGGACTGGAGCCCCACCCCCTGCAGCCCAGCACACACGCCTCTCCCACTGCCCCTTCCCACTGCCTTGGCCCCCAGGGGGAAAAAAAATCTAGAATTAACGAGGGCTGGTAGATTTAGCAAAAACCAAAACAGGGTGTCCAGTTCAGCTTGAATGTCAGATAAATAACAAAGAAAATTTTGTACATATATAACCCAAGCAATATTCGGGACATACTTATACCAAAAACAATGTTCACTGTGCATATGGGATTCGCATTTAATGAGGTCTCCTGTTTTTTATTTGGCAACTCCAGTGGGGATGGATCCCCTAGCAGTCAAGGCTTTGGGGTGGGGCTTTGGGGAAGGGAGAGCAACGTCCACCCCTGGGCTGATTTACAGCTAGCTGATTGTGTGAAATTCAGAGAAATGACCTAAGCAGCCAGAACAGGAGGAAGAGGTAGGTCTGGGTGGTGCACAACCAGAATCCGCAGCATCCAACCAATCAGAAGGTCCCTACACACAAAACCGTCCAGGGAGGGACCCAGAGTGATGGACAACAGAAGCAAGCATGAAGGCAGCACAGAGGAGGGACCGAGGGGCTCAGCCTGGGTGGAGGACTCCGGGATAAAGGAACAGGTCTCAGAAGCAGCACAGCTCTAAGGAGAAGTCGCGGTAACCCGGAGGACAGAGTAGTGGTGGCAGAAGGAACAGTTCAAAAACGTCTCCTGAGTTTCTTATTTCGCGTGCTAGTCGGCTTAGTGTCTGGGAGTCTACTACAATAATAATAATTCTTTTAAAAATCCAAGATCTGGCTTAAGAATTTCCAGTCACATCAGCACCATTTCCCAGCTATGTGATCGGGACACATTTACAGGGCACTTCTGAGTTTTTTTTTCCTTTAAAAAATGGGACTCGCAGAGCGTTTGTTCAAACCTGATAAGAAAATGAGGCTACCACTTGATAGAGTGTTGCTGTAAATGCTAGCGCTTGCTGCAGTGAATGCTAAGTGTCTACTGAACGAATGCCGGTTTTGTATTTCCGCTCTCCCCATCAAAAACACGTTAGGATCTTAAAGGTAATCCCATTGGTGAGCTGAGTCCGCCGCTGCTTTCCCATTCCCTGCGAAGGGAATGATTGAATGATTTGAGGCTGTAAAGGGGCTGGATCCCCCTGGGTCCTCAGTTTCCATCGTCATTGTGATGAGCTGCTTTGGCTCTCAGCAGCACGTCAGGCACTGTTAAATGATTTCCTGCAGCAGGAGGTTGTAGGAAACGGTCCCTCAGTGCCTAAAGGTTTTGAGGATGAGGTCAAGGAAGGATTATCAGTGTTAAAAAGTAATCATGTGGAGAGACAGGAGTGGGAGTTGAGACAATGGGGAGCCAAGAGAAGGAGGGGAGAAGGGGAAAGAAAAGGAGTGGGGAGAGGAGAGATAGACTGCGCTGGGATCTGCTTATTCTCTGTTTGCAAGTTGGCACCTTTGGGACTAAAGCAAATGATTTGAGCTCCTGGAACCATTTTCCTGATCTATAAAAAGAAGAGACCTTACTTACAGATGGGTTGAGCTCATAATTATTGGAAAACCATGGAAATGGCTAATATTTATGTCATGCCTTATGGTATACATGGTACATTCTAATCCATCATCTGGCTTGAATCTCAAATGACTCTTCAGTGAGCAAGATAGGAATCGTTAACCATGCTTCACGCTAAGACTCAAAGATATCGGTGATTTCCCCAGTATCAGCTTGCTGGCAGATGGCACACCTAATTGTCCTTCTCCGTGACCCTGGTCCCCACAGAGCTGGGCCTGTGCTACATGCTGAGAGTGAGGTCAGTCAAACCAACCTAGTTCTCTGCCTTCAAGAAGCCAACCTTCTTCTACTGGGGAAGATAGACATTAAGTAAATAACCATACAACTAAATACATAATTACACACTATGGTAAATGACACAATGAAATAAAATAATAATCTCTTAGAAAGTGAAGCAGAGAGGAGATAACCGGGATGGGGAAAGGTGCAGGAGAAGGCTTTTCAGCTAAAGCAGGGGTCCCCAAACTTTTTACACGGGGGGCCAGTTCACTGTCCCTCAGACCGTTGGAGGGCCGGACTATAAAAAAAATTATGAACAAATCCCTATGCACACTGCACATATCTTATTTTAAAGTAAAAAAACAAAACGGGAACAAATACAATATTTAAAATAAAGAACAAGTAAATTTAAATCAAGAAACTGACCAGTATTTCAATGGGAACTACGCTCCTCTCACTGACCACCAATGAAAGAGGTGCCCCTTCCGGAAGTGGGGGGGGGCGGATAAATGGTTTCGGGTGCTGTAGTTTGGGGACCCCTGAGCTAAAGGAAAGTGTAGACTGACACTATCAGTGTGAGTGTGATTTACCCAGATGTAGAATGAGGCCTTCCATGCGCAGGGAGAAGCATATCTGAGAACCCTACAGTATAAAACTGCAAGGACTCTGTCATGGTCTGAGTGCCTGTTTTCAAGGAGGAGAGAAACATAAGGCTAAGTGGAGAGCTAAGAGGGTGGCTCAGTGGTCCTTCCTAACTGGGAAAAGGGACAGAAGAAGCCCTGGCTTCCTGCTGTCCCGAGGTTCCCAGTTGTCCCCATCAGGGACGCATACACTAACTGGATGTTTCTGAGGTGCTGAGAAACTTGTTTTGTCTGTTACTGCACTTTAAAAAATAAAAAATAAAAGTTGGTGCTTGTTTTCCAAGTAAGATAATTAATTAGAAAGGCTTTACATTGTTTAATTCCATAGATATTATGCTGCTCACTAGATACAAAAATAATTGAGAATGCCTCATAAGGATGACTTAATTTCACAAATGAGTTGTACTCGAGTAAATATTTACTTCTAAATGCAACTTTGTTGAAAAACCTCTCAGAACACTTTTATTAAGCTCACATGATGCATTGGCTGTGTAGTTGTTAAATCATTGTTCAGAGGGATGATAATTTTTAAATAAAGAGAAACACATGCTTTCAATGTATCACACTTCTATAGGGCTACTTACACGCCAAGCCTTGAGGTGACCGCAATAACCTTGACTTCTGGCATTAGCCTGTCTCTGTCTCTCTCTTCTCTGCTCCATAGGCAAGTCCAAAACAAATGCCACTCCGAGGAAGGAGAAAGAACCTCCTACTCAAATACATTAGAATGGGACAAGCTCCTGGAATTACCCCTGAGGTGGTCCCCAGCCTGTTAGAACCACGTAGCCATAGTATTCCAGAGAAACACTGTAAAGGCTGGGTGGGGTGGGCAGAGGAACAGGCATGGAAGGATGGCTCAGAACCTGAACTTCTGGCTTTGGTTTGCTCTTTGTACGCGTCTTCTCAGGGGCCCTGACCTCGTGCTTAATGCAGCAGAACATTACGGGAGAAAGTGACTGAAAACCTACGTAGGTGTCTCCTTCTCCCTTGCCCGATCTCCTTATCAAGCAATGACAAAAGGAATAACAAGCAGGTGTCTGGGGTGGTTTGAGCAAAGAGCTTACACAAAAATCAATGCTGAAACCAAGCTGTTTTTAGCATCATACTTTCAACAGCTGAGCTCAGCCACTCTCTCTGCAAATGTGTTTGTTTCCACATATTATACACATGACACCTGCACCTACACATTTTCTACACATGTGTATATATATATTTTTAGGTTGTGTGATAAATCATTCATTTATTTATTCCATCAGTTTACTGAGACATACTGGGCACTGAGAATACCACAAGAGGAATACTTACTATGCTGTATTTCTATTTTAAAGAATCTTGGAGGGGTGTTTGTTTGTTTGTTTGTTTGTGGGGGTTTTTGTGTCTTTTTTTTTTTTACTGTTGTGTGTGTGTGTGTTTCGTATTGTTTTTAATCACCTTGATGGGATAAGAAAATTGATCTCCTAACTACCTACTATTCCTTATTTCTTACTAGGAGTTTTCTTTGGGGTGTTTCACAATTAGGCCCCTCAATTTACCCAGGAATGGTTTAGTTTCACTTTTTCCACACTGCTTTATCAGGGCTGTGATGAACCTTCCTTTCCTCATGGCAGTATCAGTCTCGGGTGGAGTGTTCCTTGCCCTTGCCTTTCTCAGAATTAATCATTAATAATCTCTTTCCTGATGCTCCATAAAAACACCCCTGACACTGCATTCCTCTCACTTGATTGAGATGTATTTGTTTTGGTTTTTATTGTGAAATTAACCTTCCTTCTGAGCTCCAGCACAGAGCCCAGGGCATGGTATACCGGGATGCCCAGTCAATGTGGTCCTGAATAAACACAATCAGGCACAACTACACTTGGCTTGTGGAAGTCGGTGTCCAAGTTGTCCCCAAGTTGTGGAGATTCGCCTGCCGGGGTCAAATCACCTCACGGAGGGGTATGGCCAGGCCGCTGTTGCTGCTTCGAGCCCCGCTCTGAGTCACCAAGGGGCGGGCCCCAGTGAGCCCAGGTCCGAGTGAACGGGAGGACTTTAACGAGAGGCCTGGGAGAGTTAGATGGGTCTGGTTTGCTTCAGATCCAGCCAGATCCAGTTTCCATGCATCTTAGGAAAACATGACAAATATTCAGGCAACATCGCAATCCTAAGAAAACAAAAAATGTTATGTGATATCCGGAGGGATCAGGGAGCATCTAGTGGGCGTACCACATGCCCTTGGAGGGGGCCCTTTCGGGGAGGAGCTAGAGGCCCAGGACCCTGGCGAGAAGACCTCTGGGAGCAGCGTGCGCCCGCAGGTGCCTCTGATCCAAGTGGGAACTTGTGCAACACCGGGGGCCGGGACCCTGGCTTCCCACCGAGGCCAGCACGCGACAGGCTAGGCGGGAGCACGGACTGCTTTGGCGCTGCTTATTATTCCTGCCGCTGCTTACTGCTTTTGATTAATTCCGCAGCCTGGAGGTTTGTTCACTGCCTCACAACATGAGGTCTTGCCAGAGGAGAGCAGCCCATGGCCGATCCAACGTTTCATTCTGTAACATGGCGCGTGGTGGCGACATGAAGTGCACAGGAGAACCGGTGGCTCAGACACGCGCTCTTCCATGGACTTACTGTTTCTTCCGTGTGGCCTATCCAAGTGCAGGAGGAAAACTGAAAGTGAACAAAACAGAGGAGGTCCTCCCTCTCCTCCTCCTCACCCATTTCTTTGTACATTTCCAGAAGCCCCGAGACGAGCAGAGAGGCTGGAAGGCTGTTTCCTGATTGCAAGGAAATAGACTTGAGATTTCTTTTATTTTATCATTTTTTAAAGATTTTATGTATTCATTTTAGAGAGGGGAGAGAAAGAGAGAGAGAGAAAGGGGAAGGAGCAGGAACCATCAACTCCCATATGTGCCTTGACCAGGCAAGCCCAGGATTTTGAACGAGCGACCTCAGTGTTTGAGGTCCAGCCTGTATCCACTGCGCCAGCACAGGTCAGGCTAGGCTGAGATATTTTCAATGGCGGATCTGAGCAGTGGGCATGTGGCGATTTATTTTTTCTCCTAAATGCTGTTCCTTTTTCTTAAGATTTTTTTTTTTTACTGTGAAATACAACATATATACATGAAGGCATTTATAAAATGTTGTTGAATGAGTTCCCATTTACCACTACTACCCAGATCACCTTTCTAACTGTAATGCTCACCCCCGCCCATTCCTAAAGGTCTCCACCTTCCTGACTCTTCAGGTCATCATTTTATTTGTCTTCATTGTTTAACCATTTTTCTATATTTCCTGAAACAATACACTCTTTGTTTGAAAATTTTATATGAACAGACTCAAGTTGTATGCATTCTTTTGAATCCAGCTTCTTTTACGCAACATTTTAAAGATTCATCCAAGTTATTGTAAGTATCTAGAGTTGATTTGTTCTTATTGCTATATAATATCCCATTGTATAAATATTCTATGACATATTGATCCATTCTACCATTGAAGAGTGTTTACACTGTTTCCAATTTCTGGCTATTTGGGCCAATGCTAACATAAATATCTGCGTTGGAATTTCCTAATACACATGTGCACACATTTCTTTATAATATAGACTTAGGGCCAAGATTGCTGAGTAAATGGATATGCATATCTTCAACTTTGATAGATACGAATAAATGTTTTAATATAACATAATGTTATTGTCTTTAATAATAAAGAGCATTTCACTTTCATGGAGTGGAAATATACTAAAAAGTTTTAATGGACAGATGGCCCAAGCTATGTAGAGGAATTCACACAGGGCACAAGATTTGCTCTGTTCCTACTAACTTTGTGGCTGAGGGCAAGTGACTTCACATCTCTTGGCCTCAGTTTTACTACCTATAAAATGGAAGGGGATGGTTAATAATAGTACCTTCCTCACAGGGTTGTTGTGGAAATTGTGTATGTGCACATATATATGTATGATATAATGCTTCACATGATGTTTGACGTATATATACTCAGTATAGTGGCTGCTTTATTTGCTATTGTTATATCAGATGACCTCATAGGTAACTGCAATACTTATGGTCTGTATTTGCACTCAAGTAGTGAATAGAGCACCAGATCCTTTGACAAAGACTGTGATCTACATTCTGGCTACTCCAAGTCCTGGCTGTATGAGCTTAGGCAAGTTACAACCTTTTCTGAGCCTCAGTTCCCTTGCCTGGAAAAGCAGTCATAGCTCTGCCAAATGGTGGCTGGGCGATCAGAGGGTAAGTGATAGAAAACATGTAGTCCGAGCCCTGGGACCCAGCTAGCCCTCTGCTCTCCTTGTTCCTAGGCAAGAACTTTAATTCCTCTGAAACTCTATTTCCTTTGGGTAAAATTGGGATAATTTAACACAAGTAAAGTCTCTGGCATGGGGCATGATCTATAGGACAGCCTCAAAGCCTTTCTTCCCTTTCTGGGCTTTTCCTCACTCTTCTGTGAAATGAAGGAAGTGATGTCAGTCTTTTCTAACTCACAGGATTCTTGTAAGGATCAAAATAGGACAATGGAAGTAAAAAAAAAATTAAACTGGAAAGTGATGTGACAATAAAAAGTCAAATTAACAAGAACCTAAATTAGCGGACCAAAATTGGTATTGTATAGCTTTATTTGATAAGATTATGAAAACAAATGTTCTTTTTGACATTCAAGATCCTTCTAAATAGTGTACTCACTTATTTTTTTTGTGTGTGTACTCACTTATTTATGCAACATTATTCAATGAGCATATGCTACATTGGAGTTTTTTTCCTAGTAGAAATCTTTTTTTAAAAGTATTCAATTATTCTGATCTAGTTCAAAAGATGATCTCATAGCAATAATTGGAAAAAGATGGATAAAAAATAAAATGAGGAGAAATTGGGATTAAGAAATATATCAAGGTAAAAAAATAGAATAAAATGAAGCCAGAAGCAAGATTATTCCATGAGACATAAAGTATAATTCTATATTCTGATAAAGATAGGCTACATGTTTTACTCTTAGGAAACAATGCAAGGAAAAAAGTCATTGGTTATTGGGTGTTCTTCAAAGCATCACTCACTGACCCTGCAGCACAATAACCAGGGTGCTTCTATTTCCTTTCTCTGTCACCTGACCGCCTGACTTTCCACACCCACTCACTGTGTCTGAACATTTTACAAAGTCCTATGTCTATGTAAAGCTGTCCTGCTTTTTGAAATTAAGATTATATGAAATGATATCCATAGTTACTCCTGGAAAATCCGTTGAGAAAGTAATCTGGCAAATGTGATAAAAATG
The DNA here is from genome assembly GCF_036850765.1 of Saccopteryx bilineata. Lineage (NCBI taxonomy): Eukaryota > Metazoa > Chordata > Mammalia > Chiroptera > Emballonuridae > Saccopteryx > Saccopteryx bilineata. The sequence goes on along the minus strand of NC_089491.1, from coordinate 26,282,371 downwards.
TTAACCACCAATAATCAAAATTCTTAAACTTTTTTTTCTTAAGAAAGTGATTCAATCAAAAGAAAATCAAAGGCCAAGGAATAAAGATGGTCGTTGCAATTCTATCTGTGACTGTTTCAATGGAAAATAATCCAGTTAGGCAAGAAAGAAGGACTAACAAGGTAAAATATAGACTATCTTTTCCATTGATTACTCTGGACAAATAAAAATGACGATCATGTCTTTGCCAAACTGGTTCAATTTCTTCAATGAAACTTGGAGGGTGACGTTCAAAATGACTGCATTTATGATGTAAAACATATAAACCTCAGGCTAGAAAATAAGAATCAAAATTTATACTGTTTTATTATAGGTGGATTATAGATGATTTTGTGATACATTTTAAAACTGTATTTTATCTTAGTTGGTTTGGTTTGGCTGTGTTGGGTGTGTGTGTATTTTTACCCCAAATAAGTGCATTTATTTTGGGTACATTTATATAAATGGGTCCATCACCGTGTATTATTTATTAGAAAATGAAGAATTAAGCTTTAATTATTTCCACTCCTCCCTTTCTGGGCAAGATGAAGGTGGGAATGAGCAGTGAGGGGAGTGGGGAAACCTTACAGTATCCCTGAGAGAATCAAGAAAGACCATGAGAACATAAATTCTGTTTAAGAGGAGCCACAACCTTCAACATCTCTTGGATATTTTTTTTTGAAATATGCTTTTCTTGGCAGCTGCATTTATCAGCATATGTGAAAATATTATCCAGGGTGCTTTCTGTATTTTCATAAATGTGACATGATAACATCCCTTACAGAAAGGGATGTGGTGGTGCACATCCATCAATTTGCACTCACAGGACTCCCTCAGGCAAAACTTTCTGTGTCATGTCAACATCCCCCCTCCACCAGCAAAACCGGAGTAGAGAAGGAGCAATAGCATCTCATCATCTTGTCATCATTGCCTCCTCACCCTCATTCCACCAACCTCCTTCCCCTGGTACAGGCCAAAATGACAGGGAGGGGAAATGTTGCTATTATTGTCTTTTTTTTTCTTTAAGAGAAATAATGTCAAAGATAAACAATCTTTACAGATTTAACCCAAATGTTAGTCATAAAATGATCTTCCAATAGTTGGATGTGTAACGAGGCGTCTCACGCCAAGTTAATATTGTCAACAGAAACCCCATCCAACTTTCTAAACTGCCTTCATCTGAACTGGGGGCAGCTTTCAGGATACTCTGTGGGATTGTTCTATAAGTCCAGTCAAAGGGCACATTTGCCTAGGTTTTATTCTGCTAGATCCTGACCTTAGGCTCTCCCATCACAAAGGAGCATAAAATTCTTTGGGGGCTGGTGTGGGTAGCGTGGAGACTCATGCTCAGGCTTCCTTTCCAGAAAGAATAAAGCATTTGCATTGGACAACCTTTTCAAGACCAATACTCTCCTATTTGAAAGGCATGTGAAACTGTAACCATTAAAACGTTGGACTAGATGGCTGTGTTCCACTTGATAACAGCGCAGAGAAAAGACACACGCTGGGAACTGAGCTATGAGAGTCTAGAGTCTTAATACTTCCAAACCTGGGGCGGATGGTGGGGTTTATAGAAACTGCAATGTTTGCTCAGTTTTCTTGATGCATCATCCTGAGCTGAAGGAACTCCTCTTTCTCTAACTAGCCTAGCATTTGTAACTTTCTTCTCTCTCAAAGACAATTTAACTGATTCAGTTTGCTGCTACTCAGGATGAAATGTCTCAACTGGTCTAAGTTCCCACCATGACGTCTCTGAGGTACCTGACATTTCTCCAGCTTGTCTTTCCAATCAGCTGTGCTCAGGAGCAGAGTTGGTTTTTCTTAAAACACTCTGGGACAGTTACAGTAGTTTATGTAGGAAATATTCAATTTAACACTTTTTCATGCTAAGGAATCTGTGCACGTGGGATTTGGGGCTCCAAAAACTCTCCCAGAAATCTCTGAATCCTAGGGCGATGTTTCTATAAATCTAAAAAGGTGCTTGGAGAATGCGTTATAGTACAGACTTTTTATACCTACATGTGAAGGCTCCTTGTCCCCTGTGTCGCACTGCTTATAATAAAAAAGGGCAGGAGGCTCGCTTCTCACTGGAATGGTGTGAGACAACTACAAAAGCTTCTTAAAGTAATTATCATAGTCATGCTAATGGCTTTTTTGCTTTTTTGTCTTTTCCTAGTCCAGTAGGATAAAACAATTTAGCCAGGGCAGGGCCAACATTTAAATGAGTTCCTCTACTTATTGCTGGGATAAAATCAATGCATACAGAGAAGAATATGAAAAGCTCTAGTCCTTCCTAACTTCCCCAGAATGGTTTTCTGTGGCAAGCAGAAATGCACACTGCTTGGTCTCTCCTTACAGCACTGAATACTCTGTTAAAATGCAAATTTTAGCCAGATATCTAAATGAGACTTGAGAAGAAAATGATACTTCTCCCTTCCTACATTTCTATTGAAATTACCACAAGACCTTTAAAAAGGCTGCATTTGTGCATCCTAGAAAACAATCCCGTTATTATAGGGATCTCCGCTGGGTGGGACCAAAAATTGAAAGGAAGTTGGTGAACTTGTCAATCCTACACCTGAAAATGCAAGTAAGTGGAGGAGATCCATGCAGGTGCCTGAAGTTTCCAGATGGAAAAGGCAGGAAGACACAGGATAAACAGAAAGCTGTTTTATGGTAATTATCATAGTTTTGACCAGCAGCCTTGCCAGACAATTAGCAAAGGAACAGACTTTTCCTTGATTAGCCAGGCTCTGGTACCTGGCGATGGCCGCACTGTGCACCTGGACAAGAAACAAGATCAAATGGGAAACCAGATGCAGAAAGTGACCCTTGGAACAATGATTTAAACAAACACAGAGAACAGCAAAGTGGAGATGACTAGGAGCTTCAGCTCTCTTTTTCCTTCCCTCTGGCTGTTTTATCAATCGACTGGAAATAAACCCATCAACTCACCCTCCAGTCTACGATGTGAAGAACCAGCTGAACAGGGAAAGGAATCAAGGATCATTCACTCACCTGCATTCAAGACTGAATGAGAAGCAAAGGCCACCCATTCACGTCTATGCAAGCACGAATAAACAGAAACTGAGAATGTTCCCAGTGAAATAAAACCTGGAGTGACAGCGATAGATAATAGAGCACTGCTAAGGCAAAAACTATATGTTTAAAAAATAAAGTGTGTGTGTGTGTGTGTGTATATATATATATATATATATATATATATATATATATATATATAAACATATCTACTTTTTATTCTCCCCCATTCAGTTGCTTTCTCAGATATGGGTTTAGAATCATAAATAAATGGGAGTGGGACAGAATAAGATAATCAGAGAAGGAAATTAAAATGCAATCACAGACTTAAAATTGGCTTTAGAAGCAGCAAAGGACAGAATCAACAGTGTGCAAATCCCAGGCTGTAATGTGGAAAGCAGAGGATGAGCAAGAGGGAGAATAATAATGAATTTTAAAAAGATAACACATATATGGGATAAAAGAACAGTGATACTTCATTCATGTTTATGAATTAAAAATGAAGCAAATAAAGAGAATCAATATGTCAAATTATAACAAAAGAAGTGAAGATTAGCAGCGTGCTTTCTATGGAAACATTATAGTAGGTGTATAGCCCAGCACATTTTCTAAGAACACACATTTCATCTCGTTTGTCCCACAAGAAAGCAGGTACTGGCCAGAGAGAGTGGATGTGGAGCAGTGGAACTCCGTTTGGATGTCTGGAAGGAGAAGGGCTTTGAGTGTGGGCCTACAGAGGTCACCGTAGGTGTTGTCGGTGATGGGGGATAGTGGAATCCATAGTCATGGATTATAAAGCTTTCCTGGGCCAGAGAATTAAGCCCTGTTGCCCTAAGGTATCTACTGAATATAGTGAATGAGCTTCTCCCTGCATCTAGAACGTACTAGATGTCTCCCCGGCTGAACGGCTTGGTTATTTAGAGCATCATCTCAATATGCAAATATTGTGAGTTCAATCTCTGATCAGAGCACATACAGAAACAGATGAATGTTTCTGTCATTCTCTCTTCCTTCCCCTCTCTCTAAAATCAAGAAATTAAAAAAAAAATTAGAATATGCTAGATGCATCCTTGGGAGAGTTGAGATAACAGCCACACAAATCATTCTATGCATTCTGTGGCTCAGATGGGGAACCCAGTCAACAAGGACTGCCTAGAAGGAGAAGTGAATGACAAGGAACAGAGACAACGTACCAAAAAGGCCAGAAACCTGGAGCCAGAAGTCCCTGGTTTGAGGTCCAGTTTCAGGAGGACATAAACTTCTCTGAGCCTTGGTTTCCATATCTGTTAAATAGGATAATTATACTACTGAGCTCACAAGGTATGTTCCAAATGAGATAGCATTTCTAAAAGAGCTTTCTGATCCATCCCCCATGGTACAGATGTGAGCCTTTTTTGTGAACTAAAAAAGAATCTCAGTGATGAAGCCTGACTCTGAGGCATGTGTTTTAATGAGAAAGAAAGATTCACACACCTTTTCTGGTTTCTTCTCTCTGACCTTACAAGTCCTACCCAAACATCTGCATGCATATTTCTATGCAAAACCAAGACTTTAGAGCAAACCATGACAAACTCACCTTCTTCCTTGTTCAGAGAAGCACCAGAAGTGGAGGATGAAGGTTTACTTGCCTGTTGTGAGAGGTGACCAGCCTGTCACTTGGTCACCAGGCAGGCAGAGGAATGATGTGTTGCAAAGGGAAATCACAGAAGGCCAGGCCACCAAAGGAAGTTGGAAAGTTCTATCTCACACAAGGGTACTCAGCCAAGAGGGTGTGAGAGGACACTGAAAATGGCCCATCTTCCTCTTGCCAAGCCACAGGCTGTGACACAGGAACATAACCTTCCCGAGGAGGGAGGAGGGGCTGCCTTTTTGTCTGCACAGAGGTGCCACCTGCCAAAGCGCCTTATCCTGGAGGTGGTGTGACTTGGGGTCCATTCAGTGACTTGGGGTAGGGAGCCACCTTATTTTTCTCTAATTTTACCCAAAAAAATGGGCCATAGTCCTCATAAAAATAAAAATAAATTAAAAAATAAAATTAAAAAAAGTACAAATAAGCATAAAAGAGAAAGTTGGACAGAGAGAGAGAGACAGCACAGCTCAGAGCTACACACATCTCTTCCCAACTCCACCTCCAGTGACCAGGTCAGCAGTTAGGTATCAGCATGGTAGGACATTTTACAGTAAGGAAATAGACGAGGCTACAAATCAGTGCTTCCCCTCCTACCTTTCGGAGAGCTCATTGCTAAATTTCTACCACAACTGGATCAAAAGCAAGTGTTAAGAAGCAGATGAGGTCTAAAACTTATTTAGCATCCTTAATGTGACCCTTGACACCCCTGCAGCCTGTGATATAATTGTTCCCCACCGTTGTAGAGTAAGTAGCTGAGAGTCTTAAGAAAGTTCAAGTATTTGCTCAGGGCTCCACCCAACTAGAAAAGAGGCAGAGCTTGGACTCCTACCCAGCTTGGTCTCTAGGCGACTGTGAGGCCGGCAATGTCTCCAAGCACGCGACACAGTTTCGCTCAAATCCAAAGTTCGTGATTCTGAGATGGCTCACCAACAGCACTTGCTTATCACATTAATTCTCCTTAGCATTTTTATTTCCCCCAGTGACATTCAGGCATTTTAAAGGCCACTGCAGCACTTCCAGCACATTCATCAGCCTGGCTCCCATGGCTCCCAAGCCAGCCTCCCCATTAAAATCCTTCCTCAAAGAGCATCTCAGAGGCAAGCGAGTCGGAGCCCAGCCCACTCTGTACTTTCTACGGCTGGGAAGATATATTACCATACTCGGGTGACTGCAGTGTGTAGAACAGCTTTGGAAGAGTATTGTATCAATTATATTATCCCTCTGGGAGCCTTATTAACATTAAAATGTCTTATGAGACTAGCTAAAGACTCGAACAAAGAAAACCTCTCCAACAAAGGCTTTGTCATATTTTATGGTAAGAAAAAAAATTCCACCTTGCCTCTCCCTTTGCACATGACATTAAGACAGATGATTCTTCTTGGACTACTTTAAGCAAATTATCTTAGAAAATAAGGGCCCATCTCATAATGGATTACCTCAGACCAAAAGCAACACTGTGTGGGAGGTGACGTTGAGATAGCATGGATTGCTGTCACACATACCTGAGTTCAAATTCTCGCTCTCCTGCCTACAATATCAATAAAGCAGCAACAATGATCGTTATCATTTACTGAGCAGCTATTAGAGGCCAGGGACTCCCTATAGTCTATTTTGCTTAATTTTCACACCAAGAGCACAATATGAATATTTTTCTTATTTTAAACATGGGGAAATCAAGGCTAAAAAGAGGCTGAGTAAACTCAGACAACTCAGACAGGTAGGGTTGTAGGCAGCTTCTGAAATGCCTTCTAATGGTTTCTGCCTCCTGGTATTCGCCTCCTTGTATATTCTCCCCTCTTTGTGTGTGGGCTGGATCTAGTGACTTGCTACCAGTAACTAGAATACAGAAAACAAGATAAGCTGTCACTTCCAAGACTAGATATAGAAGACTGGCTTCCATCCTGCTTTCTCTCCCACTCATGCACTTGATAGAGCCGATTGCCATAATGGAGGTGGCTGCCATGATGGAGGCGGCTGCCGTGATTGGAGCCGGCTGCTGTGATGCAAGCTGTCCTCTGGAGAGACCCAGGTGGCAGGGAACTGAGGGCAGCCTCTGGCCAAGGGCCAGGTCCTCAGCCCTACATCCCATACACACTAACTGCTACCCACAACTCCTGAGTGAGCTTGGATGTGGAGCTCTTCTCTGTTGAACCTGAAAATGACTATATCCCTAAGGAGCCCCGTGATGATGGCCTTGGGAGCAACCCTGAGTGAGAAGACTTAGTTGAACCTTGCCCGGCTTCCTGACCCACAGCAACTGTGAGCTAATTACTGGGTGTTATTTTAAGCTGCTATATTCTGGGGTGATCTGTTATAGAGCAATACGTAACTATTCCTTGCTCTGGGATAACTGATTCCTCAAAAGCCACATGACCTTCGGCAAAGTACTAAAATTCTCTGAAACTCGTTATCTACATAAATGAAATAGGGATGATACCCACACCATGGTTCACAGAGCAGCTTAAATGAGATTGTGTACATAATGCCTTTGGCTCATATGTCAGTTGAAACATGAAAAAAGAGAAAACAAGGCAAGTTTACCAGAGGAGAATATCTTAATAATGCCAGGCAGCACATGGTAGGGGGAGGGAAGCCTGAAAAACAGTTGCAGCACAGACTCTGCCGACCAGGATCCTGGGAGCACAGTGGTTTTTTTTTTTTTCTTTTTTTCTTTTTTTTTTTCTTTTTTCCGAAGCTGGAAACGGGGAGGCAGTCAGACTCCTGCATGCGCCCGACCAGGATCCACCCAGCATGCCCACCAGGGGGCGATACTTTGCCCCTCTGGGGCGTCCCTCTGTTGAGTCCAGAGCCATTCTAGTGCCTGAAGCAGAGGTCACAGAGTCATCCCCAGCGCCCAGACCATCCTTGCTCCAATGGAGCCTCTCCGCGGGAGGGGAAGAGAGAGACAGAGAGGAAGGAGAGGGGGAGGGGTGGAGAAGCAAATGGGTGCCTCTCCTGTGTGCCCTGGCCGGGAATCAAACCTGGGACTCCTGCACGCCAAGCCGACGCTCCACCGCTGAGCCAGCCGGCCAGGGCCCACAGTGGTTATTTGACCTTAGTCCAGCCATGCCACATCTCCGGTCCCATTTCTCATGGGTGCAATGACGGTAATGCACCCCTCACAGGAGTGTTCTGAGGATTACAGGGATCGTGTTTGTATAATAACTGGAATAGGGCCTGGCATATAATAGACAGTCAGTAGGTTCCAGCCATGTTTACTTTTAAAAAAAAAAAAAAAAAGATTTTACTTATTCATTCTAGACAGGAGGGGGAGAGAGAGAGAGAAGGGGTGAGGTGGGAAGGAGCAGGAAGCATCAACTCCCACTTGTGCCCTGAGCCGGCAAGCCCCGGGTTTTGAAGCAGCGACCTCAGCATTCCTGGTCGATGCTTTATCCACTGCGCCACCACAGGTCAGGCTACTTTATTTTTCTAGTCAGTATTATTTTTACTAATAACGATGGCATTTCCCCTGAAGTAAGTAAAGAAGAATTTCTGCACTGAGGTCTTTTGGGGAAGCTTTATGGTATTTTGCAGTTCCTCTCTCTCCTGCTTAAAGGCGTCAGGTAAGTCCAAACACTCCCACGTTGGCCGTCCACCTCAATCCCTTTTCCCTTTTCTATATCTCAGATCTGATCACAAGGCTTCTCCACCAGTAGTTATGCCCTAAAAGAACAATTAAAATAAAGACTTCCATCTAAGCTCTATGCTTGGTTTTATGTTCAGAAATTCTTCTGAGAGATTCATCTTCAGACATCTGGTCTACTCAAATGTCTATAGCCGCTATTGATGTCTCCCTAGAAAACATGTAAGGCAGACATAACAGTAGGCGCTCACAATGCCCTACTTATCTGTAAGAGCGACAGCGGACGGCACAGCTACATTGTTTACTTTTATGCCCCTACCCCCTCAATCTGGCAAGTACAGGGCCTGGTTTAGAATAGGTAATCAATATTTGCCAAATTAATGAAAGAACTGAACAGTGCATGGCTTTTCATCTCCTGGGTTTTTGTGTGTGTGTGTGTGTGTGGTTTTTTTTTTTTAGTTATTGTCTTATTTCTTGGCAAATCTGGCTGAAAAACACAAGAATTTCCCTCCCGTATACAGACTTGGTGTCCACTCAGTTTTCTATGAAAATGAAATCAAAGAAGACAACAAAGTGAACAACAACAGCAGCAGTTATGTGTATTTTTTTTTTAGCTAAACATGGGTGTTAACTTAGACACTGAAGTCACACAGGACGGTGTTAGCCAGGACTCATTTCTGCAGCCACAAAAGACTGCCTCACTGAAGGTATGGGTGCTCAGGATCCCTGTTTCTAAATCTCATGGATACTTTATATATATTTTAAGATGTAGTATGTCATATAGTTAATCTGACACCAAATAGTTCTAAGAATTTATATAAATCACTGTAACTCTCTAGTCTCAAGGAAACTGATGGGAAAAATCATTGATACTGAATTTATGTATGACCTATTATTTCCTTCAGACCAATAATCAGAACAAATAAATATGGAGACCAAAAACAATTACACAGATGATCTAGAAATGCTTATTTTGTAAAGGTCATAATTTCACTTACTCCCCCTTTTTCTGCATGTATTCAATGGGACTAGGGTGCTCAGGAGTTAAAGAAAGAAAAGAAAAGATTTATTCAGTTAGAAAAGCCAGCAAGATGTGAACCACATTTTAGAATTAGAAACAGCAGTTGTATTAGAAGGGGAAAAAAAACCCCGCTAAATCTAGAATTTAAAATGTATGTGTGTATAATGTGTGTGCACACACATGTTCAAATCGTTGGCCTCCTCTAATTGGCTGAGTAAACCTGAGAAAATCAGTTGACCTCTCAGAGCCTTAATTTTATTTTCTGCAAAATGGACAAAATGATTCTGACCTCACTCTGGCCCTGTTGTGAGGTTTAAAGAAAACATTGCACATCCAAGTACCTAGCATGGTTGCAGGCAGATTGCAGACACGCATTCAAGGTTTGTTAAACCTCAATAAATGGGAATAGATAGCCTCAAAAGAAGTCTAATTAGAAAATACTTATATAAACCAAACTTTTGAACTGTTAATGATTAAAATGCAAATATTTTTTCCTCCCAACTCCATTTTCTATTTAACATCAGGCATTCTGTCACAATTGAGGGCCAGAACTTTGTGAACATCACTCTTATAGAAAGAGTTAACTTTATAATAATAATAATAACAATAATAATATTAATAATAAACAGTTATTGCATTCAAAATATTCAAACCATTTAAATTTCTGTGGATTTTGTTTAAAAAATATTAAAAATGTCCACTTCTTGAAGAGCAACTTTAACTCTTCAGAATGCTTTTACATTTGCCATTGTTAGGCCAGTTAGTGTTAGCACACTCAGATAAATGATGAGTTTACAATAGTTTTCACAGGCCCTCCTACCTACTGCCCAAAGAAAAGTTGATCCTTATTTCAGAGAAGACAGGGCAGCTGCAGAATATGGCAGCGACCTGGTGCTCCTGAGCCCTGCCTCACTCCGAGTCAAGCGCTTCTTGGGAGTTCTTCTTGCTCTGGCCACTCCCACACTCTGCTATGCCACGTGGGTCTGTCTAAGGACTGTTCTCTCTTTACGTGCTTTGTTTGACTTAATGGCTTTATCAGCCTCTTCTATGCTTATGTATTCCAAATCACCATCTCAGTTGTCATCTCTCCGGCACATCCTGTGTGGGGATATGACAGACACTTGTGCCACTATGTCACATCATGTATGAAACCAACATAGCTTATCATTTTCCTCACTAAATGTGCCCCCCTTTCTCCAAGGATAGCACCATCCTCCACCCAGGGAACATGAACCAGAAACCTGGGAGCATACCTAAACTCATCGCTCAGCCTCTCCGCCTCCCAAACCCAAGGCTTACTGATCCTATCTTCCAAACCTTCATGACTTAGACCCATGCCCTCCCTGTCTACTATGGCTGTCTTGCTTCAGGCTCACGGCATCTTTTACCTGCCCTACTGCAGTTTTTCCTAAAAGCTCTTCTTTCCTCCAGGTTTGCCCTGCTCCAATTCATTCTCCACATAGCAGCCACAGTGATAGCCTTGAAAGGCAAGTCTGACCATGTCACTCTGCTACCTACCATCGCTCCACACTACCTGTGAGGTTGGAAGCTCTGTAACTTAGCATCTTACCTTATATGTATCCCTACTAGATTCTCCAGCCCTTAGCTTCTACCACCCTCCTTATTACAACAATGCTCAAGTAATACTAAACTCCTTAGAATAGCTTTCTCTACAATTTTTGCTATCTCACAATCATGTGCTGTTTTGCCTCATGGTCCTTTAGATAGAATATCTTGTCTTCTTTTAGAGCTCCTTCAAGCCTTTCTCAAGGTTACTTCCTTCAAGAACCCTTCAATGAACCTCCAGGCTCCTCCAACCGCACATGACCACCTCCATTCTGGAACCAGTTAATGAGAACTAACTTTCCTTCTGCACATGACTGAGATCCTTCATAGGGCAGAAAACTAAGCAGCCTGTGATATTGAAGAATATGGGCTCTGAGTTCAGAATTGCAGGTTTGGAGTCCTGACTCATTAGTTGAGTTAGTTTACAAACTGCCTAGACTATTTGAGCTCCAGTTTTTCTGTCTTTTCAGAGGTAATAATAACAGTAAACTCAATTAATAATTATCACAATTAAATGAACTGAGATGAAGAATTAGAAGGAGGTGGCTATGTGCAAATCTGGAGCCTGCACATTTAAGGGAGAGACTCTAGCAAGGACCAAGGCACAGCTGATGAAACACTGGGCACGAAATAACGTACAGTCAATGGTCCCATCCCTCCTCCAACATTCACCCGGCATATGCTTACAGTTTCCAAGAGAAAGCAGTGTAATTCCAAGAATTAACACATGGTGCTTTGCAGAATCTTATTAGCTAGAATCTGCTTCATTACTCCTGCCCCATTTGGATTCTTTCCAGACTGTACTACCACACTTAAACCTCGGGGAAGCTTTGAAGCCCTCAAACGTGGTGAAAGGGCCACACTGTCCGGGCCCCAAGGGATGCACATAAATGCTGAGTGCAGCATTCTCACCACAGAAGCTCCGTGGGAGCATTATCCAAAATGGCGTGCCTCTGGCCAGCCACTGCAAAGCGCATACATTCGGGGAATGCGAACTCCTTGTCAAACTTGACAGCAGGTTTACTTCAGCAGGAGATGCGTTTGCCAAATGAGCAGACTCAAAGATCGCATTGGTTTTTAAAATGATTTTTGCTTTATAGGAGAGGGATAAAATGATTTATGAGTTTGTCAGGGAACGGATGTTGCCTTTTGAAAAAAAAAAAATCCTCCCTTTTCCAAAGTGCCATGAATTGCAAATGAACCAACGGGTGATGTATATGTGTATGTGTGTTCGTGTGTACGCACACATGTATTTCAGTGCTGGTCCTCTCTCTTCTTTGCCTGTGGTTTGGAAGCCAGCTCTGCTCTGTGCCATCACTGACGCTGCGAGCAAATTGTAATTACAATGTTGAACAGTCATTTCCAAGACAAACCAAGTCTGTGTTCCATTAAAGTCATGGAATAGTTAAACATTTTTTTTTTATTCCCAACCATAATAAAAAACACGTTCCCATTCAATCTGATGCTCCAGAAGTCAGAGGATTCCACATGGTCCCTTCCATGATATTTGGAAATAGATTCTGATGGTGTTCCAGGCATATCGGCAGGAGGTCAGTTTAACTTACGGTGTATCGTGCTCACTGTGGTTTGGACAGCGGCTTCATGGAAGTCCTGAAATGGTAATCGATTTCCTCCCTGGGATGCTGAGCGCGTCTGCCAGCTGCTCAGCATATCTCCTTGGTGTGGAATCACAGAAATGGGAGCTACACCTCCTACGGAACTAGACATGAAAGGATGCTGCTCTTTGGGAGTCGTCTCAAAAGGAAAAGAAAATATTGCCTGAGTTTTTCCTTTCATCAGTTTGCAGGAATCATCTAATGATTTCTGCAAAAGTGTCTTTGAAAGGAAATCTTTCTAATTCACCAGTTATTGAATCCCAATGCTCTTAATTTATGTGTATTCAGGGTGCACTTTAATAGGAAAAATAACTCTTTAAAGAGTATTTGGATTAAAAAAAATGTTCCAACACACACTAGCAACCGTGTACCTCCTATAGCAAGTCTAACTTACATGCACTTTCCGCATTCTCTACATTCTGCAACCCCACTGAGAACTGCCAATTTAAAACTTCAATTAAAAAAAACACTCATTGTTCAGCCAGTTTATCACTAAGCAGACCCATGTTATACAGCTAGAGTGGGAGATCCTGCTCTGTTTTGGCTTCTAAAGAGTTCTCTAATTTTCCAATAAGCTCACCTGTGCATTTATATAGTGGGTTTTGTCTGAGAGCACCTCACATAAACATAAACATTTTATATTGAGACCCACAAAAATGTGTAATTCATGAAACAATACTTACCCTTACTACCTAGAGAACACTCTAAACACTTTCTTTCCTATGCCATCCCATCCCATCCCAACCCATCCCCATCCCAACCCATCCCATCCCAACCCATCCCAACCAATCCCATCCCAACCCATCCCAACCCATCCCATCCATCCCAACCCATCCTATCCCATCACAACCCATCCCATCCCATCCCAACCCAACCCATCCCAACCCATCTGATCCCAACCTATCCTATCCCATCATAACCCATCCTATCCCATCCCATCCCAACTTATCCCATCCCATCCCATCATCCCATCCCATCCCAACCCATCCCATCCTAACCCATCCTATCCCGTCACAACCCATCCCATCCCACCCCATCCCATCCCATCTCAACCCATCCTATCCATCACAACCCATCCCATCCCAACCCATCCCATCCCATCCCAACCCATCCTATCCCATCCCAACCCATCCCATCCCATCCCAACCCATCTATCCCATCCCAACCCATCCATCCCATCCCATCCCAACCCATCCTATCCCATCCCAACCCATCCCATCCCAACCCATCCCATCCTATCCCAACCCATCCTATCCCATCACAACCCATCCCATCCCATCCCAACCCATCCCATCCCATCCCAACCCATCCATCCCATCCCATCCCAACCCATCCTATCCCATCCCATCCTATCCCGTCACAACCCATCCCATCCCAACCCATCCTATCCCATCACAACCCATTCTATCCTATCCCGTCACAACCCATCCCATCCCAACCCATCTCATCCCAACCCATCCTATCCCATCCCATCCCATCCCATCCCAACCCATCCTATCCCATCCCAACCGATCCCATCCCAACCCATCCCATCCCATCCTATCCCATCCCATCCCAACCCATCCTATCCATCCCATCCTATCCCGTCACAACCCATCCCATCCCAACCCATCCCATCCCAACCCATCACATCCCAACCCATCCTATCCCATCACAACCCATCCCATCCCAACCCATCCTATCCCATCACAACCCATCCCATCCCATCCCATCCTATCCCGTCACAACCCATCCCATCCCATCCCATCCTATCCCATCACAACCGATCCCATCCCAACCCATCCTATCCCATCCCAACCCATCCCATCCCAACCCAACCCATCCCATCCCATCCCATCCTATCCCATCACAACCGATCCCATCCCAACCCATCCTATCCCATCACAACCCATCCCATCCCATCCCATCCATCCTATCCCATCCCAACCCATCCCATCCCATCCCATCCCATCCCATCCCATCCTATCCCATCCCAACCCATCCCATCCCAACCCATCCCATCCCATCCCATCCTATCCCATCCTATCCCATCCCATCCTATCCCATCACAACCCATCCCATCCCAACCCATCACATCCCAACCCATCCTATCCCATCACAACCCATCCCATCCCAACCCAACCCATCCCATCCCATCCATCCTATCCATCCCATCCCATCCCAACCCATCCCATCCCATCCCATCCCAACCCATCCTATCCCATCACAACCCATCCCATCCCAACCCATCCTATCCCATCACAACCCATCCCATCCCAACCTATCCCATCCCATCTCATCACAACCCATCCCATTCCATTTTTGAAATGCTAATCACAACCCACTAAGTTGATGAGACAGGGACTTCAGTTTTCAAACCACTAATTGATCAATTTAAAGAAATGCTTCTCCCCCTTCCCTTCCTTCTCCTTCTTCAGTTTTTTACTCAGAAGTTTTATGGATTTTGTAACATAAGGAGCTTCGGGATATCTAAGTTATCAAGCTGACTTAACATTTACAAGTCTCTCTATCCCCATCTCTAAACTGAGGATGAAGATAAACAGCACTGATTAGCAGGATCATTGCCGAGGTTAACTGAGATCATGCACATGAAGCACTTAGCCCATTCCCTAGCACACAGAATGTTCCCAATGAATGCTAATGAGTCCCTATGGCAGACCTCTAATCTCATCCTTTTTGCTCCAAAACGATATCTCTAGATCTGATCAAAAGAGAAAAATTAGTAGAACATATTTTCTAGTTCTCCAATTGATACTTTATAATGATTATTGTCAATATTCTTAACTATTTTGTACTCCGTGTGGGAAATGCACCTATTATTGTTAGAAACCACTGAGCTCCCTTCACTGTTCTAAATAATGTCTGTCACATATTTCCATGGGATAATTATATTACACAGTATGGCCTGAGAGATGTTTGACTAGTTATTTACTAAAGTGTTCTAATAAATATCTAAAAATTGCTGGGTGGGACTTGGCAGAATATTCCAAAGCTTCTCTTTTGTCACTATCTGTCCCCTTCTTTCTGACTTCCATTCCCATCATGACTTCTCTAGCTACTGCTTCCTCCTACCTTCTTTTCTAAGAATGTGATGAAACGGTCCCAACCCCTACAGTTCCTTCTTACATCTTTGAAACTCCAAGATTATTTCATTGGCAACTCAGTTTCTGCTGGATCTACAAACGGATAGAGGATGGTGGCTGGGTGTGAAGGATGCTTTCATTCCAGTCTTTGGATGGTTTTCCCCTAATTTCCTGATGTTGAATACAACATGTAACTGCAGAGGACTTCTCTCTGCAAACCACCATGTCTAGCTGACACAAGCCTTGGATAATGTTCCTTTAATATGGTTTATTATTCCTTAAGAAATTATAATCTTGGCCTTAGGGTCCTCAAGGGTCAACTACCCCTTTCCTTCTCTGAGCTTCGCGGGAAGAGCAGTGATGTCAATGAACATGACTTTCTCTGCCATGCAGATAAATGACATCATACCCAAACAATCTCCCTGTGGCTCCTTGATTCCAGCTGGAAGGGCTGATTTTCTTATCATGACTCCCCAGGCATTTTATGATTTGGCTTCTGCCTCGCTTTCACTCCGTATCTTCTGCCATGGTTGATCTCCTCACACACCACTCATTCTTTGTTTCCCTGTCTATCTCTGACATAAGGAATGATTTACCATTTCCCCAGTTTCCTAGAATTTCTGGTCCCTGTGCCCTTGTTGAGGCAGCCCTCTTGCATGGAAAACTTTCCACCCCACTCTACCCACTTTGTCTTATTATTGTTTATTCATTCCTTAAAATTCAGCCCACATCTTCCCTCTTCCCCACCTGTGTTGGGTCTCCCACGCCATGCCATGCACCTTCCGGTACTATAGCATTTATCACATTGTATAATAACGAGCCTTTTCTCCCAATACCATAAGCTCTTTTTCATTTCTAAAGTCGCAGAAATTAAAAATGGGTATTTAGTGCATATTGGTTGGGCATTGAGTTACCTTGTTCATTAATCTCAAGTACAGCCTCGTGTTGCTTCCAAGGCCAACTCACTTGAATTCTCTAGACCCACAGAGGTGAAAAGGATGTCCCTTTCCTCCACCCCATAAAACTCTCTTGGTCTGACTTTGCCTAACAGTCTCCTGTCCCATCAGGAGAGAATTCCTTCAGTGACATTCTGGGTTGCTTCAGTGTGATGAGAATTTGAATGGACATGCTTGTACGTGTGTATGTGTGTGTCTCCGTGGTTATGTGTTTGAAGTTGCAGCTTGAATTAGTCAGAATCTCATCTTCTATTTGCTTTAGATGCCTCAGTGTGAGCCCATGTCCAACAAGTCAGCTTATCACCTCCTGAATTATTTATCGACATTTGAGGCAAAGGAATGTGGTCCAGATGGGGATTTCTATCTAATGCAGAAAGTGCTTCCTTACAAACTAGATCAGAGTTCTAAAACTGTAACCTGTGGATGGTGCAAAATTCTTTAGCAGTCAGAAGGCTGGTTCATCACCAGTTATTGAGTATGGTCAGATTTACAGACCAACCATTGGGTGTGCAGCAAGGATGGTCAGACATGGGTCTTGCCATCAAAGAGCTCAAAGTCTGTTGAAGTGAAGACCAGTAAACAGATCATTAGGATGCAGTACAACAGACATACATATAAAAGTAGGGAAGACAAAATAGTCAATAACAAATGTATAACAAGAACTGATGTAGGGATAATAGAATTCACCAGGTCAATAAAAAAGTACATACTATTCCAGATAAATCATATGAAAAGTGATTTGGGAATACTCAAAGTTGATGAGGGATCCAGACTTTTGTCCCTATTGGTTTGACTGTCACTTGAAGCCGGACTTCTTGGCACATGCTGGGGAGTCAGAAAGGCCAGCTGAGCAGGTCGTAAAGGAGGTCAGCATGAAGGCACGAGTACCCAGAGATGAGACTGCCGCGTGGGAGATTTCCTTGTTCACACTACAGGCTGCATGTTGAAGGAGGGTGAAGGGAGCCAGGCAAAATTCAACCTCAGTATTTTGGAGCAGTAGCTAGAAACCATTCCTTATATCCCCCAATCTTCCTACTTTTGCCAAAGGAAAAGTGGCAAATAGGGTGGTGAAGATTTAAACAAGATGGCTTCCAAAGTTGCTGCCATGTAGTAACTATAGTGAGACTCCTGTCTGACATCAGGACCTATTTTGTGGTAATTAAGGGGAAATTTTCAAAAGCTGAGAAATCAAGATGGGATGACCTATGCTCTTGATTGACCTGAATCTGTCTAGCAATTGTCCTAAAATTATCATTGATCATACTGTTATCTCTTGAAGAATCCCTCAACCTAGCTCAGTACAGCTTGGTCCCTAGGCCCTTTCTGGTTCTTTTCTTTCTTTGACATGTGGCCTTTACTTGTGATAATTTATATGACAACTTTTACATTGAGTTACAGATTTTCTGAGCTTGGTGCAACCCCTCACTGCACACACGTGGGATCTTATACCCAAAGAAAGTTAGTGAAGAAGGACTTCACTATGACCACACAGTCCCCCTAATTCCAATGCCTTGTCTCTTGATGCTTGCTAAGCTTTCATTTTAGGAGATCTAGTCTACCACCTTTAACATCCCTGTCTCCAAGATGGCAGAACAGAGGCTGGTAGAAGGCCTAATACCTTACCAATGATTACAGATTCTAAATAAATAAAAGGAACCATTTAAGTCATAAATGTTCAATTCTATTTTTTTTTCTCTGCTGTCATATTGGGAAAACGAATCAATGCTAAGAATTACTCACGTCTGCTGAGGGAAACTCATGTCTCAAGTACCCTGAAGTGTCCTTAGATGTTTAAGAGGATGTGTTAATGTGTCCTCAAGACATAATTTATAGCAAACTTTCTCCTCAAGAAAATAGGCACAGATCCACGGGCTTCTTTGTCTTGTCCGTTCTTCAGGGGGTTTTGCGAGGCTGGAGAACCTCAGAGGAGTGCAGTACTTGAACTGCTGCAGTGACTTACACTGCTTGAGTTGCAGCCAGTACCTGGATTTTCCACATAACTGAGAGAACTTCTCAAGTGTTTATGATATTTTGACAGTAGCTGGACTGAAATAATTCAAAGGCAAGTCATACGTTTGCTCCTCTAATGGGCATACACCATGGAGACCATGGAGCAAGGAGGTTCAATCCAGCATTAAATGGCTGCAGTATATGGTTTAGATGTCTTTATTGACAGAGTCACATGCATGGCAGGGCCTTAAGAGAGTCTCACCTGAATGGTGACAGGCCATAGGAAAGCAGAAGCTATCACTGATCAACTCTGGGCACCAGTGAACTATTGAATGCCATACCTGAATAGAAGGAACTTAGAAGTTCACCTAATTCTCAACTCATTTTAACATTGCAGGAAACTAAGGGCTGAAGAGAGTCTTCTCATAGGTTATAAAGAGCAGATAGGATTTAGACTTCCTCTGACCCAGATTTGGAGCATCTCTGGTTCAAGTACCTGGACAGGCTACACAGAGTCTCAGTTATAAAGAAGCAACTGAGGCAATAATCTGACAAATTGTGACGCCACAAGGTTTGCAAACAGTTCTCCTGGCTCGGGCATGCAAACAGTCTTGACTGGCTACCTCAACAGCCCACTTCTTCCTGCCTAACAAAGCTCTGATCTTATTCATGTGGTCATGTGCACAGGGCCAAATAATCGATCACAGCTGACGTGAATCAGCCATGACCATCCCATTTCCTCTCATCAGTGATTTACTCAGAGTCAGGCAGACAACCCAGTTGTAGCCTATGAGACATATGGGGCAGTCACTGGGGCGTTCATGATGCTCAGGGCTGTGGCAGCCACCTTGTGACCACAAGGGGGGACATGCATACAAACTAAAGATGGAAGAAACAAAGGACTGAAGGATCTAGGGTCTTCGATGACACAGTTCAGCCAGCAACCAAACCTGGGCAGCCTCAGACAGCATGCTAATCCAACAGCACATGGCCTCACCGTTGATGCCATTCATGCTGTTACTTGCAGCTGCCCTTATTTTAAAGATGTATTAAGAAAATTTTCAATTATAGTTGAAATTTTGAAAAATAATGTATTTATCAATGGGTCAGTACACTCTTCAAAAGCAGAGATCTCTAGGTCATCCCTCCTTTGTCCTCAGGGCCCAGAGCAGAGGGTCCTCCATCGAGAGCATGCCCAGCAAACGGAGGAAGCATGTATGCACACATATATACCCACCTAGACAAGTGAATTGCTGGGTCAAGTTTGGACGGGCGTGGATAAGCTTGAAAATTAGCATTTATTGACAACTAAACACGAGCTAGCCCAAGTTCTGGTGGCTTTTCCAAACCTTGAGATACCAAAGGAAGGATGGCGTGAGCTGTCTGCCCTGAGCACAGGCAATGTGGGGGCACCTTGTGCGTAGAGGGTTTCAAGACAATGTTGAAAATGGGCTGAGACGTCTGTCTGTTCTTTATTATCACCATGAGCCAGAAATCCTAAACAATGTCTGAGATAAAGCACCTCCTCCCTGTGAAAAATCTTTTGTTGGGCTAAATTCTAAACAATCGCTGTTGCTACTGCTGAGTTTTAATAATATAAATGTAAGCTTTAAATTAACACTTTTGGTTACTTATCCTGGAGTGAGCACTGTGCAGCCTATGCTGAACTTAATTCAGAGAACTTGCAGTTATGCAGACAGCCCCCAATGTGCCCAACGTCAGCTACGGTCAGGCATGCCGAGACGGATCGTCCTAGCTCATGCCAAGCGAAGCTCACATCCCTAGCACTACGGTATTACCTATCCCTATGTTGAAGTGGGTGGTTTTGAATGAATATCAACAGCATAGTGATTGAAAAAGATGAAGAAACAGAGCTTCTGACATTCTGGGTGACCACTTGAAGAAGTAATGTGCATTTAAAATTTTTGGTAAAAATGTGAACTTTGTACAGTTTATCTTAACATAATAAAATGTGAATTTTGTTTAAAAAATGTAAAGCAGAGTGAAGGGATAGGATGTTATGTTTTTGGCTGGTCAATGAAAATTTTAGCTCATCAATGAAATATTATTCTGAATTTAAACTGTTTTGGTGTGAATATTTAGATGAAGTTATTAATTAGATGCCAAAAAACATTATTTACAAACAGCCAGAATCAGCCTAATCAATCAGTGTACCTTAAAACACCATGCTTTGAAATTAATCCTTAGCCCTGGCAGGGTGGTTCAGTGAATAGAGCATCATCCCTACGTGTTGTGGGTTCTGTCCCCAGTCAGGGAACATGTGAAGCAACCAATGAGTGCACCACTAAATGGAACAGCTAAGTGAAACAAAGAGTTAATGCTTCTCTCTCTCTCTCTCTCTCTCTCTCTCTCTCTCTCAAATCAATGGAAAAACTAAAAAAAATAATAATAATCCTTGAAGTTGGGCACATTTGGAGATTATGGAAAAAGTCATAAACTATACAAAAACATGATGTAAAGAAGTGGTTATTTTGTGTAAGAAAATGATTCAAATGTAGAAGGAAAATGCAGAAGAAGCAATAAAAGATGCTGGTCTTACATCGTTAGCAGCTATCAAATGGACAAAAGCGTGTCTGACTGCCCCTTTCATTGTCTCAAGGAACTGAAATCTTGTCCTAAAGCAACTGATCGAGTAATTTCAACATCACTTATCATAAAGCCATTTTCCCTGATTTTTGCAGTAGATTTTACAAAATACAATAGACATTTTAAAATAAATTTTCTGAAGTTACTTCAGTGGAATTTTTTTTTTTTAATTTCAGAGATATTTGAAAGCTGGTAGAATTGATACCAAAGAAACAAAGACCTGGCTAGGATAAGAATTTCTGAAATTTATTGTAAAATGGGATGTTTATGAATGTGTCAAACTTATTCTATGTAAAATATTTTTCTTAAATATTTGTGTATCTCTTGAGTCTTGTGAAAGAAAAAGTTTGAATTAAAATGAATTAAAATTTTTTTTGATCAACTATTTGAGAAGACAGATTGATAAGTCTGTCTGTTGAACATAAACAGACAAAGAGGACCACACTGAACAAATTAGTGGACATGTGGTACAAAACAGAAACCTGGAATGCTATATATATTTTTTAATAATTTTATTTTTTTAATGGGGTGACATCAATAAATCAGGATACATATATTCAAAGATAACAAGTCCAGGTTATCTTGTCGTTCAATTATGTTGCATACCCACCACCCAAAGTCAGATTGGCCTCTGTCACCTTGTATCTTGTTTTCTTTGTGCCCCTCCCCACCCCCTTTCCCTCTCCCATTCCCCCCTCCCCCCCCGTAACCACCAAACTCTTATCAATGTCTCTTAGTTTCACTTTTATGTCCCACCTACGTATGGAATAATACAGTTCCTGGTTTTTTCTGATTTACTTATTACGCTTCGTATCATGTTATCAAGATCCCACCATTTTGCTGTAAATGATCCGATGTCATCATTTCTTATGGCTGAGTAGTATTCCATAGTGTATATGTGCCACATCTTCTTTATCCAGTCATCTATTGATGGGCTTTTTGGTTGTTTCCATGTCCTGGCTACTGTGAACAATGCTGCAATAAACATGGGGCTGCATGTGTCTTTACGTATCAATGTTTCTGAGTTTTTGGGATATATACCCAGTAGAGGGATTGCTGGGTCATAAGGTAGTTCTATTTTCAGTTTTTTGAGGAACCACCATACTTTCTTCCATAATGGTTGTACTACTTTATATTCCCATCAACAGTGGATGAGGGTTCCTTTTTCTCCACAGCCTCTCCAACATTTACTATTACCTGTCTTGCTAATAACAGCTAATCGAACAGGTGTGAGGTGGTATCTCATTGCCGTTTTGATTTGCATTTCTCTAATAGCTAAAGAAGATGAGCATCTTTTCATATATCTCTTGACCATTTGTATTTCTTCCTGGGAGAAGTGTCTATTCATATCCTCTTCCCATTTTTTATTGGATTGTTTGTTGTTTGTTGTTGAGTTTTATGAGTTCTTTGTATATTTTGGATATTAGGCCCTTATCTGAGCTGTTGTTTGAAAATATCATTTCCCATTTAGTTGGCTTTCTGTTTATTTTGTTATCAGTTTCTCTTGCTGAGCAAAAACTTCTTAGTCTGATGTAGTCCCATTCATTAATTTTTGCCTTCACTTCTCTTGCCTGTGGAGTCAAATTCATAAAATGCTCTTTAAAACCCAGGTCCATGAGTTGAGTACCTATGTTTTCTTCTATGTACTTAATTGTTTCGGGTCTTATGTTTAGATCTTTGATCCATTTTGAGTTAATTTTTGTACAGAGGGAGAGACTGTAGTCCAGTTTCATTCTTTTGCATGTGGCTTTCCAGTTTCCCCAGCACCATTTATTGAAGAGGCTTTCTTTTCTCCATTGTGTGTTGTTGGCCCCCTTTATCAAAAATTATTTGACTATATATATGTGGTTTTATTTCTGGACTTTCTATTCTGTTCCATTGGTCTGAGTGTCTATTTTTCTGCCAGTACCATGCTGTTTTGATTGTCGTGGCCCTATAATAGAGTTTGAAGTCAGGTATTGTAATGCCCCCAGCTTCATTCTTTTTCTTTAGGATTGCTTTGGCTATTCGGGTTTTTTATAGTTCCATATAAATCTGATGATTTTTTGCTCTATTTCTTTAAAAAACGTCATTGGAAGTTTGATGGGAATTGCATTAAATTTGTATATTGCTTTGGATAATATAGCCATCTTGATTATATTTATTCTTCCTAGCAAAGAACAAGGTATATTCTTCTATCTCATTATATCTTTTTCGATTTCCCTTAACAATGGTTTATAGTTTTCATTATATAAGTCCTTTACATTCTTTGTTATGTTTATTCCTAAGTATTTTATTTTTTTGTTGCAATCGTGAAGGGGATTATTCTTTTGAGTTCCTTCTCAGTTGTTTCATTGTTGGCATATAGAAAGGCTATTGACTTCTGTATGTTAATTTTGTATCCTGCGACCTTACTGTATTGGCTTATTGTTTCTAGTAGTCTTTTAGTGGATTCTTTGGGGTTTTCGATGTATAGGATCATATCATCTGCAAAAAGGGATACCTTTACTTCTTCTTTTCCAATATGGATGCCTTTTATTTCTTTGTCTTGTCTGATTGCTCTGGCTAGAACCTCTAGTACCACATTAAATAAGAGTGGAGAGAGTGGACAACCCTGTCTTGTTCCTGATTTAAGGGGGAAAGCCTTCAGTTTAGTGCCATTTAATATGATGTTAGCTGATGGTTTATCATATATGGCCTTTATCATGTTGAAATATTTTCCTTCTATACCCATTTTGTTGAGAGTCTTAAACATAAAATTGTGTTGTATTTTATCGAAAGCCTTTTCTGCGTCTATTGATAAGATCATGTGGTTTTTGTTCTTTGTTTTGTTGATATGGTGTTTTACATTAACCGTTTTACGTATGTTGAACCATCCTTGAGATTCTGGGATGAATCCCACTTGATCATGATGTATTATTTTTTTAATATGTTGTTGTATTCGATTTGCTAGTATTTTGTTTAGTATTTTAGCATCTGTATTCATTAGAGATATTGGTCTGTAGTTTTCTTTTTTTGTGCCATCCTTGCCTGGTTTTGGTATGAGGGTTATGTTGGCCTCATAAAATGTGTTTGGAAGTATTGCTTCTTCTTCAATTTTTTGGAAGACTTTGAGTAGAATAGGAACCAAGTCTTCTTTGAATGTTTGATAAAATTCGCTGGTATAGCCGTCAGGGCCTGGACTTTTATTTTTGGGGAGGTTTTTAATGGTTTTTTCTATTTCTTCTCTACTGATAGGTCTGTTTAGGCTTTCTGCTTCTTCTTGACTCAGTCTAGGAAAGTTGTATTTTTCTAGGAATTTATCCATTTCTTCTAGGTTGTTGAATTTAGTGGCATAAAGTTTTTCATAGTATTCTACAATAATTCTTTGTATATCTACGGTGTCCGTGGTGATTTCTCCTCTTTCATTTTGGATTTTGTTTATATGAGTTCTTTCTCTTTTTTCCTTGGTAAGTCTTGCCAAGGGTTTGTCAATTTTGTTGATCTTTTCAAAGAACCAGCTCCTTGTTCTATTAATTTTTTCTATAGTTTTTCTGTTCTCTAATTCATTTATTTCTGCTCTGATTTTTATTATCTCCTTTCTTCGGCTGGTTTTGGGTTGTCTTTGTTCTTCTTTTTCTAGTTCCTTAAGGTGGGAAGTTAAGTGGTTCACTTGGGCTCTCTCTTGTTTGTTTATATATGCCTGAAGTGATATGAACTTCCCTCTTATCACTGCTTTTGCTGCATCCCATAGATTCTGATATGTCGTATTGTCATTTTCATTAGTCTGTACATATCTTTTGATCTCTGCACTTATTTCTTCTTTGACCCATTCATTTTTTAAAAGTATGTTGTTTAGTTTCCACATTTTTGTGGGATTTTTTTCCTCTTTTTTGCAGTTGAATTCTAGTTTCAAGGCTTTATGATCAGAAAATATGCTTGGTACAACTTCAATTTTTCTGAATTTGCTGATGTTGTTTTTGTGGCCCAACATATGGTCAATTCTTGAGAAAGATCCATGTACACTGGAGAAAAATGTATATTCAGTCACTTTGGGATGAAATGTCCTATAGATGTCTATCATATCCAGGTGCTCTAGTGTTTTGTTTAAGGCCACTATGTCTTTATTGATTCTCTGTTTGGATGACCGATCTAGAGCCATCAGTGGTGTATTGAGGTCTCCAAGTATGATTGTGTTTTTGTCAGTTTTTGTTTTAAGATCAATAAGTAGCTGTCTTCTATATTTTGGTGCTCCTTGGTTTGGTGCATATATATTAAGAATTGTTATGTCTTCTTGATTCAGTGTCCCCTTAGCCATTATGAAATGGCCATTTTTGTCTCTGAGTACTTTTCCTGTCTTGTAGTCAGCATTATCCAATATGAGTATTGCTACACCTGCTTTTTTTTGGATGTTATTTGCTTGGAGTATTGTTTTCCAGCCTTTCACTTTGAATTTGTTTTTATC
This sequence comes from Saccopteryx bilineata, assembly GCF_036850765.1. Classification (NCBI taxonomy): domain Eukaryota; kingdom Metazoa; phylum Chordata; class Mammalia; order Chiroptera; family Emballonuridae; genus Saccopteryx; species Saccopteryx bilineata. The sequence goes on along the minus strand of NC_089491.1, from coordinate 26,256,879 downwards.
CTTGTTACTTAGATGAGTTTCCTGTAGGCAGCATACAGTTGGATTTTCTTTTTTAATCCATTCTGCTACTCTGTGCCTTTTTATTTGTGTTTAATCCGTTTACATTTAGTGTAATTATTGATACTTGTGAGTTCCCTATTGCCATTTTATATCTTGCTTTCTGTTAGTTTTGTGTCTTGTTTGATCCTTCTCTTTCGTTTTTCTATCTTTTGTTTTTATTTGGTTGTATTCCATACATCTTTCCTCTGTTGCTATCTTTTTTATCTCATGTGCTTCTGTGGTGGTTTTTGCAATGATGGTTACCTTTGAGTAATGAAAAGGGTCCCTACTCTGTTCATTGTAGCGCACTATTTTGTGAGTACTTTTGCACTCCATCGTCCTTTGCTACTGTTAATCTCCATCTTCTCCCCCTCTTTCTTTTTGTTGTTGTCACAGTTTAAATTTGGTTTTATTGTGTTCTTCTTGGAGCTTTTACTTGTGGCTCTGTTTTTTTTTTGTTGTTGTTCTTTGTATCTGATTGGAGAACCCCCTTTAGTAATTCCTGGAGTGGGGGTTTTCTGATTATAAATTCCCTCATCTTTTCTGTATCTGTGAATGTTTTTATTTCTCCTTCATATTTGAAGGATAGCTTTGATGGGTATAGTATTCGTGGCTGAAAGTTCCTCTCTTTCAGGACTTTAAATATTGTGGTCCACTCTCTTCTAGCTTGTAGAGTTTCTGCTGAGAAATCTGATGATAATCTAATGGGCCTTCCTTTATATGTTGTATTCTTCTTTTCCCTGGCTGCCTTGAGAATTTTTTCTTTGCTGTTGGTTTGTGTCAATTTCATTATGATATGCCTTGGAGTAGGTTTGTTGGGGTTAAGAAAACTCGGAGTTCTGTTTGCTTCTTGAACTTGAGGCTTTAGTTCTTTCCACAGGCTTGGGAAGTTCTCATCTATTATTTGTTTGAGTATGTTCTCCATTCCATTTTCTCTCTCTTCTCCCTCTGATATACATATTATTCTTATGTTATTCTTTTTGATGGAGTCAGATAATTCTTGTAGGGCTATCTCATTTTTTTTTTAATTTTTGAGTCTCTTCTTCTCTCTGTTGTGCTTCAAGTTGCTTGTCTTCTATTTCACTAATCCTCTCTTCTATCTGACCTATTCTATTAGCTAAGCTTGTTACTTCATTTTTCAACTCGTGAATTGAGTTTTTCATCTCTGTTTGATTTGTTTTTATAGTTTCAATTTCCTTGGACATATATTCTTTGTGTTCATTGAGTTGTTTTCTGAGCTCCCTAAATTGCCTTTCTGTGTTTTCTTGTATATCTCGGAGGATTTTTAGGATTTCTATCTTGAATTCTCTGTCATTTAGCTCCAAGGTTTCCAATATATTTAATTTTTTCTCCATAGATTTTTCCTCATCTAGCTGTGTTACCTCTCTTTCTTTTGTATCCATGATATTCGATTTTCTCTTCCTTAATGGAATCTGAGAGTGGTTTTGTTGATAGTATTAATGAGATTTAATAAAGAATACAAAGTTAAAAAAATAAAAAAATAATAAAAAATTGAAAAGAGTTGTTTTTTTAAAAAAAAAATAGTAATGAAATAAAGAAAAATAAAATAAAATAAAAATTTTAAAAAAAGGAAATTATTCCCCCCCTCCTTTTTTCCTCTCCTCTCCTCTCCCCTCTTTCTTGAGAAAATCTTGTGGTGAACTGTGAATTATAACAAACAATGCCTGTGATGGAGGGCCTGAATTGGGGAAAAGTAATAAAGGGGCAAAAAAAGAAAAAAGAAAAAAAAAGAAAAAAGAAAAAAAAAAGAGCGTATGGACCCACAAAAAGCAAATAAGGAAAAAATTTGGGTCAAGAATAAAATGATTTGCTTTTAGGTGTTGGTTGTCTAAGAGTTATGATGAGAGGAATAAGAGGAAAATGGAAAAATTGGGGGACAAATTAAAAAATTACTATTGTATTTAGTGGAACAAGAACTAGATAATATGGAGAGCCAGGGATGGGAGCACTGCTAGTGAGTTAAAAAGGTGAAGTAAAAACCCCCCAACATGCCACAAACATAAGTTTGAGTCCCAGATAAGATAATTTGTTTGTTATTGAGGTTTGAATGAGAGGAGATGTAAAGGAGAAAGGAAGAAACTAATATAGAGGGAGAAAAGAAAGAGAGAGAGAGAAAAAAAGATGGAACCACTAAAAGAAGAAAAAAGAAAGGAGAGAGAGAGAGAGAGAGAGAGAGAGTTAAGGGTTTTGGAGTGCAACCCTCATAGAGAGAAAGGAAGAGAAGAGAAAAGACAATGGGAGATGTAACACTTATGGGTAGTGTAGTTCAAGGAGAGGAGAGAGTAAGACCGGCAGAGAGTTAATCGGCCAAATTGGAGGAGAAAAAAAAGTATCAAGAATGAAGATAAGAGAAACAAACAAACAAATATAATAAAATGGGATAGGTTATAAAGTCTGCAGATTATTCTTGATTTTGAGAGGTTATCTTCTTGCTTTTTCTTTTCTCTCCCTCTTCCTGGTCGGTGACTCTGTACCCCGGGTTCTGCCCCTTTGGCACGCTCAGGTAGAGGTTTGTAGTTGATAAGTCTCTATGGCAATGTCATGTATTGTGCTTTAAGTCTCGTTGGCAGTCGAGGCTCATTAGCATTTATAGGCTCCGACAGTGAGAGAGTCCGTGTTCCTGGAGCCTTTCTCCTAGTCTTTCCTTCCTCAATTAGTAGCCTGATAATCCAGCTATGGGGTTGCTGCTTCCTCTGCCTGGATAGTAAGAGGCTCAAAGAGCTGGCAACTCCCCACTCTATTTCCACTCAGCACAGGGCTCTGGGTAAGGCTCAGTCAGAGCTGCTAGCATAATCAGGCGGGCTTTCCGCCCACTCCAAGACCTCTGGCTCTGCCACTCTGTCCGGTAACACAGGCGGGCGCCCACTTTCGGGGCGCTTGGAGGAAACTCTCACTCACTGTCTGCGCCAGACCAGGATATCCGGCCAGCAGTCTCATGCTCTGAGTGAAACCCCCAACTGCAGGGAAAAGTTGCAGTGTTGGAATTGAGTCTCGCTCCGTCCCCGTGCGCGGCTTTTGCAAGGCGCTGGGGCGGCCCGAGATTCCGCTTTGGCCCACACAAAGGCCCCTGACTCTGCCCCTCTGTGCGATAACAAGGGCGCGCACTGCTGAGGCACTCGGAGGAATCTCTCATTCACTGTCTGCGCGTGCAGAGCAGGATATGAGGCCGGCCGCGTTTCCCTCTGAGTGAAACCCCCTCCAGCATGGAAAATCTGCACCGTTGGAATTAGTTCTCACTCACTCCCATGCGTGGCTTTCCCAGAGCGCTGGGGCTGCCCAGAGACTCTGTCCTCGGCCCACAGAAAGGCCTCTGACCCTGCCCCTCCGTGGGGCAACACGGGCACCCACTCCCGGGGCCTAGGAAGAAATCTCTCACCCACTAACTGCGCGCACGCCGACCAGGAGACCGGGTAAAATGGCCGCTCCACTTGTCTTTCTTTGTTTGGGTTTGGCGCGAGTGTTAGCTTGTATTGCCCGGGTTGCCACAGGATCAGTTTTTCCTCGGCTTGGATCTCCGTGCCACAGCCAGGTTCGGCCATTTGTGCCGCGGCCTGGATCTATTCACCCCCTTTGCCCACCTCAGTTTCTATATTCACAGTTACCAGAGAAAGCCACCCTGTTTAGGTTAGTGAGGAAGGCGGAGCATTTCTTACTCCCTATTTCCTTCGGGGTTTGGTTATATATTTAGCCAATTTTTCACTCAACCATACCTTTGGGTGTATTGCGAAGCATCTGGGGCCTCCAAGTATAGGTTTTTCTGTTTCTGGTTGAAGATCTTGTTGAGTTTTGAGGGAGATTTATCGGTATCGCTTCCTACCCCGCCATTACTCTGACGTCATCTCCTGGAATGCTATATTTAAATGTAGGTTTAAGCATTTTCCCCTTTAAGAAATACACTCCTGTAATTAAAAATTCTTTAACTTTCCATTTTTACAATGTAATTTTATTGGCGTGATTATGTATACATCCACAGATAAATTTTACTATCTGTACTTCTTTTAATGCTGCTATGATTTAGCAATTTTGTGATTATTACTGAAGATCATTTTGTCACTTAGAGGCAGGGAAGGTGGTTTGTTTAAAATGATCTGGCTTCATGGGTCTGATGTGTGAGGCTCACCACTTAGCAGCTGTGTTTTACAAACGAGAAAACCAATCCTAAGCAAATTTAGTTGGTCAAGGCCCCCAATTTGAGAACTAACACGAAGATAGACCTTGGGGACTCAGCTGATTGCCAGCCTTAGGGCCATTAGAGCTCACCAGCTCAGCCCAAGCTGGAGCACAGCACGAGGTAAAGTTAACTGTAAGCTGTTAGCGAGAACGTTGTGGTGGGTTTCATGGGCATTCATAAAATTTTACTTGAATATAAGACAACTCACTTTAAAGCTTTTCACCCAGAGTCCCTTGCTTCACCTAAACAAATTTTTCCACTAAAAAATAAATAGCAACTGTGAAACAGCCTATTGATGTAAGCAAAAAGATTATCTAATCCCCATTTATTATGATTCATCCATATACAATGTCCTTGATTATACTTTTTGGTAACGTTACATTTCTAGTAAACTTTATTAAAAACAGAACTCTTCGAGAGATGCAGAGGGAATCACTGTGAAAATCCACAGTAAACCTCGTACTCCTAGCCTCATTCTCCTAGTTAATGTCTTTCTTGAAGATATACACAGGAGAGGCGAAGGGGGCCCCGTCTTAGTTGTGTTATACTATATTCTGTTTCCATGGGAATGCATACTGAGAAGATGAAATCATGAAGTACTCTAGAAGGTGCTAATATCTCAATGGGGCATAATAACCTGCTGAAAATATTTACATTCACATAAAATGTGGCAAAGGGAATAATGGAAATTTGAGGGAGGAGAGGGAATGAGTACCAGAGACATGGCAGACCATCCCAAGTTTGAAGCTGAATTTAATGATTGTGAGTCACCTGTAATATTAAAATGTCATCGATTACAATTTAATGAAACACAGGGTCAGTGTTTACCCTTTGCGTATTCAAGCATCTCTTTTTCTTTTGATCCTTCTCCTTCACTCCTGTAGAATTTCAGCCCAATGAATTTTTTCCATCAGTTTTTCTATCATTATCAATATCCTTCATCTTACCAAACTTATATCGATTACTGTGACATAAGTACCGAGTGATTTATGAAAAATTATCCCATTTATATTTTAGAAGGTACTTATCATATAGAAATTTCTTTTTCTAATTTGCTGCTGAGAAAATTGAGAGTCAAAGAGGTCAGCACAGCTCATAACAGGATACAGAACTCAAACCCAGGTCCCTCTGATGCATTCTCCACTAACCCCCACTTCCTATCTGATGACCCTAGGGCCTGAGGTTCCTAATTCATTTATTTCAGACTTGGCAGCTTATAAACATCCTATGAAATTAGTTTCTTGGAGGTATAAGAGGAATCCCAGTTCAACTACAAGCTATCTTAGTACAACTGATCAAATGAAAGAAAGGTACATTAAGAAGTTTCTCTGAGTCAAATGCCATGATTTTTAAGCTAAAAGATCAAAATTTGAGAATGTGTGTATCTAAGGAGAAGGCACAAAATGAAGGGAGGATACCACAGTGAATGTATCTGAGAACATTCCCTTCTGTGCCCCAGATATGAGCCCTGTAGAAAGAGGCTGGGCACCAGCTGAAGGAGTTCTTTTCGTGAAGGACTCTGTTTACACGTGTACAAATTGTGCTGACTAGGGTATTAAATGCAAACCAGAGGTGGAGAAGGCGAACTCTGGTCCCAAGTCATTCAAAGATCCAGGCTCTGTCACCTTCAACTCAGTTTTCAAGGTCATCTCAGGAATTAACAACTAGTCAGAGACTAGAAGAAGTATGGAGGATAGTCCATGAGAGGGTGGAGGGGTCAGGCTTGAAAGTGGGACCCTCACTACCACTCAATCCACTCATTTAAAGTTGATCACATGATCAAATTTAACCGTGAGGGAGCCTGGGAAGTGTAGTCTTGCTGGGTATTCACAAAGGGAAGGAATCCGCTAACAGACTGTAGAGAACTCATCCCCTCTGGGGTTATTTATATAGGAAAAAACCCAGAAAAAACAACTGATGGATATCTCATCATTCACACCTACATACTCAGGTGCATTATTACCCTAGCATGCACATTTAAAATTTTTAAATATGTCACCAAATTTCTCTCAAAAGAATTATACCCACTTACCTTAGCAGTATATGGAGGCTCAATCCCTATAGTTATGAGCTCTAGATATCATCATTTTTAATATTTGCCCCTCCAAAAAGCAAAAGTGAAATTCCCATCTTTTATTCATGTTTCTTTGATTATTAGTATAGTATGACATCTACTCAAATGCTTTTTTGGCCATCTTGCATTTATTGTATTTGATTATCTAGCAGCTTAGTGCCCTGCCCAATTGCTGTTCCTTTTGAGAAACTTTTTACTATGTTATTTGTCTTCAAATGAACTTTAAAAAATAATTGAATAAAATTTTTAACCAAGCTTATGAGCCCTGGCCAGTTGGCTCAGTGGCAGAGCATCAGCCCTGCATGTGGAAGACCCAGGTTCAATTCCAGTCAGGGCACACAGGAGAAGCAACCATCTGCTTCTCTACCTTTTCCCTTTCTCTCTCTGTCTTCTCTCTTCCCCTCCTGCAGCCATGGCTCAATTGATTCAAGCAAGTTGGCCTTGGGCACTGAAGATGGCTCCCTGGCCTCTGCCTCAGGTGCTAAAATAATTTGTTCCATTGCTGAGCAATGAAGCAATGGCCCCAAATGGGTAGAGCATCACCCCCTAGTGGACTTACCAGGTAGATCCCCATCTAGGCACATGCAAGAGTCCATCTCTCTGCCTCCCCTCTTCTCATTAAAAAAAAAAAAAAAAAGATTGTTAAACATATACGGTATGTTTGCTCAGTGAAAATGGCATCACTAGACTGGTATCCACACAGGAACCAAGTGTTACTCTTCATTTAGTCTCCCCTTGTGATCTTTGATGGGGTTTTATAGTTTTCTTTCCTGAAGTTCTAAACCTTTACTTTTCAGTTTATTCCTAAATATTTTCTATATGAAGCTGCATTTTGCATCAGAATGTTCACCATTGTATCTCCTATTTGATCTTTCTTCTTAGGTAAGAGCTCTTCGAGTTTTGTATATTTGTTTTTTAACCAATTATCTTATTGGTTTCTCTTTTTATAGCTAAGATTCTTCTGTTAGCTTCTTAGAATTTTATGATATTGGAAATTTGACATTTTTCTATATTTACATCTTTTACTTTATTTTCTTAACTATTTATATGGCTACTTTTTCTATAACAGTGCTAAACAATAGGCGTGACACCAGATATGGTTGACTAGGGTCTGACATGAAAGGAAATGGCATTGTGTGTGAGCGTGTGTGGATGTGTGTGTGAATGTGTATGCACATGTATGTGTAGCTATGAAGGCACTAACATCTTAATTCTATTTATTCTAGGTTTTTAACAAGGAACAATTGGTAAGTTATTAAACTCCTTTTTAATATCTATTAAGAACGAAATCATTGAAGCTAGGTTTTGTGTTTGGCAGGAAATTTCTAAGCAAAAAAAGGGGTCATAATTTTAGTGACATTGTATGCATTGCTTATAACAGAGAAGGACAAATCTTTAGTCCTGGAAAGACACATCCCCAATAATCCCAAGTTTACCCATATATGATACAAAAAAAAAAAAATTCAGTGTACTTTTTAAAAATACAGACACAAATTGTTTCAGGGGAGCACAATAACTGCGGTGAAATTTAACAAGGATCAGGTAGTTCTATAGAAAACCGGGTCCTCACTGCCCAAGAGGATTAACATAATGAGAAATCAAAATAAAGATACCCATGGGCAGGGAAAAGATGGGTATACGGTTGCTTCATATCTCACAAAAAAAGCAAGCAACTGCTTTTTAAAAATAGACATTTTTTAATTTCTGAGGTCCTGCAGGGGGATGGAGTTGGTCTGCAATGCCCATTTCAGATCTGCTGGGTCTACATGAGGAACCACTAGAAGAAGAGGCCGATGACGCCATTGGAAACATGGCAAGGAATGTCTGAGATTTCAGAGCAAGAGGGGCGGTTTGTTTTGAGCCAACTGACCCAGAGGGCACCACCTCCCCAGTGGGGAGAAAGGGCAGAACTGCCTTTTCTCTAGGACGCCTTGCCCATTCTATCCACTCCTAATTAAAGTGGACTCTTCCCTCATCCTAAGTCCTATTATACCATTTAGTTGGCCTCTCTTTGGCAGTTTCTCTTCTAATTATTTATGCATATATTGTTCCCAACTAGAAAATAATACCAGTGGAAGCAAAGGTATGTGTTTTTATCATCTCCACCCACACCCTATAGGACCCAGCTCAGGAGCCTGTACACAGCAGGCATTGTACAGTAAACACTCACTGAGTGAATAAATGAGTGATAAGCGTAAGCTTAACACAGAGCCCTTAACAGAATAACTACTGACAAATAAAAAGAATGATAACAACAGCTAATTTTTAAGAAGTGCCTAATGTGTGCCAAGACTTCAATATACATTATCCCTTTAATCCTTATAATGGTCCTGGTAGGTAGATATCATTATCCCCACTCAAGCGAAGAAGAAATAAGCCTCAGAGATGTCACCCGACGTGCCAAGGCTCACATAAAAGAGACTAGAAGGCCTTTCCTGACATCAAAGACCAGGCTTTTTCCAGCGTTGCCAAGTTGTCAGGTGTCGCAGGAATTTCAACCCTCGTTACATGAACCGTTTGGTGTCCCTATCCTGCAAAGATTACTTGAAAGAATTTCAGAAGGAAAAAAAAATATGCTCAAATGTGGGTGGGATTGCCAATGAGTTTTGAAATTGGAGAAAATGTATTGCCAAGCACTAAACAAACACTGAATCTGTTTTATGAGTTAATGGATTAAGTCGGATTTCAGTGGCATTCCTACATCAGGCACAGCAGACACATGCTCATGCCTTTCTCCAAAGCTTCGGAGCAGTTGGTGTTGATCACAGACACGGCCAACGAGCTGCGCTGTTTCAGAATGCCACGCACAGAGTCTGTATGAGGCTGTTGCTTATCCAAAAAAGTTTGTGGGAAGCATTCTGACAGCCTAAGTGGTCCTCCTGAAGACAGAATAAATAGTTCCTTAAAATATATTTTCTTTGCTGAACATATATATATATATATATATATATATATATATATATATATATATATATATATATAAAGTGTTTGAAGGCAAGAACTCTGCCTTTTACTTTCTGTATAGAGAATAAGCTACTATTAAGGCACTTTCAATAATCATTTGTTCAAAGAAATGAACAATATTTACCACCATGGAGTTTAAGCCCGTCTATACTGGTTATACTAGTAGGTACAATCAAATCTGGTTGTCTTTTCTTTTTTTGTTTCTTTGAAACTTAGTGCTATCGTTTTTATTTTTAGTATTGTCTTAGAAGGACACATTTTTTCCTGCTGGCAAATATATACCTCAATAGTTAAGTTCCCCAAAGCTTATCTGGCTATAGTAATGCTGCTAACAGCAGACTACTTGAGTATGTTGAGCCAAATAATTACTAAAAATTCCTCTGGACTTTATCTTTTACCTTGTAAAGGGGAGGGAAAGTGCTTATGAACTAAATATAAACAATTAAACTAGAAGATAAATTTGCCAAATGAAGTAGCAATTTTACCTTAAAAAACTGGCTAGTTTTTAGATCTTAATGTTTGGGTAAAGTAGCATCTCATTTTTCTCAAAAAATATTCAGAAAGAAGTCATTTCTTCTTATAATATTTACAGAATTGACTCTCTATTGCAGAAGGAAATCTGTTTTTCTTTAAACAATTCTAAAAGTCTTGCAAAATGAGAGGTGTGAGCAGAAACGGAGGAAAACAAGCAACCAAAACACTTGGGCTCCAGCTCCCCAAAGGGTCTTGTGTCCAGAGGGAAATATCACCACCAGAATCAGCACACTGAGAAACTAGACAGCCATCTAAAATGTTGATGAAATTGAAAGCGAGGGTGAGAACTGTTTTCACATTGCATTTCATACTGATCAGTCGTTAGGGGCTCTCTCACGAGTGCTTTTTGCTGAGACGGGTCTGAGGCCAGATGCAGGCTCAGGGAGTCAGGGTTACCACGATCTACTCCTAACGTCTGAGGCCACAGGTATTGGTGACCATGCTGGGGTGCCTGCCAGGCATGTGATTAGTACCCTAGGTTTAAAAGAAAAGAAAAAAGGTTATGTTTTTAAGAAATACTTTGTTCTGCCAGAGTCATTTACTCAGCTACAATACTTAGTGAAGAGACCATTAGTTTCTCCAAAAAAATACATTTATTGAGAACTGAATTGCTAAAGATAATGTTTCCTGTATTGAAAATTTAAATTCCCTAGGCCTGTGGATGGACCAGAAAAAGCCATACATTAAACAAACAAACAAACAATAACAACAAAAGCACCTCAGTCTGATTCTTTTCCTAATCATGCAATGTGGTACATAGAAGGACAATTTTTTGGCTTATCTCCACCCCCTTTCCAATACCAACATACATTTGCATGTGCACATACATAGGCAGAAGTGGGACCGAGCTAGCCAATCAGAGCTGAACACTAACAAAAGGAAGTCAGGCTGCAGAGAACCTTAAAGTGACATAGGCACAATTGTGAGGACTCTCAATGCCAAACCACAAATCGTTTATGAAGAACACTGGTACTGTGGTCCTCTGGTTTTCACACACTCAGAGCCCTGGGAGCTGGAAGTTTCCCTAGAGGAGAAACAAAACCCCAAAATGCTGCCTGATAGCTGTTAAAATTAGTAAGAGAAGGTATAGCTGTTTGCATGTCTTTAAATTTTTCTCCAAATTGTATCTGAAATTTTAAAACAATGGTACATGCTTAATAATTTATGCTTTCTCATTTAAAAACAGTATTGGCTAAATTCTGTGTTATCTCTGTTTCTCATCTCTGTGTAGCAAGGAGGACTTGCTTTTAAATCTGTTCACCTCTTTTTGTAAAGTTTTGCCTGGTGGCAAAAACTTTAAGTGACAAAGAAAATAGTAAAAATAGAGTAAATTTTGTTACAATCATACCTATAAGATGACTTTTTAACCATCTGACCAATTTAATAAAGTATATCCATTGTTGTAGGAAATAGGATACTAAGAAAGGTTACTAATAGAAATAACTCATAGGATTGTAATTCAAAAATTACACATTTGTGTTTCTTCATCTTTGGCTTCCAAGGTTTTTTTACTTGCTTTCTGCCCAAATTGTAAAAAATAAATAAAATAAACAATAGACCTTCCCCTTATCTTCTACTTCACTTAGATTACTGCTGGGTTTTCTTGCCTTTTTAATAAATGGGGAAAGGCAAGGAACAAACCTAAACAATACATGCTAATCTTAGGTAACAGCAATGTCTTGTCTGTTCCCAATATTTGATTCTGAATGACTTTCACTTTTATGGTATCTGGGCTTTCTACTGTGAAGTGCTTCCAGTCTGTTTTGAAAATCCTGTAGCCAGGATATCAGTAATAAAAATAATCATTGCCTAGACCTTCTAACTCCACTTCCAGATCTCCCTCACTATGTAATGGCTGATTCTGCTAGATTGTCTTGAACAATCTTGAAAAGAAATATGAAAATGTTATTCTTGAACCATCCCAAGGAATGAAGAATGATTCCAGCTGTGTTAAGTCTTCAGAAGCTGACGATCTTCTGTAGCAACCACCCGGAGATGCAGTACCACATGGTGCTGTAGCACTGGACTCACAGAACCTGGGTCCTCCTGGCAACCAACAAAGACCCAAAAGCTTCTCTGTTCTCTGGTCCTTCCTAATCCAGGCTTGCCAGACAGTCCTGTCACTCACACAGCATCCCAGCTCTTCCCCCAAGTATCATCTCGTGAGTCATGAAAGCAAATTTTCTATTTAAATCCACCTCCTAACTTATTTTACAACGTTAGTGGCTTTGATCCTGATAATGGTATTATCCCGGATAATCCAGTATTACCCAACTCTCTGATTTTACTTGTTTTTCTTGGATGTTTTAATGGAACAGAATACAGTAACTGCAAACGTTTTATGTGTAGTCTCATTTGCTGTTCTTTAGATCACCCCTGTGATCACCAGTTCTGCCTCTTGGCTTATCTACACCTTCCACAAGGGAGGGGGTCTTTCTCTTGTATCCTAGTTCTTCACAGACCAACTTACTTCTCCTCCGTGTCTTCCATGCTCATTCCTGTTTAAAGTACTCTCTCTCCCATTTGAACTTTTGTGAAATTTACTGTGTTTCCATTCCTTTTCTCTTATCATATAATATAATTTCAGCTGAATGTCTTAGCCTCCCCAAAAGACTGCAAGTTCTTTCAAAGCAGGATTTTTGCCTGATTCATTAGGTACCGAGAACCTAGTAAGCTCGGTAATTTACCGAGCTCTGTAAATTATTTATCTGAGCTAAGAATAAATAAAGGGCTAGAATTTTTAAGTATACTGTTCTTGCATGAATTTTTCAGTATACTGTTGTTGCATGAATACTATATTATTAGATTATCTACTCCTACTGAGACTAACAGTCAGTTTCTAGAATTTTTAAAAAAATTAATTATGGTCCCCAATCTTTTTAACACATAGCACCCTTCCATTACTTGCTTTTGCAGCAAGATATCTCCCTAATATGGAAGGATATAGTTTTGTTTTTAATTATTTAAAATTAGACTTCTATTAAAATATTTCTTTTGCTAACTGTTATAATAAAAGTAGGTCTGCGGATCATAAATCTTTGCCAGGTAAAGCAGTGCTGAAAGGCATGAGCATGTTCATTCAAGGCCGAGTCTCCTAGGGCTGCCATAATCACAAACTCAGTGGCTTAAAACAACAGACACTAATCCTCTCACAGTTATAGATGCTGGAAGTCTGAAATCAAGGTGTTGGTAGGGCATGCCTCTCACACTATCACATTGGGCCTTAGGATTCCAATTACAGTGGTAACTTGACACATGAGTTTAATTCGTTTCATGGCCGAGCTCATGACTCAATTTGCTCATGTGTCAAACCAAATTTCTCAATTTAAATTAATGGAAATGCAATTTTGGGCTGTTTCATCTCCCCAAAACCACACAAATTTTGTCTTATATGCTTTTAAATAAGAAAATGTACTTTATAAATAACAAATACATATCTGTATATATAATAAGAGAGAATGTAAAGAAATAAACTGGTTTATGAAGTGTATTTACCTTCAAGGTCAGGTGAAGATGCTGGCGGTGGGTGTGGGGGGGGAGGAGACATTAGTATAACAGTGGCCCTTCCCAAGCAGGAAGGTAATTAGCAATTTCAGAGACAGCTGCCCAGCACCATTTTAAACAATAAAAATGAGCAAACTCAGAAAATACAAATTTTCCAAACTCATTTGCCCAACAATCATCATTTTCTTCACTGACTTTTGGCTTTTTCATCACACTTTCCTTGCTTTCACTTAGAGGCCGTTTCAACAAAAACCTTTCCATGGGAGTTTGTTTCCTCCTCCCTTTCAGAATGTTCGGCAGGCTATCCAGTGGAGGGTGTCAGAAGCTCATAATTCAAATATCTGCTCGTGACTTAAAGCAAAAAATCCCATGAGTTACTGCTCGTCTCTCAAATTGCTCATGATTTAAAGTTGCTCATTTGTCAAGATACCACTGTAGTTCATTTGGGGGAAACACAAACATTCAGACCATAGCAATGACCATATGGCATTTTCCCCCTTTGGTTGCATGATGTGATATTTCATAGTAACAGCTTTCATAATATGGAACTATGATTATATTCCTTTCAAAACTTCAACCTGAACATGATGTAGGGTTCCTTTAATATTCTGCTACATTTATTTTACTAGTATTTTATAGAAGACTTTTAAGAGTTCCATTTATGTAGGAAATAGGTCTGAATATAGGAAGTGGGTCTGAAATAGGTCTGCTGTTTTTGTCAGGGTTTCAGTATTACAATTACACTAGTTCATAAAATTAAGTTTTATCTTTTTCTAGGTTTTGGGACATGTTTTATAGAATGTATTAAAATTTTGAAACCACATAAAATATTTAGAACAGAAGCCGTTTCTAGGTCTAATAAATTTAACAACATTTTTTATTCCTTTCCCAGTTAATGATCTACTTTCTCCCTTCTTGAATTCATTTTTTTTTAAATACTGTTTTTTCCCTTTACTCCTACTTGTTTTCAGTTGCTATTATAATTCTTGCTTTGCTTTAAATTGTATTTTTCTTCTAGATCTTTGCCCATTCTTTTTGTGTTTTTTTTTTCCATTTTTCATTATTTGGTTTAGGTGTGTCCCTTTTAAATATCATATGCTTTAATGGGGGGGGGTTGAGATCAACCTGAATGTGCCTTTGTTTCTTCAGAGAGGATTTTGGTCCTTAAGGCTATGTTTATTCTTTTTATTTTTCTTTCAAACAACAGCTTTTTATTGTGGCTTTAGAATGCCTCTTAATGAAAATCTATTGGTTTTTTTTTTTCCTTTTTTGTTTTTATTCATCAACATGTCTTTTTTTATTGAATTTTTGGGGATGACAGGTTAATAAAATTATATCGGTTTTATTGTGCAATTCTTTTATTTTTAGATTTATTTATTTATTTATTTTTAGAGAGAGTTGAAAGAGGGGGAAAGCAGAAAACATCATCTTGTAGTAGCTGCTTTCCATACGTGCCTTGACTGGGCCAAACCAGGGTTTTGAACCGGCAACCTCAGTGTTCCAGGTCAGTGCTTTATCCACTGTGCCACCACAGGTCAGGCGCAGTGTACAATTAATACATCATCTGTAGACTGGATTGTATGTTCATCAGCCCACATCAAGAGTTCCCCCATCACCATTTATCTTCCTTTACCTTACCACCCCCCCCACCTCCTCCTTTCCCTCTGGTAATCACCATTCTGTTGTCTGTAAGTTTTATGGGGTTTTTTGTTTTGTTTTTTGCTTAATCTCTTTTTTTTCATCCTGGCCCCCAGCCCTCTCCCCTGTGACAGCTGTCAGTCTGTTCCCTGAATCTATGTTTATTTTCATAAAATATTTTAGTTCTCATTTTGCCATTTTTCAGAGTTTGCGGTTTTAATGTTTATTTCTTTTATTAAAATATGTCAGTATACAGATTGTGTTGTCTTCAGTTATTTCTTCCCTGGCTATTAGGAAAGTAGAGGAGAGACCATTCTAGACCTCAATAGCTGAATAATCAGATCAATTCAGCCCTGGTCTGAGAACACAGCAACCTGTCTGTTTGACAAATAATATCAAAACCCAGCAAGACTAACTAATTCATCTAAAGTTCCACAATTAATTAGCAAGAGGGTTGATATCAAAATCTTGTGCTCATTGCCTCAGGACAGTGCTTTCTCTGCCTCAACCTGTGCGAAATGTTTGCCATAGTTCACAACAATCTCTACACCAAATGGTCAAATTCCTTTTCATTTTTCTCCACCTATCAATGCTCTCTTCACTCTTGGCAAGGCGTAGAAGGCTATACACCAAAAAGAAATGCAAAAATAATGTATTAGTTGGAATAGTCATTATATTTTCAAAGTCCCTTTCATTTCAACTTAATATTGGATATGGTTAAAAAAAAACAAAATGTCTTTTAGGCATGGTTTCTGACATCAAAGAGTACATTCCTTATTCAAGGAGGCAGGTGCATAATAGGTATCTATAACATATGGCAGACTCTAATGGGCGTTATGACTAGGAAACATCTTTGACGTAATAAATATGGCATTCCATGAGGTTTACATGTAATTCTCCCTCATGAGCATTATAATTTGGAAACCATCTTTGACGTAAGAAATATGACACTTGGGAAGTTTAAACATTAATTCCCTCTCATCATTTCTCTTTTAAGAAAATGAGTAAGTATTATAAAGTACTCTTAACAGATTAATTTACTCATCAGCCTCATTATGGGGTTGGTATTTTTCATTGAAACAGAACACATACCTCCATACAAAAGCATCCACACGGACATATATTAAAAATTTTAAAGACCAAGTTCTTTCATTTTATCCATTGGGAGCATGGTTCACTTGCTGAGGGAAAGAAGGAAGGAAGAGGGAGGGAAAGAAGAAGGAAGGGAGGAAGAAAGACAAGCAGAGACCGTGGAAGCAAAGAGAGAGGAAGAGAAGTGGAAAAGGAAGAAAGAAAAATATTTTTTTTAAATAAGAAGGAAGGAAGATAACTCAAGAAGGGAAGAGCAGAACTCATCCAAACTACTCCATTCTGTGTGATTTCTGAATGAAACTCTTTTCCAGGTTGCGTGGATTTCCAGACGACAGCAACTGGAGACTGCTGGCACACGCAAACCCTCTGGAACTGGTGGAGCAGATGGTTCATTAATTGAGCACCTACTTTGAGGAAGCTGCCTGTCATCTCATTTTTGCTTCATTAGCTGATTAATGTATCTCAACAAATCTGGTCACAACAGGTCCCTAATGTTTCAGGCACACACATAAAAAGTGATCGGTGATGGCAATTCTTGCTTTTTGACAAAACCTTTCAATGGCATTGACACATTTCCCTTTGTGGCACCTCTAGACATATTTTCTGTAATTCACTCATATTGCTCAATGCCCAAATTAAATATCAGTAAAAATGAAAGCTGTAATAAATCAGCCCACCAAATCTTGTACTTCAAGGGTGATTCCATAAATCACATAAAAAGTTAGAAACTTCGTCTTAAAAGAAAGTTTCAGAGTGACGTCATGGAAATGGCGCCATGAGCAGCGCGTCCGACAGATCTCCCCTAAATCACAACAAATTTATCAACTAGAAACAGAAAAATTTATCCTCGGAGCATTCCGGAGTTCCACACAAACTGAAAGCGAAAGGACTGTTATCACTTGAATCTGAGAGACGAGGGTGTGGAGGAAGCTACCGCAGGGACATTCATTCAAGCCGCGAGGGAGTGCGCCTGTGGTGAGTCAGCCCACACTCGGGAGCCGCGAGCAGCAGCGGGCGTGCGCCCGGTACAGTTGCAGAGCGAGCACCGCCCACACTCCGGAGCGCGAGCACCCGCCGGCGTGCCCGGTCCGGTTGCAGAGCGAGCACCGCTAACGTTCCCAGCAGCCGGCGCACTGCGAGTGAGAGTCGCCAGCCACCGGTGCCCGGAGCACCCCATTCGCGCGTGCCCTGGGCATTCCACACGCCCAGAGCGCCTTACTGGGCCGCACACCCAGGGTGCCCCATTATCCTGCACCTGGTGCGATCCAGCCGCCAGCGGCCGGGCGAGCGGGAGAGGCACCAGGGTGGTCTTCTACTTGGGAGATTCTCTCCGTGGGCGGGGCACCTCACCCAGCCATTCAAGCTAACAATCAAGCGTTGGGGGAGGGGCGCGCGCAGGCAGCCTAAAATACCTTCGGGAGCACAGCTGCGACCCAATCACTGAAATTAGCTTAACCCATGAAATCTGCGCACCCTCGGTTCTAATTGATAAGATCTCTCTCAGTTCAGCGACCCAAGACAAGAGGCGTGATATTTTTTAGTGCCTCTCGCTAAAGGGGCGGGGGCAACTTCTGATTGATAGAGCCTCCATATTCAGGGATAAACGCTAACAAAAGGGACTTGGCAGATAATAAGATCTATACTACACTAGTCGCAAGCAGAGACTAGTGCCTCTTCTTCCCAGCCAAAACAGGCTACAAAGTGTGGAAAGCCTGGGTTGACAGGTCCAACTGAATGCCAGGTGCTGAACAGTCACCTTGACAACAATTGACTCCCACCCCCGCCTGATTACACTGGAGGCCCTGACTGCAAGAGCCTTTCCCAAAGCCTTGCACTGAGTGGGGATAGAGTGGGGATTTCCCAGCTCTTTGAGCCTCTTACTCCCCAGGCAGAAGCAGTTGTAGCCTTATAGCTGGATCACCAGGCTGCTAATTCAGGAAGGGGGGACTAGGAGAGAGAATCCAGGAAAGCAAACTCTCTCATCATTGGACTGCTAACGCCAACAAGCCTTGACTACCAGCAAGACTAAAGCCAATTATATGACATTGCCATAGAATCCCATCAACTGCAAATCCCTACCTAAGTGTGACACAGGGGCAGAGCCTGGGGTACAGAGTCACCGACCAGGAAGAGGGAGAGAAAAGTAAAAGGAAGAAGTTAACCTCTCAAAATCAAGAAAAATCCACAGACTTTACAACTTGTTTTACTATTTTTTTTGTTTTTGTTGTTTGTTTCTTCTATCTTATTGCCTTTATTTCCTCCACCTCGGACCTTCTATTCTCTGCCCATCTTATGCTTCCCTTTTCTTGAACTACACTACCCATGAGTGTTAAATTTTATTTCTCTTCTTCATCCTCACCCTCCTTTAAGGTTATACTCCAAAACACTTAACTCTCACTCTCTCCTCTTTTGTTTTTTTTTTATTTGCTTTATTTTGTTTTTTCTCTTCCTTTTTTATTTCTTCCTTCGTTTTTCTCTTTTTCTTATTTTTTCCTTTCTATTCGTTTTTTCTTTTCTCATTTTACTTTCCTCCCACGTAATCCTCAATCACGAACAAATTACTTAATTTGGGACTCAAGGATTTTTTTGGCTTTATTTTTCTTTTTTGCTTTTGTTTTTGTTTTTTTCTTGATTGTTTATTTTTGTGGCATTTTGGGTCCTCCCAACCCAAGGTCTCCATTGTATTTAGTCTTCCCTTCACTTAATACAACAGATTTTTACTTATTATTTTTATTTTTTTCTTCTTTATTATTCTTTTTTTGGTCCTTTTTTCTGGTTCCCTCTTATCCCTCTCATTATATCTCTTAGTTGACCATCACTTACAAGCAAATCATCTTATGCTTGTCTAAAATTTTCTTCCTTTTTTTTTTTTTTTGCATTTAGTAGGTCCCTACTCCCTTTTTTTTGCCCCTTGAACTCTTCACCCCAAATCAGGCCCTCCATTATACGCATGATATTTCCCTGAGGAGGGGAGAGGAGAGAAAGAGAAGAAAGAAAAAAAGGGGGAAATAATAAATTATTACTGTTTTTTTTTGTGGGGTGTTTTACCTTTTTTTTTTTTTTTTTTTACTTTTTACTCTTTATTAATTCTAATTAGTGCTATCAACAAGACCACCTTCAGATGCCAATAAGAAAGAGGAAATTGAATATTATGGATACAAAAGAAAGAGAGGTAACACAAATAGATGTGGAAAAATCTATGGAGAAAAGACTTAACATATTGGAAGCCTTGGAGCTAAATGACAGAGAATTTAAAATAGAAATCTTAAAAATACTCAGAGATATACAAGAAAACACAGAAAGGCAATATAGGGAGATCAGAAAACAACTCAATGAACACAAAGAATATATTACCAAGGAAATTGAAACTATAAAAACAAATCAAACAGAAATGAAAAACTCAATTCACGAGCTGAAAAACGAGGTAACAAGCTTAGCTAACAGAACAGCCCAGATTGAAGATAGGATTAGTGAAATAGAAGACAAACAACTTGAGGCACAACAGAGAGAAGAAGAAAGAGACTCAAAAATAATAAAAAACGAGAAAGCCCTACAGGAATTGTCTGACTCCATCAGAAAGAATAACATAAGAATAATAGGTATATCAGAGGGAGAAGAGAAAGAAAATGGAATGGAGAATATACTCAAACAAATAATAGACGAGAACTTCCCAAGCCTGTGGAAGGAACTAAAGCCTCAAATTCAAGAAGCAAACAGAACACCAAGTTTTCTTAACCCCAACAAACCCACTCCAAGGCACATCATAATAAAGATGACACAAACCAATGACAAAGAAAAAATTCTCAAGGCAGCCAGGGAAAAGAAGAGTACAACATATAAAGGAAGGCCTATTAGATTATCATCAGATTTCTCAGCAGAAACTCTACAAGCTAGAAGAGAGTGGACTCCAATATTTAAAGCCCTGAAAGAGAAGAACTTTCAGCCAAGAATACTATACCCATCAAAGCTATCCTTCAAGTATGAAGGAGATATAAAAACATTCACAAATACAGAAAAGATGAGAGAATTTATCAACAGAAAGCCCCCACTCCAGGAAATACTAAAGGGGGTTTTCCAACCAGATTCAAAGAACAAAAGAAAACAACACCACAAGGAACAGCTCCACCAAGAACACAATAAAACCAAACTTAAACTGTGACAACAAAGGAAAAAAAGGGGGGAGAGGATGGAGATTAACAGTAGCAAAGGACGATGAAGTGCAGAAATACTCATAAGATAGGGTACTACAATGAATATGGTAGGTACCCTTTTCATTACTTAATGGTAACCACCCTTGATAAAACCACCACAAAAACACTTGACTTAAAAAAGGTAGCAACAGAGGAAAGAAGTATGGAAAACAAACAAAAACAAATGATATAAAAACAAAAGAGAAGAATCAAACTAGATACAAAACTAACAGAAAGCAATTTATAAAATGGCAGTAGGGAACCCACAAGTGTCAATAATTACACTAAATGTAAATGGATTAAACTTACCAATAAAAAGACACAGAGTAGCAGAATGGATTAAAAAAGAAAATCCAACTATATGCTGCCTACAAGAAACACATCTAAGCAACAAGGATAAAAACAAATTCAAAGTGAAAGGCTGGAAAACAATACTCCAAACAAACAACACCCAAAAAAAAGCAGGCGTAGCAATACTCATATCAAATAATGCTGACTACAAGACAGAAAAAGTACTCAGAGACAAAAATGGTCATTTCATAATGACTAAGGGGAAGTTGAATCAAGAAGACATAACAATCCTTAATATATATGCACCAAACCAAGGAGCACCAAAATATATAAGACAGCTACTTATTGACCTTAAAACAAAAACTAACAAAAATACAATCATACTTGGAGACCGCAATACACCACTGACGGCTCTAGATCGGTCATCCAAACAGAGAATCAATAAAGATATAGTGGCCTTAAACGAAATACTAGAACACCTGGATATGATAGACATCTACAGGACACTTCATCCCAAAGCGACAGAGTATACATTTTTCTCTAGTGTACATGTAACATTCTCAAGAATTGACCATATGTTGGGCCACAAAGACAATATCAGCAAATTTAGAAAAATTGAAATTGTACCAAGCATATTTTCTGATCATAAAGCCTTGAAACTAGAATTCAACTGCAAAAAAGAGGGGAAAAAACCCACAAAAATGTGGAAACTAAACAACATACTTCTAAAAAATGAATAGGTCAAAGAAGAAATAAGTGCAGAGATCAAAAGATATATACAGACAAATGAAAATGAAAATACAACATATCAGAATCTCTGGGATGCAGCAAAAGCAGTAATAAGAGGAAAGTTCATATCACTTCAGGCATATATGAACAAACAAGAGAGAGCCGAAGTAAACCACTTAACTTCACACCTTAAGGAACTAGAAAAAGAAGAACAAAGACAACCCCAAACCAGCCGAAGAAAGGAGATAATAAAAATCAGAGCAGAAATAAATGAAATAGAGAACAGAAAAACTATAGAAAAAATCAATAAAACAAGGAGCTGGTTCTTTGAAAAGATCAACAAAATTGACAAACCCTTGGCAAGACTCACCAAGGAAAAAAGGCACAGGACTCAAATAAATAAAATCCAAAATGAAAGAGGAGAGATCACCACAGACATCATAGATATACAAAGAATTATTGTAGAATACTATGAAAAATTATATGCCACCAAATACAACAATCTAGAAGAAATGGATAAATTCCTAGAACAATACAACCTTTCTAGACTGAGTCATGAAGAAGCAGAAAGCCTAAACAGACCAATCAGCAGGGAGGAAATAGAAAAAACTATTAAAAACCTCCCCAAAAATAAAAGTCCAGGCCCAGACGGTTATACTAGTGAATTCTATCAAACATTCAAAGAAGACTTGGTTCCTATTCTACTCAAAGTCTTCCAAAAAATTGAAGAAGAACCAATACTTCCAAACACATTTTATGAGGCCAACATAACCCTCATACCAAAACCTGGCAAGGATGGCACAAAGAAAGAAAACTACAGACCAATATCTCTAATGAATACAGATGCTAAAATACTAAACAAAATACTGGCAAACCGAATACAACAACATATTAAAAAAATAATACATCATGATCAAGTGGGATTCATCCCAGAATCTCAAGGGTGGTTCAACATACGCAAAACGGTTAACGTAATACACCAGATCAACAAAACAAAGAACAAAAACCACATGATCTTATCAATAGACGCAGAAAAGGCTTTTGATAAAATACAACACAATTTTATGTTTAAGACTCTCAACAAAATGGGTATAGAAGGAAAATATCTCAACATGATAAAGGCCATATATGATAAACCATCAGCCAACATCATATTAAACGGCATAAAACTGAGGACTTTCTACCTTAAATCAGGAACAAGACAGGGTTGTCCACTCTCTCCACTCTTATTTAACGTGGTGCTAGAAGTTCTGGCCAGAGCAATCAGACAAGACAAAGAAATAAAAGGCATCCATATCAGAAAAGAAGAAGTAAAGCTATCACTTTTTGCAGATGATATGATCCTATACATCGAAAACCCGAAGGACTCCACAAAAAGATTACTAGAAACAATAAACCAATACAGTAAGGTCGCAGGATACAAAATTAACATACAAAAGTCCATAGCCTTTCTATATGCCAACAATGAAATATTAGAAAACGAACTCAAAAAAATAATCCCCTTCACGATTGCAACAAAAAAAATAAAATACCTAGGAATAAACATAACAAAGAATGTAAAGGACCTATATAATGAAAATTACAAAGCATTGTTAAGGGAAATCGAAAAAGATACAATGAGATGGAAAAATATTCCTTGTTCTTGGATAGGAAGAATAAATATAATCAAAATGGCCATATTACCCAAAGCAATATATAAATTTAATGCAATTCCCATCAAAATCCCTATGAGATTTTTTAAAGAAATGGAACAAAAAATCATCAGATTTATATGGAACTATAAAAAACCCCGAATAGCCAAAACAACCCTAAGGAAAAAGAATGAAGCTGGGGGCATTACAATTCCTGACTTTAAACTATATTATAGGGCCACGATAATCAAAACAGCATGGTATTGGCAGAAAAATAGACACTCAGACCAATGGAACAGAATAGAAAGCCCAGAAATAAAACCACATATATATGGTCAAATAATCTTTGATAAAGGGGCCAACAACATACAATGGAGAAAAGAAAGCCTCTTCAACAAATGGTGTTGGGAAAACTGGAAAGCCACATGCAAAAGAATGAAACTCGAGTATAGCCTGTCCCCGTGTACTAAAATTAATTCAAAATGGATCAAAGACCTAAATATAAGACCTGAAACAATAAAGTACATAGAAGAAGACATAGGTACTAAAATCATGGACCTGGGTTTTAAAGAACATTTTATGAACTTGACTCCAATGGCAAGAGAAGTGAAGGCAAAGATAAATGAATGGGACTACATCAGAATAAAAAGTTTTTGCTCAGCAAGAGAAACTGATATAAAAATAAACAGACAACCAACTAAATGGGAAATGATATTTACAAACAACAGCTCAGATAAGGGCCTAATATCCAAAATTTACAAAGAACTCATAAAACTCAACAACAAACAAACAAACAATCCCATAAAAGAAATGGGAAGAGGACATGAACAGACACTTCTCCCAGGAAGAGATACAAATGGCCAACAGATATATGAAAAGATGCTCAGCTTCATTAGTTATTAGAGAAATGCAAATCAAAACTACAATGAGATACCACCTCACCCCTGTTAGATTAGCTATTATCAACAAGACGGGTAATAGCAAATGTTGGAGAGGCTGTGGAGAAAAAGGAACCCTCATTCACTGTTGGTGGGACTGTAAAGTAGTACAACCATTATGGAGGAAAGTATGGTGGTTCCTCAAAAAACTGCAAATAGAACTACCTTATGACCCAGCAATCCCTCTACTGGGTATATACCCCAAAACCTCAGAAACATTGATACGTGAAGACACATGTAGCCCCATGTTCATTGCAGCACTGTTCACAGTGGCCAAGACATGGAAACAACCAAAAAGCCCTTCAATAGAAGACTGGATAAAGAAGATGTGGCACATATACACTATGGAATACTACTCAGCCATAAGAAATGATGACATCAGATCATTTACAGCAAAATGGTGGGATCTTGATAACATTATAAGGAGTGAAATAAGTAAATCAGAAAAAAACAAGAACTACATGATTCCATACATTGGTGGAACATAAAAAATGAGACTAAGAGACATGGACAAGAGTGTGGTCGTTACCAGGGGTGGGGGAGGGAGGACATGGGAGGGAGGGAGGGAGAGAGTTAGGGGGAGGGGGAGGGGCACAGAGAACTAGATAGAGGGTGGCGGAGGACAATCTGACTTTGGGCGAGGGGTACGCAACATAATTTAATGACAAAATAACCTAGACATGTTTTCTTTGAATATATGTACCCTGATTTATTAATGTCATCCCATTACCATTAATAAAAATTTATTTAAAAAAAAAAAGAAAGTTTCATATATCAGAGAAATCTTTTTAAAAGTGGATAATTTATGGTTAAAACAGGTATTGAGTCGCCTTTTGAAAATGTACTCACCACCTAATTATCACAATAACCTGGAGATGATTCAAGCCCATGATTAGTGATGTCTTTGACAAGGTGCTGCATCTGAACACCACCTGGGATGTCGCATCAGTGCAGGGCGTGATCCCGACTGTTAGGGGACAGCCTCTTGTGCGTGTTCTTCTGTCCTTGCTGCGGGAAGGAATTTCAATTCTTCTTTTTCTCCTCAAACAGATTTTCCCCACATGTCCTCTCTTGCTGCCATGCTAAGAATTTCACGAGAAAGCTGCATAAATGTTCCAGATCATTATAATATTTTCTTAAATACTCAACTTTCATTTTTTTTAATAATAACATTTGGTCATTTACTATAAGCTGGGCTTCATGCTAACAACTTTTAAAATTTATCTGGATGGCAGGTGGGTTAAGAATTTTACAAATATGGGAGTGGACAAAAGTAAATAAATAATCCAAAAAATAAATACAATAATTAATAAATAATAATACAAGAATATACTCTGTGTTTCACGTACTCATGACTATAAACCTACTTTTGCTCACCCCTGTATTTTCTCATTTAATCTTCACAGCACCTCTGTATTTTCTCATTTAATCTTCACAGCACCTCTGTGCATGGTAGATACTGTCTTTACCATAGGAAAAGGCATCATTACATAGAGAATTGAAGTAACTTGAGCAAGTTCTTATAATAATGGAAGCAGGACTCAAGTCCAAACAGTCAGATGTCAGGAGCCAAGCTCTTAACCCCTTCCCTACATTGTCTCCTTGTTAGCCATGACCTGTTACAGGAAAATGAAAATTTCAAAATTGCATATATAAAAGAAACCCTAGTATGATATATTTCCTTGGTATCTGTGTACAAATATATATCATATATGTATATGACATATATCATTTATCTATATGTGCATGTATTATAGTTTTACATAATATGAACATCAAAAATAATAAAAATTATTATGCACTTTCTATAGTTAGCACATCCTATATGCTAGACAGTTCATATTCATTATAGCAAATACTTCTCAAAATAACCCAGTAACATGGGTATTATTATCTCTGCATTTTACAGATAACGAAGTTAAAAAAATTAACCAAGATCATAGAGTTAGTAAGTTATTAAGATGAGAACCAAGCAGATATTGATATTATATATCTTTATTATATGTAGCTTAAATGTCTGTCGCCGATAGGTTATTGGTTGCTTGCGTAACTGTACTAACCAATGGGGTGAAGTTGCCATGGCTGAACACAAATTGAGCGGGTCAGGGGGAAGGTGAACATTTGTTTGCATTGGCAATCATCTGTTTTACATAAAAACTATGTCTTAACGTAATTTCTTTTAAGAATGCCTCCTAGAAAATACAGCACTGAAGAGGAGAGAAAAGGAGCTAAAGCTGCACAAAAACAGCTTTCTCGACAAAAAGAAACCACTGGGCAGAGAAAGACAAGGCTTGCTTCAGTTGCAGAGCAAATGCGTCTTTCTTGGCAAAATGAAACTGATTAGCATAGAGAAACAAGGCTTGCCTCAGATGCAAGACAAAAAAGCCTGTCTTGACAAAATGAGTCCCTTGAACAAAGGCAGGAGAGAAATGCAAAAAAAACGACAGAGTAATGCTGAAACGCAAAAAGGATTAAAACAGTTTTCTTTGACATGTGAATTAACATTTTATTATTTAAATCACCTTTATTTATTGAGCTAGCAGTGGCTCTTAAGAAATGTACCACCAGTGGTTTCCTTCATTACACTCTACTTTAAGCAATTAAGCAAGTAGAAGGGGGAAACCCCATGGGGCACTAAGCAAAGGGGCATCCTTGCCGCCTGCCCTGGGTAATTCAGTTTGAAGTAGCAGACACCTTTGCACAAATCATTTTAATTACAATTTATAATATCTAGAACAGCGGTCATTTCGTATGACCGCCAGGCTTTCTAGTGTGTGTGTGTGTGTATGTATATATATGTATATATATACACATACACACACACACATATACACACATACTGTATACACACACACATATACATGGATGTATACTCACACATATATGTGTGGACACATATGTATATACATTTTTTAAAGTAAAAAAATGACCTTAAACTAATATAGCTTAAAATATCCTTTCCCATTACAAAATAAACAAATTAAGTCCCAATATGTGATTTCTGTTGGCCAATCTCATCCTTCTCTATCATTCAGGAACAGGTTCTACCCATGCATGACTACTTCATGACTCTCCTTTGTCCTTTCCTTTGTGGTTTCTCTGGTTAACCAGATCCCCTTCATATGGCCACACTGGTTAAATCGCTGTAAAGTCTTATGACCTTAGAGATATCTTATCTCCGTCCAGTGACCATGCCTCGTTCCAGAGTTAGCAGACTAGGGCCATGTTTGTTTATTTGTTTTGTACAGTCCACAAATTAAGAAAGTCTTTACATTTTAAAAATAGTTGGTAAAAAATAAAAAAAAATTTCATGACATATGAAAATTATATAAAATTCAAATTTCAATGTTCATAAATAAAGTATTATTGGAACACAGCCGTGCCCAAATTCCTTTATGTATTATCTATGACTGCTTTCACACCATGATGGCAGAATTGAGTAGCTACAACAAAGACCATATGGTCTGCAAAGTCTAAAATATTTATTTACTATCTTGTCCTCTCCAGAAAATGCTTGCCAACCCCTGTTCTATTCTAATGCATTGTGTGTTTATTTTAAAGTTCAACTTTCTAGAAGCTTCTCTTCTTTCCAAATTCATTCAGGGGACCTCACTGTTACCCCATGTCTTGCTTTGATTTCACAGGACATGCCACTTTCAAATAATCTTTCTTTAAATATGACCAAAGTTGATTGTTCTCTCATCACATAGGAACATTGCTATAGGTCCTAGCAGTCTAAGAAAACCTAGATATAGTAGAGTGGGCCATAGACTGAGTATACAATTACTCATAATCTTTCTCCTCTCTGGACTTCTGTTTTCTCATCTATAAAATGAGTACATTGGACTAGACTGCTGAGGTCATTGTTCCTGGATCAGAAATCAACACTGACTGAACATCAACCATATAAGAAAATTGAATGTGAAGAGAGTTCTTGCCTTCAGTGAGCTCACAGCCCAGCACTTGGTTGGATTGCCCAAATATTAGCTACCCTGCCCTGATTTCCAGAACCCATAAATGTGTTTCTCTACATGCAACAGTTTATCCAAGCCACTCTGCTGACTACTGTCCTGTTGGTGTCTCGTGTTCCGCATCTGGCTGCTGTGCACGTTTGGACCTGCCACTGCTGGTGTTTTTCATTGCACTTTACTGGTGAGGATTCTGAAGTCTGGGCAAAAGTGACTTGTCTATGGTCAGGTACTTAGAAGTAGATATCAATCCAGAAGAAACATTCCATCCACTCTTTTAATGAACATTTACAGACTCTCTAGCAAGACTCTGCTGCTGCCCAGTGTGTGATGCTTCCTCCACCTCACTCCCTCCGTCAATAATTCCTAATACTCAAAAACTTGTTCCTTTTGTCCCCATAGCATGATAATGCTTTGAATGATTTAATCTACCAATGAAACAGAATGTAATACATAAAAATTTATCTTCTTCTTATTAACTAAAAACATATAGAAAACTCAGAACTCCTTTATTGATAAATTATTTTCCTAGTCACGGAAAAGCACAAAATTTTGGGCAGTCATTTTGAAGTTTAAAAAGAACTTGAAGGTCAGCCCTTAGAGGCCCAGAAACCCCAGATCATTGTTTTTCTGGGCTTGGGTCACCAAATTCTGATGTCAGAGCTGCCCCCCAAAACCATTAAGCTAGAAAGGTCTGCTGCTTATTTGGGTCATCAAAGATGAATACATTCTCATTCATTCTCTCTCTATCTCTGTCTCTCTCTCTCATCTAGAGAGAATTACCACAGCTTTGAACACTTATCAAAATGTTTTGAGGAGAATCAAACAAGTTCTACTCTGATTAAATTTTTTGGATTAAGAAAGAAGGAGGGGAAAACTGTGTTGAGGTACAAACTGCCCTTTGGAACCTGAGTTACTGTTTCCAGGCTGCATAAATGAAGATGAAAAAGGCTCAGAACAGCACTGTGGGAACAGAGGGCAAACATAACCAGCCAAGGGTACTGACAACTTCAACAAGGATGTTCTATAAAGAACAGGGAAAAGTATTGTAGGATTGCTCAGTCCCATGTCACTCATGCCAGACCTGGTGCATTGGACTTAGAAAAGGGCAGTTTTCTTTCCAGAAGACAAAGGTGGAATCTGCCTGCCTTTGGGTAAATAAAATCATTCAACTAAATAATATTGAATGAATAGATAAACAAATAAAAGAGATATCACTGATCACTATCATTTTACCAGTCTCTACGATGTATATGTGTCATCTGTGATCTATTTTAATCCTTGTAAAAACTCTATGAACCAAGCATTCATATCCTCATTGGTAGATAAGGAAATTGATGGTAAGAAGGGTGAGAGAGACCCTATTATATGCTAGATACTACACACTATACACTAAGGAATTTTTAAATATAATTATTACTATTTAATCTTCATTAAAAAAAACCAGAGCTCCATATTATTCTCATTTTTTATATGCAGAAAATAAGGATTCAAAGAGATAATATACATAAATAATAAATAGCCATATGAGCTCTAACTTTGTGCTACTATCTGGCTGTGTATCCATGAGTATAGGTATATCCAAAAAGAACTACAGATAGAGACATGATACAGAAGCAAAATGAACAGGGAATTTTAAATTAAAGCAGAGCTTGAAATGTTGAATTGCTTTACCGCGACCAACTACATGAGGGGGGAAATGGTGGTAAAACGTGCTGAGGCGGTAATGAGTGAGGGTGGCCAAACACGCGCCTTCTTCTCTGAGACTCCTGCCACATCCGGTGAGCCCTTCATCATTGCAAGTGTCACTTCCTGCAGCTCAGTCTCAACTCCCTAAAAGCTGCAGCCTCTTCAAGTTACGAACACCTCTATCACCACAGGTTCACAGCAAACATTCCTAAAAGAATAGCCTTCACCTGTAGTCTGTATTTACTGACCTCTCATCACTCCTCAATCCGACAGCCTTTTTATTCCCATCATGCATCTGATACTACACTCACGGGGGGCCACCAACACCTCTGTGTGCATTAGCTGTCACACACACAGACACACTTAAGAATTGCTTTAGCTTGACCCTGCTAAGTACCAAGTCATGCTAGAAACTTAGTCATAGGCTTTGGTGATGATGCCGTTCTCCCATGTTTTTCCTTTCCCCTTGAGTTATTCTTCCTTTGCTTTTCCCAAACATGTCTTCTCTGTTCATTTCTTAGGGCAGTGGACACCAGAGCCTAAAAGCGAAGACACTCTTTTTTTCCTCTGTTGGCATCTCATTTCCTCTGATGGCTTCAGCTATTACCTAACCACATGCCTACAACTATGAAAGCAATATCTATCAATTTCTCTACATATCTATATTTGTGTATGTGTATATATGTGTGTGTGTATATATATATACATATATATAATTTTATGTCTAATTTCCTACCAGACATTTCAACTAAGACATCCTTTTGGCTTCTCTAATTTAACACAATCAAAGTTAACCCTGAGTTATTCCCCTGACTCCACAACTACCTTATCACCTGTATTAGTTTCCTAATGCTGCTGTAACAGATCACCACAAGCTTGGTGGCTTCGAACAATGCACATTCATTATCTTACAGTTCTAAAGGTCAGATGCCTGTGCTCAAGCCGGATGAGTCCATGATCAAGCTGGAAACCCTGGGGTTTCAAACCTGGGACCTCAGTGTCCCAGACTGATGCCCTCTCCATTGTGCCATCACTGTCAGGCTGACACTGTTCTTTATCTAGTTGTCTAAGCTAGTAACTTGCAGTCACCTTTGACTTTTCCTTTACCCCCTCCCCCCATGACTAGGCCGCTGCCAAATTCTACAAGCTCCATCTCCTACATTTCTCTCCATTACTTTTCTCCACATCCACTTCCTCTAGTGCCCTCTAAACCCTTTCTGCACAGGTATACTCTACATAATTCAACTTTAGTACTAAGCACTGAGATGTAAATATATAAACTTTGGATATGTTTGGAATTTTTTTTTCTGAAGTGAGAAGCAGGGAGACAGAGAGACAGACTCCCTGGGGAGGCAGAGAAACAGACTCTCACATGCATCTGACTGGGATCCACCTGGCATGCCCACCAGGGGGTAATGCTCTGCCCATCTGGGGAGTGCATCTCATTTCCTCTGATGGCTTCAGCTATTACCTAATCACATGCCTACAACTATGAAAGCAATACCTATACCTCAAGGGCATTCTAGAGCTTGAGGTGGAGGTCATGGAACCATCCTCAGCACCAGGGCCAACTTTGCTCCAATGGAAACTTGGCTGCAGGAGGGGAAAAGAGAGAAAGAAAGAGAAGAGGGAAGGGTGGAGAAGCAGATGGGCGCTTCTCCTGTGTGCTTTAGCTGGGAATCAAACCCAGGATTTCCACACACCAGGCCGATGCTCTACCTCTGAGCCAACCGGCCAAGGCCATGTTTGAAAAATTTTGTTGTCATTTTAATAGGAAAAGAATTGCCACAGAAATCTAGGTAAGTATTCTCTTATGAGGATATATAGCAGAGTAGCAAGCCCTATTGGTGAGGAACCATAAAGGCTTAATTTTGGGTTTGAACTTGCCACTTCCTAATGCCAGGATATCTGTTGAGTTTGTTAACTGTTCTGATCCCTGGTTTCCTTATTTGCAATAGCTCACTTGTATGTCATTCTGAAACTCAAACTACAATGATGTAGGTATTTATACTGTTCATATGTAAGTTGTTAGTAACACACTTTTAATTCAAAGGACAAGTCATTATATAAGCATAGCCATCCAGAGGTTGGAAGCATTTTAGTATTCACAAACTCAGCGCTGGTAGTCTCAGGCCAATAAGCATCAAGCTGTCTGTCTCTCCATGGAGCTCTGCTACTTAGAGCAAGGCTGGGAGCAGCTTCCTACTAATTCTTATCCAGGGGTAGAGTCCACTTTTATTTTTGTACAGTTAGGGGGTGCTCTTTGTGAAAAATAACAAAGTTGAGAATACAATACTCATTATAAAAGGGATGATTTACATGGAATGAGAAATAAAATCACAAAAAACAATACAAATAACTTTCTTTGAAAATATTATAATGTCATATGAGCGTGTGAACGAGGCTTGGGCAGGTGAGTAGCCTCAAAGCTTGAGCTTGTGCAGCCTCAGAGTAAAGCTTTTCCTGCTTTGTCTATTCTTGGGTAAAAAAAAAAAGTCACAGTTCTTATAGTCTTAAACATTATGGTTACCCCACCCCAATGCCTATAAAATAACTTCCCTATTTGCAAAGTCGAGGTGCTAAATATACTACTAACAAATGTTACAAATAAATGTCACATGGATTCTGTGGCTTGTTTAGCATTTAACATTCCTGCTACAAATTCGTTTCAGTCCTGTATTAACAAAATCTGACTGGTATGGGAATTCATCCTAAATTCCGAACAGAGCCATAAGGAATAGAAAATGTTCGCTCCTTAAAGAACTAGACACACAAACCAAGAAACAGTTGAACTTGTGGAATTTGCTACACATCTTGGGAAGCATGATTGAAATGAACAGATAATAAGTCTATTATTTTTTTTAAATAGAATTTGTGGAAAGAAGGGCTGGCGGTGCTATTTTATTTTGCCCAGATCCACTCTTTAGAGCCAAAGCACCATTCCCGGGAAGACAAGAAGAATATGAGCTATTTACAACGGCACCTCTCACTGGAGATTGCACTTGGCTTCAGGAAACTACCTCTGGCATGGGTACATCCTCTCCCATTGGTCTGCCACCAGTGCAGGGCTACAAACACCCAACCCCCCCCCACCTCCTGGCTCATGTTCCTCTGGGATGGGCTGAAGCATCATTGACAACAACACTGAGGGATAGCTCCTCTCTCTTCCCAGCCCACCTGCCTCACTCTGTGTTTACAGGTGTAACTCCTGAGAGCATGCCCCAACCAACTCTCATCTCAAACGCTATTTTCAGTCTAAGACAATTGACACTAGAGTGGTCCTAAAAGGCACACTCCAAAATGAGATCTGCAGATGGATTACTCAATGACCAGTTGCAGAGAATGTTAAATTTTTAGTCTCAGCAGACCTTCTCATATAAAATAAGTGTAAAGAGGAAGAAAGGAGTGTCATCGAGGCAGGGGTGGAGGCTCTAACTGAGCCCGATAGCATAGCCTGCAACTCATTAAGGGTGATCTCACTATTGCTGCTGCTGCCCATGCCTACTAACAAAAGCCAACACTAAGCCCCTTATATAGCACCAGTCCTCAAGAAACAAACAGCCACTTTAAGTCAAGCTAACTACATTGCTTCAAAAATAATTATAATTCTACCCCTCCCACCATGTAAAGACCAGTGATTCAGACTGACTGGGCAATAGGTTTTTCTTTTCTACCTGCAGACCCTTGGTCAACACAATTATCCAAGAATTCACAGAATATCTGATCCGCCAACATAAGATCCCAAACAATATTGTGTCAGATCAAAGGTCTCATTTTCTAGCAAAGGAGAAACAGCAGTGGGCATCTAAACATGGAAATCCATGTTTCACAATGCATGCCACCCAGCAGCCACTGGCCTCACAGAATGGTGGAATGGCCTCTTGAAGATGCAGCCAAGTGCCATCTTCTTGGAGAGGATGTCCTGCTAAGATGGGGCACCATATTCAAGGAGGTTGTCTACACCCTAGCTCAATGATCTTCATATGGTGACATAATCTCGGTAGGCAGAATAATGGATCTAGGAGTCAAGAGATGGACTCAATTATCATGATCTGCCATGACCCACTTGGAAGATTTATTGTTCCATTCCTGAAGCCTTAGGCTCTATAGGTCTAGATATCCTGCTTCCCAGAAGGTGAATACTTCCTCCTGGGAGCACATACTGAACTTTAAGCTCCAACTACTACCTGGTCACTTTGGGACACCCATACCAAGAGAAGAGCAGATGAAGAAAGAAGTCACCAAACTTATAAGAGTAATTGATAGTGATCATCAGCAGGAAGAGGTTCCTGAGAAGTCAGCTGCCAATCTGTCAATTCTTGGTTGATAATCTTTTCCTTTCAACTGCTTTTCAGATACTTTCTTCATTGTTTCTACTCTAAAATTTTAGGTGTAGATATCTTTTTATTGATCTTGCTTGAGGTTTACTGAATTTCCTAGGACAGAACACTTGTGCTTTTCACAATTTTGGAAAATTCCCAGCTGTTATCTCTTCCCCTCTATTCCCTCATTCTGGAACCTCAATTTAACACATATTGAACTGTACAAACCACGGGCCACATTAAACTAAATTTATGCTTTGAGGCTTTTGAGCCACAGAGGTAGAGTGAATTCTAGACACTTGGGTATAGGCAGGCTGGTGGTTAGACATACTAAAAGGAGGCATACTCTCCCTTCCCTCTAACTCCCTGCTTACTGCTCCAACAAGAGCCAAGGCCACAATTGTCATTGTCATGTATATTTCTTTCCCCTCTGTGGGGCAGGTTTTATATTAGGTCATACATTTAGGACATCTTGGGTAGATATATATATATTTCCCCCCACACACAATAATTTCTGTAATCACATCCCACTGCACTCAGGTCCTGGACTTTATCTTCTATGCTCTGCCTTCCTGATTCATTAAAACTAAGAATGTAAAATCTACTGAGTCCATCAGAGTCACCTGTGCTTATTGATGCCTCCGGCATCATAGTTTCTGTGTTTTTCATACTTTACCACAAGCTCAGTCGTACCTTCACAAAATGACTTGATCTAATTCTCTAGGTTACCTCTCTACAAGGAGTGTTTCTCTGCATATGTACCCTGCTATATTGTTGCAAATAAATGTCTATAATTCCTCATTTTTATATCATTTCTGAAATGTCCAAATAGCCAATGGTCTATTTTGATCTTTATTAGAGCTAATTTAGAAGCTTAGCTCTGCCATTTTCTGGCTCTACAAATGGGACATTACTTCACTTGTCCTTTTCCCTGCTCCCTCTCCATAAATGGAAGACAAGATGCTCTTACTTCACAGGGCACAGTGAGGACTAAATGACCTAATGTCTATACAAGCCCAAACTAGGGACTCGATCTTGTTTATGCTGAGGGATGGTGTGAGATTAGAAGGAATCTGTGTGTCTGCTGGATACATATTGATCTACTTCCTTTCTCCAGCCATTCCAGACCTGCCAAGCAGCACGATGGCCTCTCCCCCTCACTAGAACAGCTCCTGGAGGGGCTACCATAGCAGATTGCATGGGACTCTAGCAGGCCACCTTTGTCGGAGGGCATCGTAATTCTCCCAAAGGTGAAAGAGGGCACTGCAGGGCATCTGTGAAATGCTTGTGGACTTTGTGTTTCCCTACAGTTTTTATAAGATTCTATTTTAATTAAAAAAATTTTTTTTTGTTTTTATTTAACAACTGATGTTGTACACATTCCTTGTATGTTTTCAAAACTGCTAAAGATTCGTTCTCGTGTTATGGCTTGTTGGTACAGAAATGACCACGCTGTTCTTTTCAAACTAGGCCAACCTATTCCCATATCAAGAGCCTTCATGGAGTGATTAATGTTCCCATTGCATCATCTTGACTTAGTTCAAATATAGATGAATGCTAAATACACGCAAGGGCATTTCATTCCCTAAAACTTAACTCTTCTTTGCAACTTTCTCTGGCCTTTCCCTACCACCCCAGACAGAGTTGACCACTTTCTCCTCTGTGCTGCCTCAGGACTTCATGCAAACATTATCTTTAAAAATCTTACCACTGGGCTAGGTGTCCTGGCAGTATTTGTTTGCATGTCCCAGGAGATGTTCAGTCTCCTAAGACGAAGGGCAATGCATCCTTCTTAGTAACTCCAGCATCTAGCATAGTACCTACCACATAGTAGGTGCTCAATAAGTGTATACTGAGTCAAAAGGAAGCTTTTAAAGTTAAGTTAGATTGCATGCCCACAATAACAGAAAGTATTCCTTAACTTCAATGAAACTAAGATAAAAAAAAATCTCAAAACATAATTATCAAATTTGAGTTGAAATAGTGCTTTAAAAAATGAGCTTGGGAGGCTGTGGGGAATAATATTTACCAAACTCTGTTTAGTATTATGCGGGAAGCTTAATTGTGGGTTGTTGTTTTAAAGATGGAATTAACTTCATGGATCTCCAAATGCCAGCATAAGAGGACTCTGAAATCATGCAACTCAACAACATCTATTTCCACTTGGGGCTGGATAGCTCGACTGGTTAGAGCATCGTCCCAAAGTGCAGAGGTTGCTGGTTCAATCCCCAGTCAGGGCTCATATAGGACCAAATAGATGTTCCTCTCTCTCTCTCTCTCTCTCTCTCTCTCTCTCTCTCTCTCTTTCTCTCTCCCCCTTCCACACTTGCTAAAATTAATAAATTTTTTTTAAAAAATTGAAAAAGAAAGAAAAAAACAATGTCTATTTTCTTTCCTTGCCTTATTTCCTTCAGAATATTTATCATGAATTCAATTCATGTCAGTTTAATGTTTTCCAGCTCCTTGTCTGTCTTGCCTATTAGATTTTAATTCCAATAAAGCTGACCCCTTGCTGTCACGCCCACTGTTGCACTCCTCCCTCATAGGATAATGCCTAAGGCACAGCGTTTTCATAAGAAGTGTTTGTTGGATGGATGGATGGATGGATGGATGGATGAGTGGATAAATGGATGGATGAATGAATGAGTGACATGTGCAGAAGCAAAAAGAGACTTGCAGGACTTAGATTCAAGCATTCTGATTCCTAGTCCCACATCCTTTTTATCCCAGAACTCTTTCCCATCCTTAAGTAAAACAGCGATTTTTGCATCTCAAAAACAATTTATTCCTTTTTCAAATTTCTGTCATACATACTCATGGGATGTCAGCATAGGAGGGCATCAGTCAAGCACTCAGCAGCACGAAATAGAAGGCTCCTTTCTGAAGATGTTCTCACCCCCCCCAAAAAAAAAAATTACAGGAGCACCTATCCATGAATGTATGATCCCACAGATATTAGTGACTGCCTACTGCATGCCGAGCAATAGTTCTCAGTACTTGGTTACTTCAGTAAACAAAACAAACAAAAGCCCTTTCTTGGTGAAACTGAAGTGGGGGGATAGGAGGTCAGGAAGATGGACAAAAAACAATAAGCAGAATGAGTAAGTTATACAGTTCGGTTAGACAGTGATAAATGTTGTGGAAACTAATAGAGCGAGGCAAGGGGGATGGAGAGCACTGAGAAGCACCATTTGCCCTGGCCACCGGCCTGTGAGCTATAGAGGCACAGGCATGGAGACCTGTGGGAAACCAGAGGAAGTCCCTGTGCAGATAGCACACAAGCACACGCCTCCACAGTGACCCGCCCATATAGGAAACTGGATTATATCAAGTCCCAAAGGAAGCCCTGCAGGTTGCACGGGCTCTACCTGCTCCATGACCAATTGGCTGCGCATCCCCTCTGGTGATTAGATCCTTCATAACATCCCTCCGCAGGTATAACCAGCCTCTTCTCGCACGTTCTCGGGAACATGGTGCTTGCCCCTATCCAGTGGAACCAGCTTGATTTTTAGACATCTAGGATAGTTCTGACTTTCCTGAGTTAATCTAACTGAAATGAGCCTCCGTCATTTCTACCCACTGTCCTGGTTCAACAAACACACTGGAGTAAGATGGGAGGAACATAAGCTGTGGCCCAGTCAAGGCCTGGGTTTGAGTTACAGGCTCCATTGTTTCCTAGTTAAGTGGCTTTTGCACGGCACAG
Organism: Saccopteryx bilineata; assembly: GCF_036850765.1. NCBI lineage: Eukaryota > Metazoa > Chordata > Mammalia > Chiroptera > Emballonuridae > Saccopteryx > Saccopteryx bilineata. The sequence continues at coordinate 26,219,381 of NC_089491.1, read as the reverse complement.
CTGTTCCTCAGCCTGTTTCTCCGCCTATAAAACGGGGATAACATACCCTATCTTATGGGATCTTTGTGATGCCTGAAGTGTCAGTAGCATAATAGGGTCTTATTAAATGTTAGTTCCTTTACCTAGGCACTAATCTGATACCATATTTACCAAAATTTAAAAAAAAAGCATGGGCTCTGCCTTCAAGGGGCAAACCCACTCTTCTGCACATCACCTCTTCAGGCATTGCTACTGCATAATGGAATGAAGTGTTCTTGCGTCTAGAATAGAGGCAAGCTTGGTCTGTACCTACTTGTCCCATTACCTCGCCTTCCTCTACTTAGATGAATAGGGTTTAGGAAGCATCTTTTTTGAAAACCTGCCTATAAGCTCGGGTTAGACAGGAACAACTTGGATAATGGAACAATCTACTCTAAAATTCAAAAATCCATAAGGCGGCCCTGGCCGGTTGGCTCAGTGGTAGAGCATCGGCCTGGTGTGCAGAAGTCCCGGGTTCGATTCCCGGCCAGGGCACACAGAAGAAGCACCCATCTGCTTCTCTACCCCTCCCGCTCTCCTTCCTCTCTGTCTCTCTCTTCCCCTCCTGCAGAGAGGCTCCATTGGAGCAAAGCCCGGGCGCTGGGGATGGCTCCTTGGCCTCTGCCCCAGGCGCTGGAGTGGCTCTGGTCGCAACAGAGCAATGCCCTGGAGGGGCAGAGCATCACCCCCTGGTGGGCAGAGCATCGCCCCCTGGTGGACGTGCCGGGTGGATCCCAGTTGGGCGCATGCGGGAGTCTGTCTGACTGTCTATCCCTGTTTTCAGCTTCAGAAAAATACAACAACAAAAAAAAAAATCCATAAGGCCCTGGTCCAGTGTCCTCTGCAACCTTGGTCAAATTGCTTTCCTCATTGAGCATGTGCCCTTCCTATTTATACTGTGAGACTGTTGAATGAAATGAGTTGCTACACTTTCTGAGTTGTAGCTCAAACACCTTAAGATTAGAGGTTGGATGTGGAGGTGGAGACAGAGGACAGGGGGTCTGTCCTGAACCTCTACAGTGACATCAATTCTTTGAGCCAATTCTTTGACTTAAACTTAAGCTCAGGTTCAAGCAAAGAAGTGTTTTGGCACTTTTATAAGCATTCTCACTTTATTATTTTGAAACTTCAGCAAGATTTACAACTGGTAAGGCAAATGGCCTCTGATTAATACCGAGAACATTCTTTGAGCTTCCCATGCACTGCCATCTGTAACTATAATTGTCTCTTCAAAGAAAATGCACTTCTTAACTACAAGGTCATGTCCTGAAAAATAAAATTGAATCTAGCACGCAGAGTAAGAGATGTGTGAGTGTCCAAGGTGTGTGTGCGCTCCACGTATGTCCTGTGCGTTTGTCTAATTTTCAGAAAATGAGTCAGATCCCTTTAAGATTTCATAACCAGAATTATACTAAAAAGTTTAGTGAAAACCCAAAGTTAAGATAACCTAGCAAGATCAATTTCCAAAAGCTGCTTTTGCAGCTGATATATTTCAACACTCTGTTTAAACCTCCAAATGCTCATCTGTAGGGAGGTTGCTGAAGCGTTTCTCCCCCTGGGAAGGGGGAGTGGGGCCCTCAGGGAGGGTAACTATTGGGTAAGGGAAGCCACACAGTCTAGCTGCTTTATCCACGAGTGCGGGAGAGGAAGCCGTGGCCCTACAAGTCCCTTAAAGTGTCAACGGAAAAGTGACTAGAGAAGTATTTTAGTTTGCAACCCTCCTCTGTACAATAGCCCGCCCACCCCCCCAAAAGAAGAAGAAGTGGGGAGGATAAGTAGGTCTGGGACTTAAAACAAGCCATGTCCCATTTCTGGCCTCAATTTCCTCAACTGTGGTAGGGTTTTGGGCAGATGTTGGGAGCGACATGGTATGGCTGAATCTCAGCATTAAAGGGATGTGGGAGCAGCTGCCCTCAATGGACAGCTGGAGAAGACTGCAGAGGTGAAAGCGGACCTCTGAGGCCATAGCGCTCACCTTCCCGGGCAAAGGGAGTAGGTGTCCCTAACAGGAAGACAGAGTTGCCATGTCCAAGATTCACCAGGGAATTGGTTGAGTTCTTGGTCAGCGGGGAAGACTTTGGCTGCAGCTGTGGGAATGGCCCCACTGTCCTCTGGACAGGTACCTCAGAAGAGGAAGCACTAATGCTGGAACCTTCCAAAGAAGGCCTGAACTCACTCTCTGGCCCAAGAGACCTATCTATGCTCATTTGCTGAGTCCCATCTTCTTACCCCAACTCACCATCTTCCAAGATCTGGGAGAAATATTCAAGTGAATCCAGGTGGGTGTTGGGCAGTTGCTACCACTGAGTTTTAGTTTGAGGAAATAAACATTACATGGGAGCTCCTTAGGGGAGTAAGCACAGTGGGAAGTCCATAGGGATGTCCCTTCTGTCCCCTCCCTCTGATTCCTACTCTGCTAAGGGCTGATTTAATAGATCTTCAGACTCTCCCACTCCTCCCCTGCTGGCTCAGCCTCCTCAGTACCAGGAGGGGGTTGAGGACCTTCTTGCTGTGCTGGGCTCTAGAACTGCCAGGGAGCAGAGCCAGGACTTAAGAACAACACGTAGTTCTCACAGTGGGTGGTAGGCTTAGATGCCCGCCCCCTTCATGGGAGGTTCAATCAGGCCTCTCCAAATCTGCAAGTGGCCCCAGAGCCACCACCATGGTCTGTGTTCAAGGTGGGAAAGCCCAGCTGTGAATGTTCCAGAACACGAGAAAGTGAGTTCACTGAGAACTGAGACCTTTGAGAACTTGAACAAGAGACGGTAATGCATTCAGTTTCTGGCCTTACTTTCAGGCCTAGACTGCTGAAACCAACCTCAAGGTCAGACTACCTGTGAAAATGCCATGGTTCTTTTGAGTAGACCTAGAAAAGGAACCAAACTAAAATGTCCAGATGAAGACAGATGCTGGTTTTGATCCACATGGTAGTTTTTCACCTGCTTTATCTGAAATTTTTGTTGTATATTTTCCCAACTTCAAATTTACTTTCACAAGATAAAAACTTTCCTATGCTTCAAATTATGGACATCCTGTCTTTAAGTGGCTCTGAAGCCAATATCAACCAGAGATTAGGAAGATCAGTTTTGATTAATTTGAAAATGGGTTGAGTTAGCCCAATTGATGTATTTTATTTTACAAATAGATTCGTGGAAGTCATTGTATCTTAAATGTCTGTTGAACAACCCTATACCCAGTGTTATGAACTGAATGTTTGTGTCCCACCAAATTTATGTGATATACTTATATCAAGAGGTAAGGTCTCGTGATTAGCTCATAAAGGTAGAACCCTCATGATGTGATTAGTGGCCTTATAAAAGAGACCCCAGAGAGTTCTGTCACTCTTTCTGCCATGTGATAATAGATCAAGAAAATGGCTATCTGCAACTTGGAAGAGAACCCTACCCAGAACCCAACTATGTGGGCACCTGGAAGCAGACTTCTAGCCTTCAAAACTGTGAGAGAGAAATTCTGTTGTTTATAAGCTACCCAGTTTATGGTATTCTGTTAATCTGAATAAGACATCCACTAGTAGGTTTATATATGATATAGTAATATATAAATTAATGCATTTAGTTGCTTCCTAACTCCTCCTACTTGATCTGTCCCCTAGATACCTCCCTGACTTCATCTATTATCAGTCTTCCTTTCTCTCGCTCTGACCCGCCACACTGGCCTTCTTGCTATCCCTACAATATCAGGTAGCGTGACCTGACTTGAAAGCCTTACTCTTTGCTCACCCTGAGCTACCCTCCTCCTGGAAATCCACATGGCTCCCACCTCTCACCACCCTCCCCAGAGGGCCAGAGGCCCTGAAGTAGCCCCTGCCCCCATCTCCCTACCCTGCATCATCCCATTCATCACTACCTGGCATCATGTGACAGAGCTTTTCCTTATTCTGCATCTGATTTTGCCACTAAAATGTAAGCTTCACGAGGCCAGGGACTTAAATTCTTGCTTGGTCTTCAATGTCTGAGGTGGTACCAGGCATACAGAGACTGCTTAATAAATATGAATTAATTTTTAAAAACTAGCAAGTGAATTTTTAGTAATCGACATTTTTCAGAGACTATGGTAACTGTTTTCAATGTATATTTTCTCAAACGCCTTCTCAAGCATCCTCCCCTCACCACTTCCTCCATCTCCCTCCCCCCCGTCTTGCCATCTGCTAATGGAGTTTATTGCTTTACTATCTATGATTTGAAAGAGTGTTGTCTGGTTTCTACCACAGAATTTATCACATTATCTTTATTTCTTCTTTTCTATACCTGTCTTCCCCTAGAGAGGCAGGCATACTTCTGGAAGCACGCAGGCTTCCCCAAACTATGGCCCGCGGGCCGCATGTGGTCCCCTGAGGCCATTTATCTGGCCCCCTGCTGCACTCCCGGAAGGGGCACCTCTTTCATTGGTGGTCAGTGAGAGGAGCACTGTATGTGGCGGCCCTCCAATGGTCTGAGGGACAGTGAACTGGCCCCCTGTGTAAAAAGTTTGGGGACTTCTGATTATTTGCGCATCTATTCTGCCAGCACTGAGCCAATGTCCACTTACTGTGTAGTAAGTGGCTCTACAGACATTATTGAATGAATTAATAAATGAATTAATGACATTCTAGGTAAAGAGAAAGGAATGAGAGGCAGAGAAAAGACAAGTATCTGACACGTTTTGGCTTTCAAAGGCAGAGTATGAGAATCAAATTCAGAACCAGTTAGATTTAGATTTGAACCAGTCTCTACAACTTAGAGAAGTAAAATGGCTCCATATTCTCAGGCTGTGATACCAGTCTGGCTGGGGTGGCGGCATGGGGAGGGGTGAGAGAGTGGGGACAGAGCAGCTGGTTACTCAGTTGGCTCTGCAATGGGTTTCGTGACAAGTGATTTTTGTCACTTTCAAAAAATTTTAATTTATTGTTGTTGTTTTTTTATAGAGAGAGGGAAAGAGAGAAACACCAATTTGTTGTTCCACTTATTTATGCATTCATTGGATGATTTTTATATGTGCCCTGAGCGGGGATTAAACCACAACCTTGGCTTATTGGGACCATGCTCTAACCAACTGAGCTATCCAGCCAGGGCCTCACTTTCACACTGGTGACAACAGATGTAATTCCCAGGCCAGCGACAGTTCTTTTGCATTGCTTTAGCCTTGTGGGTTTCTTCAATCAGAAACTTTATGGCCATCTAAGACATATCTATGTTCACAAGAGGAAAGCCCACTCCTCATAGCCTTCTTGGAAGCAAGACACACAGATTTTTTTTCCCCATTGAACCATTCTCTGAGTTCAATTACTTGTCAAGTAACAGAGTGTTAAGGAACCTTAGGAGAGTCTGTTCTCAGAGGAGCATTTAAAAATTCTTTCAATAATCATTCCTGTTTTTATTCTTTAATTTTTTATCTCAAAAAAATATTGTTCTTTTCCTGCATGATCTATTTTTACCAGTATCTCACAATCGTGAAAGAAAAGATTTCTTCAAAACTAAATTATAATTCTGCTTCACGGGGTTTTGTTGGGGTTGGTAGGGAACCAATTAACCATACTTCTGCCATTTAAGTTCTAAATCTATTAAGAAAGAGACACTGGATTCAAACGGGACCCTACATGTCAGGATCACTGATGGAAAAGTGGCATCAGAAAATGTGAATGAGAGGCCTCCATAAGCTTCTACTCCCTTTATCTAAGTTTTAGAGGTGACTTGGGTATGACTGCTTCCAGCTACAAACAAGGAGCACCATCACTTGCCTCACCAAGTGTAGAGAATTCAAGAGACAAAAGTCACTCATGAGCAGCAGTGTCTGTCTCCTCTAGAAGAGAAATGTCAACCAAAGTAGACTCCCACTATCTCACCAATCGGAGCCAAGAATCATAGCAACACCTATAAGGGGGTTAAGGTCCCTGTTTGGGGCTGGCAAGAAGATGCAGGAGGGGACACTGCTTGTGCTGTTCTGCTGCCTTCTCCTGCCCTAGAAGACCCCTGACCGCTCATTCATTACTCTTTGTAATATAAATAAGTAAATGGCTTCCTTTTATGCCAAACCTAATCTCAACTCTACCAGTTTCTTTACCTTTTCCTCACATTATTTCTTTTAGAACCATTGATTATTTTTGTTGACTCTTCCCTGGATCCTAGTCTAAATTTTCTATTTTCTAATTCAAAGGATCCTCAAAAATAGCTCCTATAGCTAAGATCAACTGTATGATAACCAGAGCTTCTAGCAATGAAAAAAACAAAGCAAAAACAGTCTTCACACTGTGTCTGATGCATAACTTGTGATCTGCTGTGACTCTGAACTCTTCTTCTTATTAAGTAAATAGTTTGTTCCTCTCTCTGGGATGACTACCTTGTACTTTCCCTAATAGCCTTCTCCTATCCATTTAGCCAGTACTAAGAGTCAAGAACATACTCTAATTATAATCCAGCTTTTCCCAGGGGCTTGCCCTCACATCAATTTATATCAGAGGCCAGTTTAACAACAATAGCTGCCATTCAGGTATCTAAGATGTTAATTAAATTTCTGAATAACCCAACTTTCCCCAATCCACACAAGGGAGAAAAGAGCCCCTGAAGACCGGCCACCAAGCACCTGACCGAGGTCAAACTCAAATTTCCAAGAGCCATGTGAGCATATGAGCAGCTCTGAAAATAAGCATTGTGGTCTCAAAGACCACGAGGTGAAGAACGGGAAAGTCTGACTCGCAGGAGAGAGGAGGTAATCTGACAAAGATAAAGGACCAGCCACTTCACAGCTGTCCTTTGGCAACCAATAGCAAGCATGACAACAATGACACTATCCCTCTACATAATATAATACATGAGTCCTTCCTTCTCCTGGGAGATTATTACAGTTACTTTGGAAATTAAAGAGGCAGCTGATGTTAGGTAGACCAAGCACTGACCTTGGTATCAATTTTCTGGCGCTACCATTCTTTAGGGCAGTGACCTTGGACAAATCACCCATCTCCCTGAGCCTCAGCTCCCTCATATGAATGATGGGAATGGCAATACCTGCATCACAAGGTTGTTGTGTTGCTCAAATGGGATTCAGGGTACAAAAGCACTTTGGCCACTCAAACTGAATGGATTATTATTGCTAATAACTATTATTTCATTATCTCTGCAAGGCATAGAAAGGAATGATTATTATATTACCCATTTTCCAGATGAAAAACAGGTGCTGAGGCTCAAGGGACTGTAACATTGAAAAATATGATGAGCTTCTGAATCAGGTGGACTCGAAGTACATTTACTAGCTGTTTGTCCTGGAGGTGGTTACTTAACTGCTCTGGACTTCAATTTTCTCCTAGAAAATTGTTAGCACGTATTTTTCTTGGAGTGGGGGAGGGTAGTTGCCTAAAATAATACAAGTAAAATATCTGATATATAATCTAATACTTGACAAGTATTTAAGAAATGGTAGCTGTTGTAATTATTTAACCAGATCTAGACTACAGAGCAGGCTTATTTTAGCCACCCCTAGTTTACTGAAACTTCTAGCACTCTCTTTATTGTGCCATTGTTTCTGAAAGACCACGATGCTCACAGCCCTCAACTACTTTTACTTCTTGAATCAATTTCTTTTTTTATGAAAACACAACCACCAAAACTAGAGAGGCAGCCGGACAACAGAAAGTGCGGGAGATCGTGTTTTAGCCTGACGAGGAGGAAGAGCTTTTCCCTCGGAGAGCCACGGGCTCTTGCTGGTAGCAATGTTTAAAGACCAGGTTAATTGATATTGACTATATATTGTATAAAGCAAAAGGCTTTTCCCCACCATTTAAACGTGTGTGTTTAAAACAGGGAAAAGGAATGCACCGTGACAATGACAGCTGCAAGCAGGAAGGCCTGGACAGAGTGGCAGAGCATCCCGACCCTTCCTCCTCTGGTCTTTCCAAAACAGCAGAAAGGCAGGAAGGCCTCGGCCGACACTGGACGAGGGAGGGTGCAGCTCTCGGGTCCCATCAGGTGGCTGTCTGGGCTCCCCACACTCACCCCACGCTGCTGGGAGGGGGTGAGCCATCTGTCAGAGGACTTCAGACTGCCAGTGAGAAAATCTCAGAACAAGAAAACTTGTTCTGAGCTTCAGGGAGGAAGGGGGCCTTGGATATTAACATTTAAACACAGCCCAAAGCAGGGAGCCCCACTCTGAGCTGGGCAAAACAAGTGTGTGTGTGTGTGTGTGTGTGTGTGCGCACGCGCACGTGCGTGGGCTGTGAGTGTCTACGTATGTACATGTACGTAGAGCATTTTCCTCACTTATAGAATGGGAACCATAAAGTCTTTTCCATCTGCCTCATAGACAGGATACCAGACTATGAAATCACCAGGTCAGAGTGGAGTCGTAGTTGCTTGAAATATCCTCCTTAGGAAATCAGGAGGCTGGAGGCCTTATCACAACTCTGCTCCCCAGAGTTTCTGATTTAATTGGTCTAAAGAAAGACCTGAGCAATGGAACTGTTCGCAAGTTCCTCAGGTGATTCTAAGGAGTAGCCAGGGTTGAGACCCATATGCTTTCTACTTCAGGGACTGCACGTGGAGTCATTGCTGGTCCCCACCTTCAGAACCTCCTCGTCTAGTGGGCACGGGTAGCCTTCAGATAAATCCTTACGTTAGAATGTGCCAAGGGCTGAAATGCAATTGGGTACTAGGAGCTGTACAATTAAATAATGAGAAGGAAAACTTCCTTTGCTTGAGAGGTTGTTCAGGGATGGCTCTAGAAGGGCTGCACTGTGAGTTCCATTTTGACATGCAATTCACATTTGACTAGGCAGAGACAGGGGTGGGGGGGCCTGCCAGCCAGAAAGCCAGCAGCCAGTCTGAAGATGCAGAGTTATGAAAGGGAAACCAGACTAGGGGGTTGACTGCATCTAAGAGCAGAAACGATCTAGGCTGCAAGAAGATACAGAAAAGGATGCCAGAGAAGGCCGCCTGACTTGCATTCCCTCTTAAGAGGAGAAAGGCACTCCCAAATACTTTATAAAGAAAGGGTCAGAACAATGGCCAACTGAAAGATATAATGTTAAAGACAGTTAAACATCATGGACTCCATGGACTCAAGCGGCTGGAGTGGACAGTAGAGATCAGTGGTTCGCCAAGGGAGGTTAGATACCCAACCAGCAGAATCAGAAGTCATTAGACATGCAAATCCTTGAGTCCCTTCCAGAACTACTGAGTCAGGGACTCTGGGGTGCACCCCAGTCTGCTGTGGTTTAGCAGACCTTCCAGGTGACTCTGATGCCTGCTACAGGTGGAGGTACTTACCGGTTTATGGAAAGTCCCCAGAGGGCTATAACTTTCTTTTCCCTTCGTGATATAATTCACAGAGACTGACAGAAGATGGGAGTCTTGGAAAGTGCATTATATTTATTGGCAAATAAACATGGATCTTGACATAGTCAAGGGGCCTTAAGTCTTAAGGTGCTTCTCGTTCAGGAGGACTGAGCTCTGTCGGCAAACACAGGGCCTCCTGCTCCAGGACAGGTGCCTCTGCCTCCCAGTGGAGACAGGAGGCCTCGCTTGGGGCAGCGGGGCAAGCCTGGGACCTTCCCCACCGACAGCCTGCCAAGCATGCCTATGGGCCTGGAAATCAGGACAAGGCATGATTCCCACGTACAAATTTAGATCTTGGAAACAGGTTAGTTATCTTGGACACTCTTAGCACAGAGGAATGTTATCGCTATACAGATCTACACACAGATATATACGAAACCATAGTGTTTCAAAGAGAAAGCCACCAGCCAGAGAGTAGAGGAATGACATGACGCCCATGGCATTCCTCATACAGAAAAATCAGGACCCGGGTTTCTGAAGATTGTATGAAGTTAACCTCCACACAGCCCAGCACCATAGCCTCCTTTCCCCTCCATTCAGGGAAGATGCCGCCTGCCAGGGCCACTTCCAGCTGGGCAGGCCTTTGGCAATCACCTGGTGGAAGGAAGTCACACTAAGTCCGAGAGGCAGCAGCCAGTTGATGTATTTTATTTTTTAGAGGCAGACTGTAATTACCCCGTGGAATAATCGGATCAGCAAAGCGCTGAGGTGTTGTTGCATGAGAACTATGGAGGGAGCCCCGGATGTTGGGTAAATATGCTTTTCCTTCACCGAGATCATTAACTTTTTAGCACCTCATTGTTTTGCTACCTCCCTTTCCAAGGGAACCTGCCACTTCTGGGGCACAGGGGGAAGACACGAGACCTTTAGAACTGGATGGACCTGAATGAGTTCAACACTCACCAGCTGGGTGACCTTGGGAGGTCATTTCTTGTCCCTGTCCTGGGTTATCTGTGGAGCAGGGAAAAGAAGAACCTGCCATTTCCAGGAGGACGAGGAGAGATGATATTTACGAGAAACCAGATCTGTTCATGCAGTGCTCTAACCTCCCCCAAGGTCGTGGCCTCCAAGGTCATGTGTGTGAGGCATGCTCTGTATTTGATGAACAGCTTACACAAGTATAGGCTGTTACTATTCTTTCTCTTCCTTTCCTAATTTTTACCTCCAAGCCTGTCTTTATCATAGTTTTAGTTATTACAGGAATTATACAATGTTAGCTTTAGAAAAAAAATCCACCCACCAGGTATCCTGCGCCCAGTGGGGGGGGGGGGGGTATGTCACATGCGTTATCTCGTTTAATCCTCACAGTGATAGGTTAATCCTCCTCCTCAACCCCATACCTATTTTTGTAAGTAAGCAAATGTAGCTCCAAGGAGTTGCCTGTGGTTTGGGGGGCTCTGCCATTGTTTAGTGTTCAGACTAGCTTTTGAGACTAGCTTTTGAGCCCCACCTAGTCCGCTCAGTCCAATGTTCAGCCTTGGCTTCCTGGGAGGGGCCTTCAGGATCCTTAACAGCCCAACTGCAATGTTATATCCACAAGCCACTCGCCCAGGGTTCAAAGAGCGAATCACAGGAAGTGCCCAGGATGGAACTCCCACCCCCTGATGCTCAAACTCCAAGATCTCTGATCCCAAAGGTGTTCCCATCACACTTTTCTGACCCAGGAGAGCCACGATCTAAACCAGCCTCTCCCCAATGATCACCCAGGACACTCTAGTTTGACAAAAGCCCTCTTGAAGGAGACTGCTTTCTTTGCAGTTCCCAATCCAGAGAGGGCCGGGGCGAGTGGTGGGGGCGGAGGGGGAGATCTTCAGGAGCTTAGGCCCTGTTTATCCACTTGTCATTCTTTCACTCCCTGAGGCTATACTATCCATTTAGAAAGATTAAATCAAATGGGATGGGGACCCGAGAGAGGGGAGCTAAGGGGAGGCAGAGAGAGAAGAAAGTGGAATTCCGTAAGCATTAGGATCAAGAACCTAAGACATGGCTAATTCTCAAATAGGTCTCAGCTCTTCAAGACAAGCTGCTCCTTGGGAAATCATGGGCGGGTGAAAGCAACTTGGGTGATGTGGCTTTTTCTTTTTCTTTTTTTTCTTTTTTTTTTTTTTTGTCCATGAACCTGGCTTTTTCTCCCCCCAGCATTCTCAGGTGCACTGGGGGCCCTGGGAAGAGAGAGGGTTCTTTCAAAAGACACTTCCACCTCCTAATCCCTGCGCCTGCAAACCAAATATTGATCTATTTACTAAATCAGCCTGTGGGAGGAGAGATTGTAAAGCCCTGTTTACTCAGCAGTTGGGCCCCCCTGACAGCTGTTCAGTGGGGGATTATGATGTCACAGTGGTAATTACACTATAAACAAGGGATAGGAAAGAATAAAGCATGAAAGGAAGCTGTGGGGCTCGTTACCAGGCAACACAAAGTATGGAACCTGAAACCCGACAAGCATGTAAATTTCCTTGCAAGCCTCCCAGATGTCCTGGCTTCATGGCCAAGCACAGTTTCAGTTTCAATTTGTTTATTTGCCCTTCTTCAACTATAAATGTGGAGCTGAGAGTGTTGAAGGAGAGAAAAGAAAAAATGGGGAAAAGGAGGGCTTAGGTTTTCTTCCTTGGGATGTAAGCTGCCAGGAGAAGGTTTAGATTAGCTTGACCTCTGTTCAGAAAGATGGAGTGGTCATTGTCCAAAGGCAGCTAAGAGAGTGAGCCAGGGGAGAGAGGAAAAAGAGAAAAAAGGAACAAAGAGTGAGAAGATGAAATTGGTTAAACAGGAGAAAGAAGAGAAAGAAGAACCAGCCCCCCCTCCCAATGGTTGCCCCACCTCTTCTCAAACGTCAGGTGATGACGCACTTTCTAGCTCCCAGCCGCGCTGCCTCTTTGAGCAGCTTTATCAAAGAGTCCCTCCAGTGAGCTGAGAGCATCTTGCCTGTCCCTGACACTTCCCTCACCGATGATCTCTGCCCACAGGGGTGGAGAAGGACCAGGAGACCCTGTAGTTTTCTTCTCCTTGATGCTCATCCCAGAAGCGGTTCTCCCACCCAGCGGGTTTTCTCTAGATGAAACTGTTTCCTGCTCCATGCCCTGTACAATTTTCAGTTAGTCAGTGTTCCCCTTATCATCTAGGATTAAACCAGACACACCCTCTCAGGTGAGATCTGACCTCCCAGAACGAAGCAGGCTCGTCTACAATACCCCTCGTAGGCCAGGCTCCAGAGTCCCCTCTCTTTGGAGATCTGTAGAGGTGTGCCGCAGAAGGCCGCAGAAGGCTGGATCAGCCTCAGGAGAGCTGACTCTGAAATTTCCAGGAATTCTGCAAGCTGTTTTTAAAACTGTTGATAGCTTAAAATCTACCATGGTGACAGTATTTACACCACAGACATTGGCAAACAACAAATCAGGACTTCCCTGCCCCATCCTCCAGAGAGCCTGTTTACCAGCACACCGCTGTTCCTGACCAATCACATTTAACCTCTTTGGGGATTTTTCAGTGATTCCAAGAGGCCCTGCAGAAACCTTGAGCCACAGAGCCCTACAAACCGCAGACCTCCACACAAAAGCTACAAGAGGGTCTGTTAGAGCTAAAGAACACGGGACAGGATGTTAGTGCCCTTTGACTCCCTTCCATCCATAGTGATCACCCTTGTTGACAAAGAACAATTCTCCTGGGACCGATTCACATTATGGCCACATAAATTTCCACAGGACATTCCAGAACCAGGTACTGAATGACCAGGTTGAGAAAAAAAAAAGAGGAGAAGAGGGTGCCCTGTGGAGGCTGCTGCTGCTGCTGGCATGGGCACAAACACATCAGCTGGTACAATAAGCAGCTCTTCTGCAAATTTGGGACTTCTGTCAAGCTTCTAAATTCTAGTAATAGCTTTCTAGAATGACAGTTTGGTGACAAGGCTGAATTTGAGTCCTGGCTCAGCCTGTCTCTTAGTGTTTGACTGGAAGCTCCTTTCTGTCCCTCTCCGGGCCTCAGTTTCTCTATCTGTCAGCAGTGAGGGTTGAGTCTCAGGAGCTCAGACTCCAGGTGGCGTTTACAGCTGGCTCCAGCACGGGCCGCAGTGCTGGTGTTCTCACAAGTGTAGCGAGCAGAACTCAGCACTGGGTGAGCAGCGTTTTTCCCCAAGTTTATTCTTACTGTGTGGACTTGCTTCCTGCCTCCACTCCTCCTGTTGTCCTGGGGATGGTTTGTTTGTTGTGAATCTCCTCAGATGCACTGTCAGTACTCACAAAATTGTCCTCGATATCACAGCCCTGGGCCATGCTATCGCCCAAAGAATCTCAGCCAAGTCCTGGCTTATTTTAAGTCACTTCCCGAAGCCAGGCAACCAACCCTCACATGTAGCAGAGGTCTGGTGGAGCCTGGCAAAGCAATCCACCCCTCTGCAAAGATCCACTCTTTGGCTCTTACCCGAGCCTTTCTCAAGAGAAAAGGGACAAGGCTGTTTATTATGACAGCAGAGCAAGCATCCCAGGGCTGCTGCCTGCACCTTCACACCACATTCCCCTCCAAAGCCTGGGTTCTGGAGTAAGCGAGTTCAACATCACTTGCCAGCCCACTCCAATCTCCTCTCCATCCGGGCTCCGGGCCTCCCAGCCTCCTGGTCAGCACCTTTACACTTCCTGCTCCCACTTCCCGGATTGCTTTCCCCGAGACTATCCCTCCAACTTGACTCCTTCGAGTGTCTGTTCAGATGTTGCCTCCCAGGCTTCCCTCCAATTACTCTGTATAAAGAGCAACCCCTCCTCCCATCCCTGTCTAATTCCCTCCCAGTGTATTCCATCGCCGAAGATTGTGACTATCTGACCACGAGGTATTTACCTGCCTTGAACCCTTCCCCAGAATGTTAGCTCTGTGAGCACAGGCTTTGTTTTGCTCACTTCTAAATCCCCAGAGCCTGGAACGGTGTCTGGCACACGACAGAAACACTATAAATATTTGCTGAATGAATGAATGTATAGGTAGACAATCCTCATTATTAGCAGACTCTGTATTTTTACATTCACCTGCCCCCTACAATGTATTTGTAACCCCACATCAGTTCTCACAGAAATGTCATGGTCATTCAGACATGACCGTGTAGAGCGGGGAGAAATCTGAGTTGCCCACTGTGCCTGTTTGCCCAGGTGAGGCTGAGCGAGGTGACACTCTGCCTTCATACTGCAGCTGTCTCATTTATGGTCTATTTGATGCCATGGGTTTTTTTTTTTTACATCTTTTTGTGCTTTTTGTTGGTGGTTTTGCTGTTTAACCCCCAAGCCTAGTGCTGAGTTTCCTTTTAGGGCTTCTAACTGCAAAAAAGGCTCTGATGTGCCTTACAGAGAACATGCATGTGTTAGATGAGTGTCGTCCAAGCATGAGCTCGACGTTAGTGCAATATTTATTAAATAAGGTGTCCTTAAACAGAAATATACATAAAAAAGTCTATGTAACAATTGATGGATAAAATAGACTGTGACCAGAGGCTCATAGGAGCAATGGTTCAATTCAAATGGTTCAGCATCCTCTAATTCAGTGGGTTATGATCACTTTATTGATCATAATTAGCATGAATAATGAAAACCATTCACAGCAGTGGTGGTCTGGTGAGGAACTGTCACTCTCTGAGTCTTAGGTTCCTAATCTCTGTGTTGGTGATGGTAGTACCTATCCTTACAGCTGTCCGAAAGAGTAAGTGAGGTAATTAACACAAAATGCTTAGGATAGTGCCTGACCCACAGAGGGTCGATCACAATCATTCCTCTTACCTTTCACTCATCATATATATATTTGCAATCCACAAAGAAAATACGTTTTTCTTTCTTGTTTCGGAAAAAGCACTTCTCCATGTCATTCCTAGGACTTCAAAACAGCCCACTGCCTCTCCTGACCCATTCGCCTACTGTTGGACACAGAATTTAACATCCAATTTTGAATTATATACCATGAGCAAATTTTTTTGTTCATGTAAATCTTCTGCCTTCCAAAGGAGTTTATGTCTTTATAATAACTATGTACTAATTCAATGGGTATGAACTATTGTATGGCCCTGAGAGTATAGGCTTTGACAGTGCTGATAAGTGGTGACAGTGGTGACAGGCACCCAGGAGGGGGTGTGTGCATGGGACTTAGAGTTTGCCACGTGACCCACCCATCCTCCTGTGGCTTTCAACTTCTCAGAGTATTCAGGCCTGGGAGAAGCCTTAGCGATCATATCATCACATCAAGGAGGGAAACTGAGTCTAGAGAAGAGAAGTGAGTTGTGCGAGGTGATATGACCAGTCAGTACCAGATAAGGACTAGACCACAGGTCCCCTGACTCTCAGGTCAGTGTTCTTCCCACCACCCCTTGGCCACAATGAAAAGTAACGTGTTTCTACCAGGTGCAGTCACACTATGTCCTCAAGCTTCTAGGATCTATCAGGTCAAGGAAAGGAAATGGGATAGAGTTTGTTCTCTACTGAGAATTTTATACACACCATCCTGTTTACTCCTTCCCTTTTAACTCTGGTATTGACAGTGACAAACAGTGAAAAGAAGAACTGGGTTCAATATCAGAAAGACCAAAGGCGAATCAAAAGTCGACCAGTAGAGCTCTGTCCCTGAACCTGTCATTTAAACTCTTCTTTCTAAACTATTTCCTGTAGGAGGGACAAAGACTGCGGCTTCTCCCATGAGGTGGTGAAGCAAACATTGAATGGTATTTTTGTGATATGAAGATAGTAGATATATGCATATAAACCACCATGGCAATAATTAATGGTTCCTAGAGAATGACAGGGCCTCGAGCAGTCACCTGCTCCAATATTCCAGTTTTTCAAACCACTCTAGAACTGCTTTGCCTTAAAACATTCCTGAGGGTGTCAAAATAGAACACAATGGACATAGGGCAGTTCAAGTTTTATACAGAGATTTTTTATTTCAGAAAAGACAGTTCTTATTCAATTCCAGCCAAGAAAAGAAATTTTCCAGACTTTATGGAAACAGTCTCCGCACTGGGCCAATAAAGACAATGATCCTCAGACTGACACTGAGTAAGAGAAGAGCTTCTCAGAAATGTGTATCTCACTAATGATCTTGGGCTGGGATGAGATGGTCTAATCTACCATCAGAAGGATGATACTGGCATAAGCACAGACTTCTCACTTTTTCTCTGTAGAAGTCAGCAGCCTCTGTTCTGCCCAAGATTGTCTATCTTCATAGAAAAGAAGGAAGCAGGGAAGGAAGGAAGAACAGAAGGAAAGAAAGAATATCCTTTGAGTTCCACAGAAATTTCTCATATAAAAGAAAATACACAATTGCCCATAAAAAAAGAAATGCATATCCCATTTCTTTAATATTTAGTAAAAAAAAAAATGTTTTCTATTAACCAAAACCCAAGCCTTCTTTTCTTTCCATTTGGATATGATTAACTGTCTTTTATTCCAATCAGCAACTGTCATGTATGTCTTGAATAAAGGGTCAACTTCTCCATGAGGCTAGTCTGATTTTTCCATAAAGACACACATCTATTCAAACACTGGTACAATAACATTAGCCAATATTTTAGCTATGTTTAATAAGGATCCATCAGCAACTACTTATCTGGTATCCACTGCCTACTTAGCCCTGTGTTAGGGAATGGGAGATGTATAAAGAACTGAACAAAAATTTGCTCAACTATTATTTTGCTCCTGCTCTATGATGGTAGAAATAATTGTATCTTAGATCCTGCTCCTGAGGACCCCAGAAGGGAGATGGAAAGGCAAGCAAAAATAAAATATTATATGATGAGATAGAGAAAGAGTAGAAAGAAGTCTAAGTGAAAGAAATAGTGTAACAAAGGGCAGAATGGTCAGGGGAGTGAGTGGAAGTGATCATAGAAGACTCCACTGAGGATCTGACTGCTGACATGAATTTTGGAGAGTGATTAAGAATGTTTCAGATGAGTGACATGGAGAGGGAAAGGACATAAAAGCCACCTGAAAAAGCCTTGAAATGTCATTCATCAAGGGGGAGTACAGGAACATTAGATTGGCAGTATAGGAAGAGGCTCGGTTTTGAGAACTCTCTCAATGCTATGTGGATGGTAGAGAGAAAGGGGCAGTCGCTAGAAATAAAAACATATCATATGCAAGAAGAAGCCTTTGCTTCATGGAGTAGAAATAAAGAAGGAAGAGAAGGGGAAACCACGTCAGAGTACTTGACCACAGAAAATTGCCCCAAAATGGAAAGGTTTCTTTTATATAATTTTATTTTTTTAATGGGGTGACATCAATAAATCAGGATACATATATTCAAAGATAACATGTCCAGGTTATCTTGTCGTTCAATTATGTTGCATACCCACCACCCAAAGTCAGATTGTCCTCTGTCACCTTCTATCTAGTTTTCTTTGTGCCCCAACCCCCTTTCCCTCTCCCTCTCCCCCCTCCCCCCCCCTGTAACCACCACACTCTTATCAATGTCTCTTAGTCTCACTTTTATGTCCCACCTACGTATGGAATAATGCAGTTCCTGTTTTTTTCTGATTTACTTATTTCACTTCGTATAATGTTATTAAGATCCCACCATTTTGCTGTAAATGATCCGATGTCATCATTTCTTATGGCTGAGTAGTATTCCATAGTGTATATGTGCCACATCAGACTAAGAAGTTTTTTCTCAGCAAGAGAAACCGATAACAAAATGGAAATTTTATATGCCAGCTCAACATATCTTAGGAGGCATCAGGAAATGCCTGAGCCTGGTGACAAACTGCAGAATGGTCCTAGACACCCATCTCTACCCTCTGAGCTTTCCCTCCTCAATTGATTCATAATATTACACAGAGAAGGAAAGCAGCCATTGTCTACAGGCTTTCTCTGGGCCCAAGGGATGCATGGCTTTCTGTCTGGGAAGACAGAAATCAGCCCAGGCTGAGTCTCACTGCATACCAAGCGCCAAGGTGAGACTTCATGGTGGCCAAGGACTCTTAAGTTGGCAGCTGTCAGTGAGAAGGTGGCTCTGCATGAGAATGTTGAAGATCCAGGGACATGGGCTTTTTCCTCTATGCTGCTAGTTTCAAAGCTAGAGGAAGCTAGACGTCAAATGCTTGCTTGATGTGGTCTCCTGCGAGGAAAAAGATGATGGGACAGCTAGCATCTCAAGGCTTCCACTTGACCTTCAGCTGGCTGAATTAGCAATATACATGTGCCTTCCTGAAAATGCACCTTCTGGGGAAAACTGAAAAAGGGAAAGTACACAAACAAGGGACCAGACCCCCAAAATGGGAGAAGGGATATAATTCCTATGGCACACATACAGCCCCCTCCACTTCACTCCCATTAGTCCTGTCAGATGCCTCCTTAAAGAGGGACTAAGCTCACAATCCCATTCATTGCTCTGAATCAAAGTGACTGAGGTCTTCTAAGACTGGGGTAACCTCACTGACTGCTGAATTCTGTCCTAAAAGTTCAGAAGGGCATAAGGACAAAGTAGCTTGGGGAAACAATGGGGTAAACAAATAATGAGGTTTATAAACCATCACGTAGGTGATGTGCCATGGGATATACTGGGAGCATTGTTAAATATTTTTATTAGACCAGTCTTTGAAAGAGCATGCCTCGTTATTTTAATTTCAATTATTATAACTCACATCACTGGATTCTTGTTATACCAGCCCTGCTACTCAAAACCATTTACAACAATCGGCAATTCTTTTACCTGCAGGTCCACAAATTACACCAAAAAGGATCAATAACTTCTATTAATCACTTACTTTGAACAAGACATGAATGGGGATAAACGTGGAAGTGAAATATGTTATGAACCTTCAAATTTTGATCTTAAGGACAGATTTATCCCCACATGAAAGCACAATGGGTAATTACCAGGTAGTTGAAATGACAATTAACTCCATCCTTAATAATTATAATTTGACAGACAGTAAATCAAGATGGCAGCCATCTGTAAATAAACACCCACGGAGCCGGCTGAGTGGTGTTGCACAACTGCTTAGTCTCATAAAACCAGCAAACTAGTTCTGACTAGTGAGCAAGAAAATCTCCCAAAGACCAGAAAGAAGCAATTTTTGGGTCACTATGTTCCTGCATTTGTCAGCTGGACACAATTGAGGGCCCAATGTTGTTTTGCTTTGTTTTTATTTGATTTTTTTTCCCGGACAATTATTGTTATTTTCCACAAAACATTGGCTCATTTTAAAATATGGGATTATGACTTTTTGGTTCAAGAAAAACTGTTTTTCTCCAATAGCTCTACCCCATGGACTCTTTGTACATCCTGAAAATGTTAGCCTTGACCACAGACCAACATCTATGCTATTTACTGCCCCTCTTTCTTGAAGACCTCTCCTCACTTATCTTCCATTATGTTCCCATACTTCTTCTATTTTTCAAGATTCTTTTCCTAGATTTGATAATAATAAAGGAGTTAGTATCAGCAAGAACAACTTATATTCTTTGTTACCCTCTGCTAATTGATTTCTATGATTTTATTGGTTAACCTTCCTAAAGATTAACCTCTGACGTAGAGATCTTTTGTTACAATTTTCCTTGAGAATATGGAGGCCAAAAATCATCCCATCACTTCCCCATAATCATAAAGCGAAGATTTAACTCCAGTCTGCGATCTCAGTCATTGGCTCTTAGCTCTGCCACTTTCTCTGCATAGTCTTTAATTATTATTTTTCCCAAGTTTTATGTTAGTTTTTCTTTTTTTAATCCCACTAAATATGTCTCCTTGGCTTGTCTTAGCTACTCCCACACATCTGTCACCTCATTGCTAAGAATTCCCAAATTTATCTTTAACCCAGATCTGCCTCCTGAGCACCGGATCCTTGTAGCAATATACTGCTATAGTCCCCACCTGGATTCATTCTTTTATTCGGCAAATATCCATTGAGCAACTTGTGGTCAGGCACTGTTCTAGGCATAAGGAACTTGGGTACGATGCAGAAATCAGTGCCACCATGGAATGTATACTATAGATTCATGGGGAGGGGAGAAACAATAAATAAAATCTAAAGGTAAAGTATAGAGTATAATATATAGGAATACATGCTAAAAAAAAAAAAAAAGAAATGCAGGGCAGTAGGGGAAGACAGGAAGATCAGAGGCAAAAGGGAGCCAGCAGTAGAGATAAAGTAACCAGAGGAGGTGCCTCTGAGTAGGTCATGTTGGAGGGAACATCTGAAGGAGGAGAGGGGGATGATTTGGTGGGCACATGAGGAAAAGGCATTTCCAGCAGGAGAATAGTCAGTGGAAAGTCTCATGGGCAGAAACATATCAGGCATGCCTGAGGGACACTAAGGAATCCAGCATGGCAGAATGGTGAAAGAGAGGGCTGGACTAGAAGAAGTCTGTGTAGCAAGGGGGCCGATTGTTGGAAGGGTTGGGTCATGCAAACCAGCCCTGTACATATTTTGTGCTTTACTCTGAGCAAGATGGGATGGCCTCGGGAGGCTATGGACAGAGGAGTCATGATCTGGCTTCTTTTTAAGAGGACCACTCTTGGCTGTTGTGTTAAAAATAGGCTGAAGGGGGTCAAGGCAGAAAGTAGCGGGGCAGTTGAGGAGATTATTTCAATACACACAGATGTCTTTTTATTGTGCTTTGCTTTATTGTACTTCACAGGTGTTGTATTGTTCACAAACTGAAGGAAAGATACACACACACACCAGCACAAAAATGACAACCCATTTTGTTGGTATACTTGCTCTATTATGGTGGTCTAGAATCACAGTATCTCTGAGGTGTCCCTGTGATCCCATAAAAGATGGTGGCTTTGAAGAGATTAGTAGCCATGAGCCACGAAGGTGATGAGAAATGGTGACACCCTAGATACATTTTGAATAAAAAGCCAACAGAATATCTGAAAGATCAAAGATAGGATTTAAGAGAGAAAAGTCATGTATTGTAGAACTCTAAAGAATATAGAGTTCCCATTTGCTCAGAAGGGGAAATTTGCCAGGAAATAGGTCTGGAGTTATGACTGGGGGTGATATTAGAAGCTTAGTGCTGAATATTCCCAGATGATTTTTGTACACGTGTGTATAAAACAAATACCTATTATTTCTAATTCAAGCGGGTGCGCGCACGTGTGCACACACACACACACATTTCTTTTCCTGGATATTCCTCATCTCCATTGACAACACTGTCCCATCCAGGCATCCATGCCAGATTTAAAGGCCCTTTTGGATGCTCCCTTTCCTTCATTCCCTCATGTAAGCATCCCCTGGTTCATCCCTCTCAGTACCAGACAAGTTCTCATTTCATGAATGTGCCCTGTTTTTCTGATCCAATGCATAAATCCTTCCCTCATTCTGGGTAATCCATCCAGTCAACATTCCACCCTACCCTGCTTGGCCAGTATCAATTTATTTTTCAAGATATAACCAAGCCATCTCTTCTTTGAAGCCATCTATGAGCCCGTTAGTAAAATTGGCTGTTCATACCTCTTACTCAACTATTACTTATTCAGCAAGCCAACAGAACTTTTTCTCCTTTGGGCATTTGTTGGTACTCATTGTATATCATGCATGTGGGAGTAAAGAAAGATGAGGCCAGAGGAGGAAAAAAGAATGAGCTCATGAAAGACCTTGAATGTTATAAGGATATGGTACTTAGTCTTGAAGTTGATGAGGAATCCTGGCATTGTTTGAAGAAGGTGAAGGGCCTAGCTTAACTGAGTCTTCAAGGATTGACTCCAGTGACCATGTGCAAAGTGAGCTGGAGAGTAAAGTCAGTCAGGCAGGACTTGACCAACTCCTGAAATAAGGTTGGAATAATGGGGATAGAGAGGTAAAAGAGATATGACTTTTTTGAACTAGACTCCATTAGGACTTGGCGATAATAACATTAATTGAGCCTTACCATTTAGCAGGCACAGTTTTTAAGAACTCCTCCTGTATTAATTCATTTAATTCTGTCAACCATCTCATGCAGGATATGGTATCCTTATCCCCATTGTACACAGACATTAAACGGAGACACAGGAAGATTGAATAAGTTGCCCAAGTCACACAGCTAATAAGTAATGAAGCCTGAATTTGAGCACAGTTAGTTGCTCCAGGACCTATGCCCTGCTCCTCTATCCTATACCTTCTACAACATAGTGAATTAATATGAAACGGAATTTAGCTGCATGAGAACATTTTCCTGACCTATATCAATCCAAAGTGAATGTCTACTTCAATATTTTTGCAAAATCACCCTCCCAAAATACACACCATTCATGAATAGTACATACTATGAATCGTGTTTGTATGAATGCTTGGCCACTATATGATGTTTCTCTTAGTCTTTTTTCTTCTTCAGTCAAATGAGGGGAAGCATCTCACATGTGGAAGCGTTTCCACACTGCAAGGTATGCTGACGGGGAAAATTATTCAATTTTCAAACACTGTCAAATGAAATATAAATTTGCATTAGAAAAATCTACATGGCGACAAAAATATCTTTGTATTGATGATTCATTCAGTCAATCATTTTTTCATTCAACAAACATTGAAACAGGTACCCACTTTATGGAAGGGACAGTGGCTAGCTGTAAGAAAGAAAAATGAATAAGACTTACCCCTTGTAATGAGAAAACTACAGCCTTATGATTTTAATTTTAGATGGTCACATCTGGATATAAATATTACAGTTGACTCTTTGAAACCATTGGGAAGAAAAACAGACCTTCAAGCTTTAGCTCAGATAGAGCTCATGTCTCTAGCCCAGCTCTATTTCTTACCAACTGAACATTTCAACCCATCTATTTGAGCCTCAGTTTCCTCAACTGAAAACAAGACACTACCTTACAGGATGGTTGTGTGAATTAGGGATTATGCCTAGCACATAAATGCTAGCTTGAAACAACGAGTAGTTAAATGAATGACTGCTGTGGCTTCTTATTTTTCAATCACCAGTACCCTTTCCAAGGGTCCAGTCAAAATCATCAGGTAACCAAACATTCCCGCCTTTTCCAAAACTAGAAAACAACCACAGACAACAACAAACAAAAACCTCCTTGGTAGCTGCATGTGGAAAGGAGGTTGCTCTAACTGTCAGGAACTGAATTGGCTAAATTCTCACAAAAGCAGCCGATGCCTTGTCAACAGCTAATGCTCACCAGAAGAAAGGACTACTTTTTGAGTAACAGCTCATGTATGGGGACTGAAACTTGCTAAGGAAATGATCAAGGAACAGTTCCCTATAAACCAGTGTCCCTGCGGAAAAAAAAAAGATACTGGAATTCTCCTGAAGATGTCCCAAGAGGTTTTCTTCAGAAAAGTGCCACCAGCAAAATGATTGGTTTTCTCCTGACAAGAGGACCCCAATAAACAAGTTTCCCGGAACAACACAGTCCCACCCACGGGCTCCAGCTATGAGTCAACAGGGGACTCCCAGCAAGGAGCCAGTAAGAGAAAAATGGTCAGACTGGTTCTCCCACCTCCACCTGGCAGGCCTCTCCCCACATGAGGGATATCTGGTGGAGGGCAAACTGGAGGAAATCAACAAATACCAAGTCCATTTCATGTGTCAGTCATTGTGTCAGGCGTTTTTTCTAGGTCACCTTATTTAATATTCACAATCCCTCAATTAGGTAGGTCATTATCATTTCCTAATATATTATTATTTCCTATTAGTAGTATTATTATTATTATAGCTAGTTATTACTATTTCCATTTTACTGGATGAAGAAACTGAACTCAGAAAGAGTAAGCTGGAACTCCCCTGAAGCAGCCCAGAGAAGACCATGTTCTTACCCTGAGTAGGTGGACTTTGAATCAAGATATTGTAAAAGGGTACAAAATATTCAGTTATAAGACAAATTCGGAGGATTGAAAAATAAAATCTACGTTCATTCTGTTCCACCATTCTGTCTCTCAGAGTAAAATCTGAAAGTATAAACTACCCCAAGACAAATCTCTGCCCTTCTCTGTCTGTCGTGGCCCCCCCAGGAGGCTGACCTCAATAATCAGGATTCCCAGTCCCCTTCACTCCCACCCTTCTGGCTGGGCTTGGCCAACAGGCAAGTACCGGCAGGTGGCCGGAGAATGCAAGGAGGGAGAGTTGGGGGCATTTCACCCAGCCTTGCTGTACCAGGCCATGCTGCATTCCTATAGCTACAAGACTTGTTGGGCCAGTCTTCTTCCAAGGCCCCAGCCTCCAAGTCCTACCCTGGCCCCTTCTGCCTGGGGAAGAAAGAGCTTCCTGAAGGTGGCAATCAGGTGCCTCACCATTCCTCTTTGATTCCCTTAACCCTGCCCGTGCCACTCAAATACGCTCTTCACAATGTTCTATTCGGCTGAACCTCTTTGAGTGTGCCATTTTGTTTCCTGCTAAGACTCTAATGATACATATTGCGTTAAAAAAAACATTGTATATTCAACTCCACTAGAGTTTAGCTTCTCAAATTGGTCTTTGGGTAGCCAGTAAATAGAATCAACTTGCATCTAATGGAAGTGAATCAGCTGAAACTTCAGGGAACACATTTTGTTTGGACTTGATGAGCTTGCCGGAGGGACAATAAACTCCCCACATGTTATTGGCAACCACTGTGGTGAATGAAACTTCCCAGTCGCACTTGGAATGTGATGTTTTTCCATGAAGCTGCGCTACAAAGACGAAATCCAAAGACTCTGAAAGCACACTTTACAGACCCTGCCAAGAAGTCCTCTAGAATGTATGCAAAACGGAGCTAAGGGCATTTGTAATCCTGTCATAGAAAGTGGGGCTGCAGGGGGGAACACGCGACTGAAATCACTGGAGCTCTGCTGTCACTGGCTTTTGGAAAGGAGGAGCTAGCAGTTTGAAGTTGAACTGAGGAATGTGTTAGCCTTACCGGCACTTTTGAAGTTTTCACCAGCTCCCACATAATAGCAGACTGTTCGTGAAACTCAAATCAAAGAGGCCAATGTAGAGCCTGAAGTCACACCTCAGTGCATCTGCTGGGTGAAGGGTGAGGCTCTGCTGCAGTACAGAAATGAAATTGAGGTGTTCAGCTCTGTACCCCTAAAAGTAAGCCACTCCCCCAACAGAAAGTGCACCGGGAAACAGCCGCCAGCTTCCAGTCCTGAAAATGATCTGCACGGTTGTCTCGTTCTCTGCCTTGACCTCCACGTGTGGACCAGCCTTGTGGTTAGTTGTAAGCGCAGCACACAGGAAGTATTCCTCTTGGGAAAGGTTTCAGGAACCAGCTTTGTTGTTGTTGGGATTCTTTAGTGTTATGATTATAGCATTATTCGAACATGGTGTTTTAATTTCTGTGCACTCTCCCCTTAGGAACATATTGTAAGAGAATATGTTTGCTCTCTTGCCCTGATGGGGTAGCTCAGTTGGTTAGAGTGTCGTTCCAACACACCAAGATTGTGGGTTCAGTGTGGTCAGGGTGCATGCAAGAATGGACCGATGAAGGCATAAATAAGTGGTACAACAAATCAATGTCTCTCTCCCTTTCTCTCTAAAATCAGTAAATACATTTTTAAAGAGACTATGTTTACTCTCTTAAACCCACCTATAAATCATTCCACATCTATTGTCCCTCTCTCCCTACTCCACCCCATTACAATTCCCCTGACCAGCCTTTTAGGACTTTATGTCCACAGCGGAGCACACAGTAGATGCTCAAATAGTTACACAAATAAACATAAGCACATCAAGAACCTATTTATATTTCTAATCGGTGACAACTATTTTTGTGGGGTGGAGAACAGGGATCTATTTAACATAATCAAGTTTCAATCGCCCTGAACATTGGAGGTGCTCTTTTTTCACCCAACTCCTACTGGTGTTGCTTCAGGCAAGTGACACATCTCTGGATTTCCCCACACGTAGACCAAGGACACGAACTTGCTTCACTGCATCGTGTGATGATCAAATACTACAATCTCTGTGAGGGGCCGAGCACAACAATGGGCACCTGGAGGAGCCTTCCTAAAGTCCAGCTCACGCCGTTCCTTCTAAACTGATACAATGAACACAGCATGTGAATAGCGTGAAGAAGAGTGGAAGGCATTAAAGGAGATTCCCTCTTTGGAAAAAACCTGGATTTAATGGACAATCTGCTTTCACCCCACGCAAAGCTTTGCTAGTGGTTCAGACCTTATTTCTACACATCCTTTTCTCCAGACTCCCCTAGAGGACAGGTTGAATTTTTAAGCAGTATCTGGATATGAAGTATATTTCAGATGACCAGTTTTATATTTTATACAGTCTTTCTATCTCTGAATCCTCTCCTAGTTCTGGATCAGATGCTATTTGGTCCTTGATAGTTTAACATTTCTAACACAGGCCCTGGCTGGTTGGCTCAGTGATAAGAGTGTCAGCCAGTGTGTGGATGTCCCAGGTACGATTCCCAGTCAGAGCACACAGGGCAAGTGATCATCTGATTCTCCACCACTCTCTCTCTCTCTCTCCCCCTCCCATAGCCATGGCTCGACTGGTTCAAGTGCATCAGCCTCAGGCACTGAGGATGGCTCCGTGGAGCCAGCTCAGTTATAAGCATGGCCCTAGATGGGCAGAGCATTGACTCAGACAGGGGTTGCCAGGTAGATCCCAGTCAGGGCGCATGCGGGAGTCTATCTGTCTCCCCTCCTCTCACTTGAACAGAAGGGGAAAAAATGTCTCTAACATCATGTATGTTTCCAACACCATTTGACTTACTGTATTATTCTCCTAATCTGACATCCTTTATAAACACTTCCTGTGTGCCAACCAAGCACAGTGATAACGACCGAGGTTGTAGTATTGAACAAGACAGCCCTTCAGCTAAAAGAGTTGATATTCCAGTCAGGAAGACAGACCAACAAATGCTAGGATGCAGACATGATGACAGGATCCTGGAGATGTTGAAACCAGGGGTAGGATAGGGTGACACAAGTGCAGAGCCTGTGCTGCAAAATTTAAGGAGGTGCTCACTGTCGGGGTCATGGGACTTTCAGAGTCAGCACTTGCACCACACTGAAAATGAGAGCCTCCTTAAATTTTATTCCCAATGCACCTGACTTGCTTCACCTTTGTCCTGGCCTAAGGAGACAGACCCCACTTCTCTCTATGATCAGAGGAAAGCTTCCCAGGATAGATGACTTTGACCTGAAGCCTTTGAGAAGGGGCAGGAGTTTGCCAGACAGAGAGAGGTGGGGAAGGGGTGAGCAAATGCACAACTCTAGAAGTCAGAGAGATCATAACTCACTGATGCAATAGACTGATGCAGCTAGATTATTGCAAGGTGGGGGTGGCGGGGAACATAGGTGGCAGGACAGGAAGTGACTAGGGACAGTTCGTAGAAGAACTTTGGTAAGAAACATGTTGAATATTTAGTAAGACCGAATAATTTATCACTGTGCCAGGACACTTTTGAAGGTGAGAAGGATGCTCCCTGTCATTGCCCAGCAGCAAGATCAAACTGGCTTCTGTCTGTCTATGTGATGCACAGACTGATGTCTCCTGACTTCATCCTAGTGTCATGTTCTTCTCATGCTCCCAGGTGCCGGAGACCCTTCACTCCTCTTCTATATCTGGGGCAGACATAAAATCTAACTCTGAACAGTTCTGCACTTCTGCACATGAATGTTATTTGAGTTGACTTTGGAGCTGGAAAGGAATTGCAGTATTTCAGTGCATGGCAGTGAACAGGCCAAAAACATTAATAGTTTATTCCATCAAGCATGATGCCAGCCTGCCAGTTCACATCCTTACAATCCTCCAAGGGACTCCGCAGTTTTCTGACCAAGCTTTCCTGATACATGGCTGCTGAATGCAATGAGATTCTGGGAGAAAACTGTTGTGAAACAGAATACTCATTTAATGATACGTAATACAAATTAGGTCTTTTGGGGCATTATGTCTCCCACTTACAACATTGTACTATAGGAATTAGTCTATCTATTTTGATTAAGTACGTTAGAGTAGACAGAAGAGTATACAAACACCTGGATTTAAATAACAATAGCACTGCCATTTTAAAACTACAAATTTTAGTTGATATGTGTATGCACACACACACATACACACATAATTTCTGAAGTATAACTCAGACATTAGAACATTTCTCCCTTAAAAAACTTTGTTATGCATTTCTAAACTATAAGAACAATTTTCTCCGAAAAATAATACATAATAAAGTCAACAGCGACAACATCAACGGGAATTCCCTAACATTATCTATTACAGTTTTCGTATTCACGTTTTCCAGGTGCCCCTTCAAGCTTGCACCAGTCGAGAACAATGTATTGCATTCAGTTATTATCTCTCTTCTCTTAGCTCTTAAATCTAGAACAGGACCCACTCCCTGGGCCCAGTGAAGAGGCCAGGCCACTTGTTATGCAGGTGTCCACTTTATGGACTTGTCCCGTCATGCTTTTGTCTCCTCGTGATGTCTATTCCTTTTGTGTCCAGTAAGCTGGGAGATGGATCTAAAGGTTTGGTTGCACACACATAGGGCTCTATATTATTCTTGGAATAGAATCATACTATGCATGTTTCTCTGTAAGTATATGCATAAATATATACACGCATATATAGATAATAAATTTATTTCATTGGTAAACAAATGTGGGACCATAGTATACACACTTATCTGTGTCTGGTGATTTTTCTCTACTACTTTAGAAAAATCTGTTCCTACCCCGTTTCCCCCAAAATAAGACATCCCCCGAAAATAAGACCTAGTGCAATTTTTTTCAAGCTTAGAAATAAAAGGCCTCCCCTGAAAATAAGACCTAGCGCATCTTTAGGAGCAAAAATTAATATAAGACACTGTCTTATTTTGGGGGAAACAGAATAGATTGTTGTACATAGAAATAGAGTCACAAGAAATTCTTGATGGAATTCAGAGTTTGGCTGGTTATGCCGATGTTTGTGATGACATGACTACAGTATATTAATAAATGTTGATTTTTTTTTGTTGTTGAACAATAAATGTGAATTCTTGTTCAAGGAAAAATAAGACATCCCCTGAAAATAAGACCTAGTGTGTCTTTAGGAGCAAAAATTAATGCAATATAAGACACTGTCTTATTTTGGGGGAAACACGGTATATGATGGGCCATAGAAGCAAGACTGTAAGGCTCACTCATGGAAAGAGAGCTGTCACTAATGGCAGTGGGGGAAATGAAGCTGAGTTGTGTCCAGCTCAACACGTGACCTGACAAAAGCTTAGTGGGAAACTTTTTTCTTAAAGCTTGTATTATAGTCAGTTAGGGATCAGAACTAAAGTAAACTTTTTTTTTTTTTTTTTTTTTTTTTAAGGTGAGATCGGGGAAGACAGTGAGGAAAACTCCAACATGCATCCTGACCAAGATCCACCCAGCAACCCTGTCTGGGGCCAGTGCTCAAATCAACTGAGCTATTTTTAGCATCTAAAAATGCACTCAGACCAACCAAGCTATCCTCAGTGCGTGGGGCCACGCTCAAACCAATCAAGCCACCAGCTGCGGGAGGGGAAAAGGGAGAAGCAAATGGTTACTTCTCCTGTGTGCCCTGACTAGGAACAGAACCCAGGACATCCATACGCTGGGCCAATGCTCTACCCACTCAACCACCAGCCAGCGGCCTAAAGTAAAGTTTTTAATGCTCTCTTATGAACAGATGTGTATTACAATGCTCGAGAGAAGGCAGTCTGAGACTTGTATTTTTAGTCATCATCCTCAACCATTAATCTGGTACATAAGGAGCAGTGAATAGCTCTTTGTTGATTGAAGGAACCTATTAGTGTTGAGTGTTGAGATCTCATTCTGCTTCAACCCTGACAGCTAACCAAACCCAAGGACCATTGATCCTAATTCCTCAATATCTCTTGACTGCATCTACTCCTCAGCATCATTTCTGCTCCACCTGCTTTAGGGCAAGCCACCTCTCTCACTCCGGAACACCCTGCCACAGCAACCCACATTGGTCTATACTCTTCCACTCTTGCCCCTCTCTAATCCGTTCTCCACAATGCAAATCATATTTAAAAGTAGGCTTACACCCTCTCAGTGGTTTCCAGTCACACTCAGGATAAAATTCAGGAGCCTTACCTTGTCTTAGGAGGCTCTGCATAATCTGTACCCCCGCTCATCCCCAGATTCATCTTTTTCTTCTGTATCTTTTTGTTACATTGTTCTAACTCCATTGGTTTTTGCTTGTTCTCTGAACATGTCGATCTCTTCCTTGCTTCTGAGCCCTGGCATACGCTGTTCCTTTTGTCTGGCATCCTTTCCCTCCCACTCTGCCATATGGCACAGACATCCTTACTATTTCACCTTGAAGGACACTTTTTTTAGGGATGCTTTCCTTGACTTCCAGATTGGATTAGGTCTCTCTCATATAGTCCTCATTTAAATCTTTACTTTGTAGGTCTAATAAAGTTTGTGATTAAATAATTATGTATGTGTGTGTGTGTGTATGTATGTATGTATGCATGCATGCATGTCTTTCTAACTAATTTATAAGCTCCAAGCTAAAAGGACCCATCACCTAGGTCTCACTCATATTTGTAGTCCCCAGCACTCTGAATATGTTTAGCACAAAGTACTTAATAAAAATAGAATTAAAAGTAGGAATGAGTGAGTCAGTGAGTTCATCATTTCATACTTCTAAACCACACGTTAGGTCTAAGGTTGGGGAATACTTTTGGTCCTCGGTTCTCCATACAGTTTAGGCTTAGCAAACCCTCTTTTGTCAGTCAGGATGTCTGCAACACTAGGATCTTGGGTGGCTTGAGATTTGGGCTCTGAACATAGCTACAGAGCAGTTCATTCCTTCATTTATGT
This sequence comes from Saccopteryx bilineata, assembly GCF_036850765.1. Lineage (NCBI taxonomy): Eukaryota > Metazoa > Chordata > Mammalia > Chiroptera > Emballonuridae > Saccopteryx > Saccopteryx bilineata. The sequence continues at coordinate 26,188,334 of NC_089491.1, read as the reverse complement.
CCATTGCAACGTGGCAGTTTCAGTAGTAAAGGACAGAGCAGGAACCAGGAAAGCTCAAAGGACAGGCTTCTCCAGGTTTGGTGGAGAGGAAGAGGAGATGTCAAGGGGGACTGCCTAATTAAGCAGAGTTATAAAATTGCTGAGTTGTAGAACTGTTTATGAGTTGGCCGGGAAAATAAGGATAGATGGATTAGGCATTCCAAACAGATGACAAAGCATGTCCAAAGGCATCGAGGGAAGAGAAAATATGGCGTCTTCAGTAGGTTGGTGGGCTAACAAGTGAGGAATGAGAGAGAAGCTAGGAAGGTAAGTGAGGTCTGGAGCATAAAAGGGCTTTCAGCCATGCCATGTAAGTGAAGAGGTTAAACTATATAAAAAATGTGGTAGGAAGCTAATGAAGGAGAACTAGCAAGGAGTGTGAGGAGTGGATATATAAACTTTTAAACAATTGCATGAACTATGGCTCAAATGAAGAAGAAAGACACACACTACAAATTCAATTTGGTAAGTGTATTGAATTCAGTTTGATCATTCTTGACTTTGTCAGGACATGTGTTTTTGTGCTTCTTTTTCAACTTGCCAAATCAAACATGCCGATAGCACTGTGTAGAAGTAGCATAATCTGCTACTTAACCCTTTCCTTCTCTAGCGCGGGGAAGGTTGATTAACACATGGCCTGATTACTTACACATGGGCAGGGCTCCCCTTGAGCTGTCCCAGATAGTTGGGTTCTGCTGCTGGTTCTGTAGTTTTTATTTATTTAACCAGAGTTAGAAACATGGAAAACAAGCCTCTGAGCACGTGGATGGGTTTCCTTGCAGGAGTCTGAGCTGGCAGTTATTTTAATTAGCAACACATTTTATAAGGGCAGAATCAGAAATGGAAACATGTCAAGGCCTCTTTAGTTATTAAGGCTGGCAGACTCACATGTGTGTGCCTGGGCATGGTAATTAGCCCCGGACTACCCTCCATCTCGCCCAAGGGAACCCCGTGAACATACCACGCTCTCCCTGTGCACGGAGCCCCCCATTGGGTACTGGAGGACTTAATAGCATACACCAAATGCAGAGGGTTCAGGAGTCCTTTGGGAGCCAGTTCTGGAAAATGCAATCTTCTCAAGGTAAGCTGGAAGTCATTCCTCTTTTCTCTATCCTCAGATAGAGTCCTCTGTGCTTTTTGTCCTTTCAAGAATCAATCATTCTAGATATACCTCCCAATATATTGATACTAAATTTATCACTCTAACATCTACTTTGAATTTGAAAAATGATTTCCCCTTTTTATTGCTACAGTGGTTTCCCAGAACCCTGGAGATATGCATATATATATATAATATATATATTATATATATATATGTTTATTTATGACTTGAGATAAATCAGAGTACATTCATACCATCTAAAAATGACTGGCAATGATGTGTGTTGTACTAACAGAAAGGTCTCAGAGAATGAATTGAGCTGACAGGGCACCATCGCTAGTCTCTTACCTATTTATTTAACAGTCATTGAACATCCTTCTGTGCCAGACATATATATGCTAATTGTCAAGGAGAGGCAGAAACAGGTCTGTGACTTTGAGAAATTCTCAATTTAATGGGGGAATGTGACCCACAGACTAGTTTAAAACCAAGTGGTAAGGGTGGTGACAAACATATACACAGGTGGTTCTTAGGTTTCCAAATGACAGAAACAAATCTGAGGCAGCAAAATAAAATGGAGGATTCTTTTGGAAAAAGGAAAATATGGCATTAAAATTCAAAGTCACATTTTGGGGGCGAGCGGACTCCCTCAGGAGAGTCGGGCTGGCGGGCCTGAGACTCAGCTTCTCCCAGGCTCCCTCCTTCTTTGTGTCCCCTGTCTTCCTCCTTCCCTGTGGTCCGGCTTTCCCTGCTTCTCCCGAGCCCCTCATATTTAATCATCTGTATTCAAACAAATGTCCCAGACTAAAATTAATCTCTTATCACAATTCAAAATTTTCAGGGCAGAGAATCTCCTTGGATTAGACATCCATCCTTGGTCCAATCAGAGGTGACCACATGGCAAATTGCCTGCCACAACTGACCGGTGGCAATTATCCCATGCAAATGCCAATCAATATTCTGAAACTCAGCCTATGCAATCTCTAATTGGTTCTCAAGAGAGACGACGGTTATGTTCCTATTCTGTGTTGTTTTTCTCTCTAATAAGATGCTAAAGTCGAGAGATACTTACACATGATTGGCTGGTTTAGTCGCATTTCTTTGCAGAAAGCAATGAATCAATGGGAGTCCGTTTAAAACTTTTAAAAGACAACGTGATAGGGGAGGGGAGAGAGGAAAAGAACTCCTTATATCCTAAAAATCACAATGAACTATAATTTCTAATATAAATTTGACTTAATGCTGCTTTGCAGTATATTTGGTTTTCGGGCCAAAGATGCCAAGACTGTGGCTCACCAGGTGTGGACGTCTGAGCACCAATTGGCAGAGAAGCCCATAAAAAGAATACTATGGTTAGAATGTACTGGAATCGTACTTCCATAATTTCCAGTTTCAGATAAGCCTTTGTTCTGCCCCATAAACATACCCTGAAAGCTGTAAATAAAGGCTCTTCAAGGCTATCAACCTGAATGCCTAATTTATTTATTTACTTATTTTTAAAACGACAAACAAACAAAATAATCCTCTTCCACCCTGGTCCAGTAACACAAATTGTTATGCTGTCACGATGCCTCAGGGACCAAAGGACTGAAAGCTCTCAGCAACTCATTTCGGAGCATATTTGAGTCAAAACAAAGAGAATAACCTTGACTTTAGGGCACGTGGCCCCCAGCTTACCATCAGTTGTCCTGATATATATATATAAAAAAACCACTTTTTAAACTATGGACTGCTTTTACTTTGGTACCCACAGCCAGAACTGCTGGCAGGAGGTGAATGCAGTTAAGAAGTAGAGATGATATTGGGTACAAACTTCACTGTCACGTTAAGTCAAGTCCACCTGCATTCTTTTTCAAGCATTCATTACACCAACATGTGGTTCTGATTGAACCCTTCTTGCCTGTGAGGTTCTGTGGGAAATCCAAGGATGGATAAACCACAACCTCTGAACACACATTGCTTCCTGTCTAGAAGGAGGCAATACCGAAGAACCCCAATAATCAAACAGTGAAGCGGAAAGTACTAGGCAAGGTACACAGCGCTCGGCAGGTTGGAGGAGAATGCAGCAGGTAATAGCCCTGGCTCCGGAAAACTGCAACACTGAGGTGTCAACACCGGGCTTGCCATTTCCAGCTATTTGATACTTACTGGTCAAGTTTTTACTCTCATTTAACTTTAGTATTTCTAACTGCAAAATGAAGATAATAAGAATATTCACTTCGTAGGGTGGTGGTGTACACAAACTTAGCAAAGATTAGAAAATAACTTACTGTCCTATGGAAGAAATAGCATTTATCATAAGCCCTAAGGAATGGTTTCTACATTTAAAAAATAATGTGACTAATGTACTGCAAAGGTAATATATAATAACTATACCAAACCTAGAATTACAATAAGTGTTAAAGAAGAAAAGTAAACTCCAATGCCCATTTATGACTCATATGGTTCATTCGCAGATGAACACTGCTGAAATCTTGGTAAACTTCTGTCTGGTCTTCCTTATTCTCATATATTATTACATGTAACAAATAGATTATACAGTTAATTTTCCTATATTTTAGAATCAAATAAACTAGTAGTTTCTTTTATAATTTTCTATTTTAAAAAATTCTATTTTAGAGGGCCTCCTTTATTCCAAAATTTACATACTATATTTTAACATCTGCTATGTTATATCACTAAGTAGGACTTCCTAAACTCCCTTTCACGACTCACTCAAGGATAAGAGGATAAAATAAAGAAATAAACTAGGAAACAAAGTAAAAAATAAGAAAAAGATGCAAAGAAGGAAAAGAAGAAGGCATATATTTAAAAAGATGAAAGAACAGTTGCTCGCTCACTACCTCACATTTTTGCATACATTATTGTGTGCTATTAAGCTAGGCTCTGAGGATTATAAAGCTGAATTAGACCTAAGGAGAAATGCCATTTCAGTGAACTTAAGCTGACCTAAGGCAGCTAAAATTTCTTATTCAACTGTATGGCAATGGGGAAAGAGAGGAAATCGATGTATATTGAGTATCGACCCTGCACTGTGCAATAAAACACCAATTACCTCTCATGGCGGCCCTGAGAAATGGGTACAATAGCCAATGTCACATGTAAATAGACTGAGGGCAGAAAAGAGACGTGACTTGCCCTAATGAACAGGCAGGGGAACTAAACTTAGAACCAAGGAGCCTCATGGGTGTTCAACCCCTGCAGTCACATGGGGCCTAGAGCTCAGAAAGTCCCAACTGACACCATGTTGAAATTTTCAATAATTTTATCTCTAAATTTGACTTTTATAAGTGAAGCCTGATAGGACAGTGGTGCACAGTTTTGGAGTTTGGAGCCTCCGACTCATGTGAGCCCCCCTCCCCATCATTTCCCTTCCTGTCGGACAGGTTCCGGGCCTTCTGCCCCCTGACTCTGACTCCTAGCTGCCTCACCTGCAGGTCTCCACCCCGTGACCATGGGGCCCTCTAGCCAGGGCGGCAACAGGGTCTTGTTGGCAGGAAGAAGCCTGCCATTGGCCCTTGCCTTCCACCCGACAGGGGTCTGTGGGTACGGGGAGGAAGAGTATCAGAAACGCACAGTACAGCATTTCTGGATGGAGCAAGGCAGTGGCTGTCCTTACCATGGGCTAGCAACGCCACAGCACATCCTGCAGGCAACTCAGCGGGGGCCTCTTACTTGCTCCCAGCCAGAGGCTGCAGTCCTTTACAGGGTGCCCATCAACCACTGCGATGAGCATCCTATGGGAAGGAGAGACTGAATTCCCCAGCTGAGGCCTCACACTTCCACTTTCCATGGGCTCTTCCAATTCTGTAGCCAGCCCTAGCCGGAATTCAGGCCAGAATGACCTTAAAGCCTTTGTGTCCTATGATGTCCCTCCCACAAGGTGGGGGATCACACAGAGGATTGTGGGTCTCGAGTTCCTACCAGAATTCCAGGTGGGGACCTGGGGGCCCCACTGCAGCACCTCGGGGACTCTGCACCAACTGCCACAGATAAGAGCCACCATTCCTCCTGCCCTAGTGGCAGCTGCGATCATGCCTACAGAGTCTCCTCCTTCCTCCTTTCCCCATGGGCAGTCCTGCCGCTTCACTGCACAGGAGTAACTCTCTCCATCTACGCAACACTTCAGAGAAATCATGCCAGTGGTGACAGGTCAGAGGGTTGGGTGGGGACAGACCTGAGAGGTCTTTAATACATAGTAGGAAGGAACTGAATGGGGGAGGGGGCCAAGGGAACAAGGATAAGGGGGGGGGGGGGGAGATAGTCAACCAACCCAGTCTTCACAGAGCTGCGGGATTGCCCATGATGTGGAACTTTAGGTGTTAAAACCCTACAGTCCAGGGCAAAAGAGCAATGATTTTCAACTGGTGTGCCACAAGAATTTTTAAAACATGCAACACCTGGCTATTTAGTTCAGAGCCACTGACCTCTTTCCCCTTAGTGTCAAGTTAAAAAAGAGAGAGAGAGAGAGAGAACAGTAAATACAACAATAGCTGTCCAGTGTGAATGAATCTAGTGGCTTTCAACCTCTTTACACTTGAAAACTGGTGAAAATAGGAGAATATTTCAGGAACCTCTGAGGCAGAAATCACCCTGAGCATAAGCAAATTCAACAAGATCTATAACCTTCATATGATATCAGGGTAAACTATTTCACGGCTCAGCATGAAATTTCTGGGAAACAATTATACCTATTTTTTTTGTGTCAGATCAGCAGAAAACACATTTTTTTGGTGTGCCACAGAATGTTAGTAATTAGTTTATGTGTACCATGAGCTGACAGAGGTTGAAAATGACTTCCCTTGAGGGTCCAATCACAGAAAGAGGGACAACGGGCAGTGCGAATGTCTCACAAACCCAAAGCTCCCGGCCCACTGTGATCAGGAATCGGGTAATGGCCACATGAGGACGGCACAACAGGTTCCCGTCCCGTGTTACCTATGCAGATACCGGGTCTCAGAGAAGACCAGTGATTTACCCCAAACCAAGTAGTTAATCAGTCCTGGAACAAGACTGCAAATCCATATCAGTTAACACCACAGAAATAATGAGGTCTGATAACTGATTGAATGAGCTGAGGGAGAAAGAGAAAAGACAGGCTTTCGAGTTGATGGAGAGCAGAACACTTCCTTGCAAAGAAACAGGGAAAGTTAGAAATTAGGTTGGAGGGTATCACGCTCTGAATCCGCTGAGCAACACAAAATTCCTCAGTGGGCCAATGCCTCGAAAATACTCAGCCAAAATCCTGTTTGCCTAATCAGGCCATCTGTCTTGGAGGAGGCTGCGAAGCTCTGAGGCACACCTTGGCAATGGCTTTCTGCTTCTACCGGGGAAATATTCTGGGTCACCTTCCTGACAAGATAAGCATTAGAACTGGCGGTAAATTGCTGTGACTGTACAGTGGCCAGGAAGTAGGGAGTCTGTAGCCAATTCTGTGTTTAGGATGTGAGGAGGAGAACCTCAAAAGCAGCCCAGAATTGAAAGAGGGGGGAAAGGTTGGGATGGTGCCTATAAGATTATATTTTTCCATTTACCCATTAGTTTATTTCTCTAACAATCAATTTCCAAAAACTGGGCTACATTCAGGGAACGCAAGTCACAGGTCTACTTTGAGAAGCCCGTGTATCTATCCTTTGCTGGGAGGCACAGGCTGGGCCAAGTGCTTTAATAAAGGTCTATCAAGGTTCAGAGGAAAACTCAGTGGAAGCAATGCAAACAGGGCCTTGAAGAACAAGTAACATTTCCCCCCCCCCCCCAGGGAGAAAGGGATAGAAAAGTGCAGTTCACTCCCCTAGTCATTTATTTAGTCAACCAAGATTTATCTAGCATCTGCAGTGTACCTGGCCCCTCTTTTAAGTAACTTGTCTCAGGATACAGAGCTGAGAGATTGAGCTCAAAGCTATCTGACTCCAACTTCAACACTACTGTGACTCCTCCTGAGAGGACCACACAACCTTTTGGAAAAGGGCAGGGACTAAAGGATGAGGATGGGGGTTGGGTCCAGAGGTAAGTTCTCTACAGCCAGTCCTCTGCTGAGAGCCTGCCCCACGAGTAGACATAAAGACACAGGTAGAGCATTTATAGAATTGGTATACCACACATAGAGGCCACTACCCCTTCGGTATAGACCATGTTCTCAGCAATAGGCTGTATCACATTTGAGATTCATTCTAGCGTTCCTTCCGACGCCAAAGAGCAAGCCCAGAGAGGTTAAGTACTCTACCCAAGGCCACACATCCAATAAGTAGGGAAGTCCAGAGTCTTTCTGAGTCATATCCTATGCTTTTACCGCAGCACTGGGCTATTCCCAAAGCTTGTCACTAGCATGTGACTATTTAACCACGAACTTCTCAATCCTTAATATCTCACATTCCACCAATTGCTCCACTTTTATAATTACCATTATTTCTCCTACTACCATAAAAATTAATTAGTAGCAAGCGGAAATTTTCATGACAATCACATTTCACAATGTAACTACTCCTGGGCTCTTCTAGGCTCTTTTGATACAGAGTAACTCAATGAAAATAATTATTGGGTGAGCTTTAAGATCTCTCCTACCTTTGAAGCGCCCATTCCCGGAAAACACCTGAGTATGGCTCAGAAACATGTCTTGTGGAATATCGCTGGTTCCCAACGCGTTTGAAATTTCCCCTCCCTACTCACCCAGCTTATTTTGTTTGTTTTTTGCTTATTTGTTTGTTTCACTGTGCGTTTGTTTAATTCTCCCAAAATGCTAGCAGAGGTTAGTAAAGTTGTGCAAGAACTCACATTATCAATCTAGGCTATTCAAAGCATATGCTAGCACTGACTGTTTGTGGATATTATTCCTCTTGGTTACCATTTGTGACAACCAAACAGAGCTTTTGCTACAAAGTTGCAATTACAAATTGAAAAAAAAATATCTGGGCGATTGCACAGAGAAAAGCTATACCTCTGAAACTGACTTGGTTCTTGGAAGGAGAAGTGGGGCAGGGGGAGGGGGAGGAGAGAGGATTATGCCTCCTAAATTCAGAGATTCCATCCAGAGAGCAGCCCAGCCTGGCTTCTGTGGCCGAGAACTTCGACTCCAGCTTCCATCTGGTTTCCATAAGGCAAGGGAACTTGGCGAATGGCTGGCCACGTAACTACAGCACGTGCACATCCTGACCACGAGCACCAGTAAAAGGAGCCAAAGAGAATAAAGAAATTTCCCTCGGTCCCTCTGTATAGTCTAGGGCCGGAAAAGTTGCTTTCGAGAGAAATGGTGAGTTCTTCCACCTTGCCGGGCGGGTTTGCCAAGAACTAACCATTTAACCACATTCAAAAATGCCCAAACCTTCAATGCTGTGCTGTTATTAATTAGTCTAGAAACATAAGGTGAATGTTTTAACACCACTGCTGCAACTAATTCTGCAGAGTGCGTGCACAGGCGGCAGGAGCTAATAGAAAGAGCCTGAACTTGGATCCAAATGGATGTGACAATTCTGTTATTCACTAACTGGGGAGCCTGGAACAGATTACTTAAACTGTTTAAAAAGTATGCATAGTATTCCTAATTTATGAGATTTTTATTGATGATGTATATAAAACATCCTGTATACAGTGAATGTTTAAGAAATGGTTAATTAATTAAGGTTGAGGTAATGTTTTCTTCCAACACTTATAGTTATTAAAACATGCTCACAGTGTGTCCTGGCCCCAGTATACTGCACATACATGGCCTCCATCAACCTTTTTAATGCACTTTTGTTGTTTTTAATTCACACAACTTAAAGTGCTTCAATGCAAAGAATCTGGGAAAATTCAGTTCATCTCCAACACCCTCGCCCCACAGATGAGGATACAGAGGTTGCTGTAGCAGAAAAAAAAAAAAAGCCAACCAATCCCCAAGACATACAGTGAGTCATTGGCAGACCCACGGCTATGCCAATGTCCCCACTCTCAGTTTTTCTACCATTCCACTTGCTCTCATAAATCTTTCCGAGGTGACAATAATTTCATGCACCCATCTAAAAGATTCATAGAAAATCACAGAGTTGGGATTGATCTGAAAAGGTTCTTACTCCTTTTGATGACGGGGAGGTAGTCGGAATGAAGGCCCCCAAAGACACCTAATCCCTAGAACTAGTGACTCTCTCCTTAATAAGAAAGGGGGACTTTGCACATATGATTAAGTTAAGGACCTTGAGTTGGTGAGGTTATTCTGGATCATCTAAATGGATCCAACATAATCACATGGTTCCTTATAACAGGGAAGCAAGAAGAGTCAGGGTCAAAGAGGAGGCACGTGACAATGAAAGCAGTGACTGGACCCATTCACTTAGGAGATGAAGAAAGAGGCCAAAGGCCAAAAGCTACAGATAGACTCAAAATTGAAAAAGGCCTGGAAATGGATTCTCTTCTAGAACTTCCAAAGAAACCAGCCCCACTGATATCCTGACTTTAGCCCAATGAAATGGATTTTAAACTACCGGCCTCCAGACCTATAAGAGAATATATCGTGTTGTTATAAGTCAATCAGTTTGTAGTAATTTGTTATAGCAGTGATAAGAAACAAATACAACAGTATAACACAACCGAAATTTCCAACAACCAGAAAGTAAGCAAATAACTTAGAAGGCAGCTTTTTAAAAAAGTGCCAATTGATATTTATTAAAATAGAAAAAGGTGTATAATTTTAAGTTAAAAAAGCAGTTTATAAGACAGTATATAGCATATGATTCCATTTTGAGATAGAAAAGAAGATGAATTATAAATTCAAAATTATTTACAGTGATTATTATTGGCGGTGAAAATTTTTCCGTATTGTAGTACTTCCCTATATTCTCCAAACGTGATGAAGTAAATGTGTTGATTCTAGAATTATAAAAAGAATTACTTTTTTTAAAAAAAAAATCTACTTTTCTCTGATCCTTTTATTTTATCAAACAGGAAACATATATGTAAAGCAGAGAAAGAGCCAGCTTAGGGAGGAGAGAGCTAGACTCAAGTTCTCAGTTCAGAATTCAGAAGCTTATGAACTTATAAAAAGTATAAGAAGCTCAACATTGAATCATCCCCATGAAAGCCCATAGGAATGACACATATGTCCCTCTTTGCCTGTAATTCCCCTTCTACAGAGTGTCCCTTAGTAATTAGGAAGAGTTAATAAAAGGTTTCTTTCTTAGACAAGTCCCGAAAAGCAGTAGAGAGCACAACTGCATGTGGTATTTTGCAGACTTGCATAGAATCTCCCAAGCAACGCCATAGCAAAGGATTCCACTCTCAGGAAACTGAAATGTAAAGAGATTCTGATATTATAGACAACTTATAAAGCCACGAGACTTAAGTGCTTACCAGTTCATTACACCTTATTTCTGTTCTGCTCTTAGGAGTTCTTCGACTCTTCTTTTTCCTTCTCATCTGTCTCCTCAGAGTGTGGGACATCTTTTAATCAATCACCCCTTGAGCTTTCCTGCAGTTAGTACTGTTTCCTGTCTAATTTGGTATGAAATATTCCTGGGTTACTACAAAATTCCAGAGGCCGTACAGAGTTCTGGAGTTACAAAGATTAATAAACCAATCTCTGCCTTCCCCTAACCTCCGATTTTGTTGCTGATGAGCACATGTAAAGAAGTAAATGTCATGTAGGGAAGGTTTATTAGAGACTGTCACAGAGATTCAAACCACACAAAGGAGATATTGGGACTAAGTTTTATTCCAAGAGAAAAGGAATGCTATCGTGGAGGAGGTGCCTGCTAGTGTTTTTGCCTCTTTGCTCTGGGATCCATTCCTAGCTTTTTCCTTGCTCTGAATAGTATCATAGGAGAGTTGATCCCTGAAAACTGGTTCCCAGGATCCTTTGCCAACTAGCTCCAGGCTAGGTTTGGCCAATGCGAAGCTCAGACAGGAGAACAGAGGAAGGCAGAAGGCCAGGATCTATCTCTATCCCCCCCCCCCACACTTTAGGTGACAGCTCTGGCTGTGGCTGAATCTCCATCATGCCTCAGCTGCCACTGGATGGCCCCAGCTCCTGGTCTCCAGATCGCAACATCCTTCTGCTGTCCTCCAGCCTAACCATAACCAGGCTAGCTAATGTTGATGCCAATTCTCCCAGTCACTTCACAATCTGCTGTTAGACTTTTAGTTTTTCTAACAGCTTTTGACTATTTCCCCGGCTTAAATACCCTGTATTTAACTACCAGCTATGGGATCTATCTTCCAGACTGGACACTCACAAGGAGTTTTAAGCACCACAAGATTCTCAATAGGTAAAGTAAAACAAATATTCTAGGTAGACATGACAGCATGACCACAGTCCAGAATGATAAAAAGTGACGAGGGCAATGACGCTATATCTTGGGAGCCATCAGAGAATATATTAGAGAATATAATTGGCAATCTAGGAAGAATCAGATCACAGACACCCTTGAGTTGACTAATTGAGAAGTATGGGTTTTACCCCACACATCTGGAGGGTTGTTGAAGGTATTGAGCACAGGGAGATGACAAGACTTATTCCTTCAGAAGTTCAACCTGTAACAGAAGGAGATTGAACTAAATGATGTTAAGGAAAGCCTAATGCAAGGCGATAGTGGTGCAAATAACAAGAAGAGGGTGGATTTGAGCAGAGCAAATGTGACTCTGAGAGAAAGGAATAAGAGGAGAGGAAAAGAAGGGGAAGTGGTGATGAACCTGAGCAACTAAGGGAGTGGCTACCCCAGGGACCAGGAGGAAAGCATGGAGGTGAGCTTGCTCTGGATGAGAGGACAGACGGCTTGGAAAATGTGGGCTTGAAGCTCATGGTAGAGATCCCTCTGGGGAACTTATTTTATTTTTTTCTTGTTTTTATTGATTTTAATTTACTGTGTTTACATAGATTCTGATGTTGCCCCGAATGCATCCCCCTCCCTTGTATTCCCCTCAACAAATCCCTTGTCCCCCTCCTGATAGCGCCCTCCCCCCTTCCCTTCAGGTTTATCCCATCCTGTCATCCCCCTTCCCTCTGTCCTCTTTTCCTCTGGTCCCTTTGATCTCTCCTCTGTCTCAATTCCGTTCCTCAGTTCTCATTATTCCTTGTATTCCTCAAATGAGTGAGGTCATATGATATTTTTCTTTCTCTGCCTGGCTTATTTCACTTAACATAATAGTTTCCAGGTCCATCCATGTTGTCGCAAAAGGTAAGATTTCCTTCTTTTTCATGGCCCCATAGTATTCTATTGTATATATGTACCACTGCTTTTTAATCCACTCATCCACTGACGGACACTTAGACTGTTTCCAGATCCTCGCTATTGTGAACAATGCTTCCATAAACATGGGGGTGCATTTCTCCTTTTGAAACAGTTCTATGGTGTTCTTTGGGTATATTCCTAAAAGTGGGATAGCTGGGTCAAAAGGCAGTTTGATTTTTAATTTTTTGAGGAGTCTCCATACTGTTTTCCACAGTGGCTGCACCAGTCTGCATTTCCACCAGCAGTGCAGGAGGGTTCCCTTTTCTCCACATCCTTGCCAGCACTTATTCTGTGTTGTTTTGTTGATGAGCACCATTCTGACTGGTGTGAGGTGATATCTCATTGCGGTGTTAATTTGCATTTCTCTAATGAATAGTGATGTTGAGCATTTTTTCATATGCCTATTGGCCATCTTTATGTCCTCTTTGGAGAAGTGTCTATTCATTTCTTTTGCCCATTTTTGATTGGATTGTTTGTCTTCCTGGTGTTGAGTTTTACAAGTTCTTTATAAATTTTGGTTATTAACCCCTTATCAGATGTATTGTCCAATATGTTTTACCATTGTGTAGTCTGTCTTTTTATTCTGTTCTTATTATCTTTAGCTGTGCAAAAGCTTTTTAGTTTGATATAGTCCCATTTGTTTTCCTGTCTTTTATTTCATTTGCCCGTGGAGATAAATCAGCAAATATATTGCTCCGAGAGATGTTGGAGAGCTTACTGCCTATGTTTTCTTTTAAGATGCTTATGGTTTCATGGTTTATATTTAAGTCTTTTATTCATTTTGAGTTTATTTTTGTGAATGGTGTAAGTTGGTGGTCTAGTTTCATTTTTTTGCAGGTAGTTGTCCAATTTTCCCAACACCATTTGTTGTAGAGGCTGTCTTTACTCCATTCTATGTTCTTACCTCCATTGTCAAATATCAGTTGTCCATAAAGGTGTGGGTTTATTTCTGGGTTTTCTGTTCTGTTCCATTGATCTATATGCCTGTTCTTATGCCAGTACGAAGCTGTTTTGAGTACAATGGCCTTGTAGTATAACTTGATATCAGAAAGTGTGATACCTCCCACTTTATTCTTCCTTTTCAAGATTGCTGAGGCTATTCGTGTTCTTTTTTGGTTCCTCTTTTTTTTTTTTTTTTTGGAATATGTGTTCTATATCTTTGAAGTATGTCATTGGTATTTTAATTGGTATTGCATTGAATTTATAAATTGCTTTGGGTAACATAGACATTTTAATGATGTTTATTCTTCCTAACTATGAACACAGTATATGCTTCCACTTGTTTGTATCTTTCTTGATTTCTTTTATCAATGTTTTATAATTTTCCGAGTACAACTCTTTAACCTCCTTGGTTAAATTTACTCCTAGGTACTTTATTTTTTTGGTTGCAATAGTGTAGGGGATTGTTTCCTTATTTTCTCTTTCTGACTGTTCATTATTAGTGTATAAAAATGCCTCTGATTTCTGAGTATTGATTTTATATCCTGCCACTTTGCTGAATTCATTTATCAGGTCCAGTAGTTTTTTGACTGAGACTTTAGGGTTTTCTATATACAATATCATATCATCTGCAAATAATGATAGTTTTACTTCTTCTTTTCCAACTTGAATGCCTTTTATTTCTTCTTCTTGTCTGATTGCTGTGGCTAGAACTTCCAGGACTATGTTAAATAAGAGTGGTGAAAGGGGGCACCCCTGCCTTGTTCCTGATCTTAAAGGTATTGCTTTTAATTTTTGCCCATTGAGTATGATGTCGGCTGTGGGTTTCTCATAGATGGCTTTTATCATGTTGAGGTATGTTCCCTGTATTCCCACTTTGCTGAGAGTTTTGATCATGAATGGGTGCTGGATTTTATCAAATGCTTTTTCTGCATCTATTGAAATAATCATATGATTTTTCTCCTTCTTTTTGTTTATGTGATGAATCACATTGATTGATTTATGAATATTGTACCAGCCTTGCCTCCCCAGAATAAATCCCACTTGATCATGGTGTATGATTTTTTCCATATATTGTTGGATCTGGTTTGCTAGTATTTTGTTGAGGATTTTAGCATCTATATTCATCAGAGATATTGGCCTATAATTTTCTTTCTTTGTGTCATCTTTGCCTGGTTTTGGAATCAGAATTATGCTCACCTCATAAAAGGAGCTTGGAAGTCTTCCTTCCTCTTGAATTTTTTGAAATAGCTTGAGAAGGATAGGAGTTAGTTCTTTGAATATTTGGTAGAATTCAGTTGTGAAGCCATCAGGCCCCAGACTTTTCTTTGTTGGGAGTTTTTTGATAACTGTTTCTATCTCATTTGGTGTAATCGGTCTGTTTAGGTTTTCTGATTCTTCCAGATTGATTTTTGGAAGATTGTATGTTTCAAGGAATTTGTCCATTTCATCTAGGTTGTTTAGTTTTTTGGCATACAGTTCTTCATAGTATTTTCTTACTATATTTTGTATTTCTGTTGTGTCAGTTGTTATTTCTCCACTCTCATTTCTAATTTTATTTATTTGAGTCCTCTCTCTCTTTTTCTTGGTGAGTCTAGTTAAAGGTTCATCAATCTTGTTTACCTTTTCAAAGAACCAGCTCCTAGTTTCATTGATCCTCTGTATTGTTTCTTTCGCCTCTATGTCATTTATTTCTGCTCTGATCTTTATTATTTCCTTCCTTCTACTACCTCTGGGCTTTACTTGCTATTCTTTTTCTAGTTCTTTTAGATGCAGGGTTAAGTTGTTTATTTTAGCTTTTTTTTTTTAGCTTCTTAAAGTATGTCTGTAATGCTATGAACTTCCCTCTCAGTACTGCTTTTGCTGTGTCCCATAAATTTTGAGTTGTTGTATGCTCATTGTCATTTGTTTCTAGGAATTATTTTATTTCTTCTTTGATCTCATTGTTAACCCATTTGTTATTTAATCACATGCTATTTAGTTTCCAAGTGTTTGAGTATTTTTCTGTTTTCCTATTATGGTTGATTTCTAGTTTCATGCCACTGTGATCAGAGAAAATGCTTGATATGATTTCTATATTCTTAAATTTGTTGAGGCTGCTTTTGTGCCCAAGCATGTGGTTTATTCTAGGGAATATAGAATGAGGACTTGAAAAGAATGTATATTCTGTTGCTTTAGGGTGAAAGGTTTTGAAGATATCTATTAAATCGAGTTGATCTAGTGTGTCCTTTAAGTCTGCTGTTTCTTTGTTAATTTTCTTTCTTGAGGATCTATCCAGTGATGTTAGTGGGGTATTGAAATACCTACTATTTTGGTATTGCTGTTGATCTCACCCTTTAAATCCACCCAAATCTGCTTTATATATTTAGGTGCTCCTATATTAGGTGCGTAGATATTTATAATGGTTATATCTTCCTTTTGGATTGCTCCCTTTACCATTATGTAGTGACCTTCTTTATCTCTTACTATATAGCCTTTGTTTTAAAGTCCATTTTGTCTGATATATGTATTGCTACCCCAGCTTTTTTTTAATTTCCATTTGCGTGAAGTATTTTTTTCCATCCTTTTACTTTCAGTCTATGGGCATCTTTTGTTTTAAGGTGTGTCTCTTATAGACAGCATATGTATGGGTCCTGTTTTCTTATCCACGCAGCTACCCTAAGTCTTTTGATTGGGTCATTTAATCCATTTACATTTAAGGTTATTATTGATATGTAGTTGTTTATTGCCATTTTATTCTTTAAAGCTGTATTTCTCTTTTGCTATATTCTTTTCCCCCTTTGATCTGTTTACAACAGGCCCCTTAACATTTCTTGCAGCACTGGTTTGGTTATAATAAATTCGTTGAGTTTTTTTTTTTTTTTTTTTTTTTTGGTCTGGGAAGCTTTTTATTTCTCCTTCAATTTTAAATAATAGTCTTGCTGGATAAAGTAGTCATGGTTGTAGGCTCTTGTTCTGCATTACTTTGAATATTTCTTGCCATTCCCTTCTGGCCTCAAGTGTTTCTGTTGAGAAGTCAAATGTCATCCTTATGGGGGCTCCTTTGTAGGTGATAGCCTTTTTTTCTTTAGCAGCTTTTAATATTTTCTTTTTATCACTTATCTTTGGTATTTTAATTATGATGTGTCTTTGTGTAGATTTCTTTGGGTTTCTCTTTAATGGAGTTCTCTGTGCTTCTTGAACTTGTGTGACTTTTTCCTGCATCAATTTAGGGAAGTTTTCAGTTATGATTTGATTGACCAAAGTCTCTGTCCCTTGTTCTTTTTCTTCTTCTTCAGGAACCCTATGATGCAGATGTTATTTCTCTTCATGTTGTCACAGAGCTCTCTTAGAGTTCCCTCAGACTTTTTGAGTCTCTCTCTTTTTTTTTTTTTTTTTGCTGCTCTGCTTTCGTGCTTTTGTTTATCTTGTCCTCTACCTCACTGATTTGATCCTCAGCTTCATCCATCCTGCTTTTAATTCCTTCCATTGTGGTCTTCATTTCTGATACTGTATTTGTCATTTCTGGCTGATTCTTTTTTATTATTTCAAAGTCCTTTTTTATATTGCTATCTTTTATTTATGTGATTATTATGTCCGCCTATTGTTGTTCTAAGATCTTTGAGCATCCTAACAATCATTATTTTAAACTCTGATTCTGATAATTTGGTTATATCTGACTCATTCAAGTCCTTTTCTGGGGATTTCTTTTGATTCGTTTGGGTTGCACTTCTCTGCCTTCTCATTTTGTCTGTGTGTAAGAAGGATGTGGCCACTGGAGTCCACTGAGTGTGGCCTCTGTGTCCCCTAGGTGTGGACTGTCTGCAGGCCCACCACCCCCTCTGCTGCTGCCTCAGGCATTTGGGTACGGGCGTTGCTGTCATTGGCCTGCTGCGGCTGTCACTGCGGTTTTTGCCTCTCCTCCACAGGAGGGGCTGTGTTCACATGCCCAGGTCTACAAGCCTCGGTGGCCTCGGCCTTCGCCCCGCCCCCACAGATGGGGCTGCACACTGTTCCCAGGCCACAAGCCCTGGCACCATGGGCAGGGGTGCACACCTATGATCAAACATGAGTCTCCACCTGGCCTGTTCCCAGGCTTTTGCCCCACCCCCTCGGGCGGAGTTGTGCTTGCAGGTCGGGCCACAAGCCCCAGCTCCAAGGGTCGGGCAGGTCTGCATGCCTATGCTCAGCTGTGGGTCTCTCGGTTCCCATGCTTTCACCTTTCCCCTGCGGGCAGGATTGCAGGTGGGACCACTCTTGCTCGCTTGGCCCTGCAGCCGGGCCAGACCACTTTTTGTGCATCTCCTCTACTACAGGTAGAATGAAAAAATATTCCCATGAACTATATTTTAAATACTACAATGAAATCATCAGCTTTTTGTGGTCATAAGAAGGGACCTTGGTCACCTCTTTTCCCTAGAGGTGACAGGGCTTTTGTCTTCTTTCATGGATTCCAGACCAGCACAAAGGGTGCAGAATAATTACCATGTGTGTACAAGTGTTCAGTCTTCTAACCTCATCTGTCTTTTTAGAGCCTGGGAATGTCTACTACCTGAACAATTCCCAAATGTCATCACATGAATAAGTACCTTAATTAGAAATTAAGTGCCAATGATTTGCCCTATTAAAAAGTTAGAATTGTTTTTTGAAAGAATGATTTATTCCCTATAATACCATGGGAACATGATTCTAAGGACATAAAGAACTTATGTTTTATAGGTTTGTCAAAATCAGTGTACTTTAAAGCTAAAACACCCACCTAGCAATCTGAGTTTATGTGATTCTGGGTTCCTGACTAATTCCATGGTGGGCCCATGTGTCCTGAAGTTCACAGATACTTCATGAGAAGCGGTGCCTGAACAATGTGCATTTAGACTGGAAGGAACCAATGAGATCTTTTATTCCATTTCGTGGAGGAGTAAACGGAGACCTGCACGTAGCTGAATACATTGCCCAACGGGGCACAGTTAATCACAGATCCAGGCCTGATTCATTATCCAGCATCCCGCCATTACCATCACATAAACTTCCAGCCTCCGTCAGCCTTTGGCATGACCCTGAATGGAACCAGAGCTTGCCAGCTGACCCAGGGCAGGGAGCCTCCCAAGCCCATCAGATTTTCTGCTTCTTATGACAGGTAAGCCTCAGAGCATAACCAAGTCCCTTGTGTCTCACCTTTGGGAAGGCAGGGTTATATTAACCTTGTCACACACTCACCCCTCTGGTCGTACAGCTGCAACTTCCTGGATACGGCTCACTAGGGCCCAGTGGGTCTTCCTGCTAATGCCACATCTAACAGTGGCAGAGGAGAATGACCCTAATCACTCTCTGGTACAAGCATAATGGATTTTTGTTTGAATACACACATGCCACAGATCAATAAAGGGATATCGACTTGTGACAAGGTGAGCCAAGTGCTTGCTAACACAGCAGGATGGGTGTGACTTACAAATTACAACCCTCCCTACAGACTCAGGACTACCTTCCTTCATAGAAGTTCTTTCTTGCAGGTTGAGCATCTCCTAAAATTCTAGAGCTTTCGTTAAACTAGTACCTATGCTGTTTTCTTTTCCCAAACAATTCTTCTAGGAGCATCTGCATAGTTTATACCTGTAGAGCATTAAGGTCTAAAGAGAGGTGAATGGCTCTTTCTCCCTGTGCTTCCTCTCACAGGAACATGAATCTTCCTCCTTCTTCATGACCCAGGGGCTCCGGCTCTAATGTAGACCACACATATCTGCTGAGCTTTCCCACTGCTGAGGGAGGAAGGAGAGAATGAGTGTGTTACCAGATCAAGTTAGATGCTTGGGTCCTCTCAGGGTGTTACGGACTGATTGTGTCTCCCACAAATTTATATGTTTATGTCCTAACCCCCAGTACCTTAGAATATAGCTAATTTTGGAGACAGGGTCTTTAGGGAGGTAACTGGGGTTAAATAAGGTCATAGTGTGGGGCCTTAATCCACCGTGACTGGTGTCCTTATTAGGAAAGGGAGACTGACCAGGGATGCAAATGCACACAGAGAAACAGCCGCATGGGAACACAGCAAGAAGCCATCTGCAGGCCAAGGGGAAAAGGCTCAGGGGAAACCAAATATGTTGAACCTTGATCACGGATTTCTAGCCACCAGAACTGTGAGAAAATAAATTTCTGTTGTCTAAGCCACCAAGTATTTATTATATTATAGTAGATAGACTCTTACATTGAGCGACCTGGAAAATTAAATGGAACTAGACCTTGATTCTAGAACCCAGCACTCAAAGGGTACAAAGAACTTTGTGCTTTATGTCACATGACATGATACTATCTGATCAGTTTCCCTGAGGAAGAAGCATAAGCCAAAGCAGTAAATCTCCTCAGCGATGGGAAGGGAGATGGTGGCCTCGCAGCACTGCGGATTTCTTTTTGGCAGCCATGGAGCAGGCTCATGTTTCACGAAACAAACCATATCCTAAGATTATCATGCCCAAGAAAATGTCTGTCCTATCAAACAGCTTAGTCTATACCTTCAGCCCTCACATAATGTAGTAAAAGATCATTAATTCAAACCTCCCACATGTTTGGATTATTCTGTGATAGAAGTTAAACTAAAAGTGTATCTTTATACTAAGTAATCTATCAGTCATTCTCAAGGAAATGGTACATTGACTTAGATCAGCTTCAAGTGTATTAGAAATACACGTTTGCATGTAAATATTGAGTGGACCAAGTCCGAAGCATTTATCCCTCCCTTCCCCTCTCACTCTAGAATAATTGTTCTTACCCCTTGCTTACTTTAAATCCTGATTTAGAGAAATAACAAGGATGAATGAAAATCTAACAGAACCCATAGAAATGAGAAGTCTGTTATGATTTATTATGTTGAAACACCTCCAAATACAGCAAAAAAATAGCACTCCATAAGTGTCATTTCCATTCTCCTTTCCCAATTAATCTAAAAAACAAGTTTTACTCTAGTGATTGATTTAGTTGCTGAAGGATCATAACGGTTCATGAATTGTAAAGCCAAAATGGATTTAGAGACTATCATCTCCAGCTCCTTCATTCTAAGATATAGAAACTGAGGCCAACAGAGGTTAAGTTACTTCTTCAAGTTTATTAACTCATCAATAAATACTTTTTTGTGTGGCAAACACTAGACTGGTCACTGAGCTGGTTGTGATCAAGTCAGGACCGGGTCCCAGGACCTTTGATCTTGTGCAACTTCTACTCCTACCCCCAATGCTGCCCTCAGATTAGTCGGTTCTCCTTCCTTGGAGAGGAGGAGGAAGAAGAGGAGGAGGAGGAGGAGGAGGAGGAAGAGGAGGAGGAGGAAGAAGAGAAGGAAGAGGAGGAGGAAGAAGAAGAGAAGGAGGAGGAGGAAGAGGAGGAGGAGAAAGAGGAAAAAACCTAGAACAAATCCTGAATGCTGACAGGATTATATTTAGGGAACAAATGAAAAAAACTACACATGTTACTCAGGGTATTTGAGAAAGGCTAAAGTCTCACTGATACACTAAAGCAGGACAGGGCACAAGGGGTACTTGCAGAATGGAATTGAATGCAAAAGGCATCATGATGAAAGCATCAAGAAGGTGGGGATTTTTTGATAGGACTTTTACTGAAGTTGTGGAGGTGGAGGAGCAGAGGTAGGGACACACTGAGGTTATTGTTGAAGAATGAATGAACGTTCAGAGAGAGAAGAGCATGGTGTTCCAGGCAGAGGGAGCAGAATAAATATGTGCATAGGAACATATGTTCGATGTGGAATCTGAAAATGCTTTAAAAAGTAGAAAGGAGGATACAAAAATATGTCATTATTAATAACTTGTAATCCTCCCGTCTGAGAATTTATGGAAATAAGCTATTTTCAGTCTGATTCATTTTGCTTATAAACTGGCTTCTTCAAGCCTTCAAGAGTGTCTTGAATGCAAATGCAAAAACTTTGTTGAACAAGTCAATATTTACCCTCTTATGCACTTTCTAATTCAAGCTTGGCCATTCGGCTGATGTTCCGCAGTGCTTCTAAACTGGCCATGGGGAAGGTTCAGGTGCTTCCCAGGCTTGTGAATGAACCAAACATAGACTATTATACCTGCTATGCTCACAAATTGCTTAATTCATGGATGTAAAAAAAATAAAAAGTAAAAAGATAGTGGTAAATTTCTCCAGAAGAGAATTTATGAAATCCAAATCCAAGTAGCAGCAGCAGCAGACACACACACACACACACACACACACATACAAAATCTGCCCATCTGTTTAATACTTTGGAATTTAACAGAGACCAAAAAAAATGTCTATTTCACACAGAGTCCTTGAAACATTTTAAAAAGAAGAAAAATATCAGTTCATGAGAGATACTTCAACTTTCCCATAGTTACTATTATAAAACCTCATTTCTGGTTATGATAGAATATCCGATGCCAGGCTAGTTCTCTTACTGTAAACCTCAAAACTATCAAGACATAATTAGAAAGTTATATTTAAAAATTCTATTTGAAATAGCATCAAAAACATAAAACTATTAAAAACAAATTAATAAAGATGTTTAAGACCTTTATTTTTCTTTTAAAGATTTTATTTATTGGTTTTACAGAGGAGGTGGGAGGTCAAGAAATAGCAACTCATAGTTGCTTCACTTTAATTGTTCTTCAGTTGCTTATTGTATGTGCCTTGACCAAGCAGGCCCAGGGTTTTGAACTGGTGACCTCAATATCCCGGTTGATGCTCTATCCATGGTGCCAACACAGGCCAGGCAATCCTAACCTGATTTTAAATGTTTGAAAAGAGCAGCCTCAATGAGATACCACCTCACACCTGTTAGATTAGCTATTATTAACAAGACAGGTAATAGCAAATGTTGGAGAGGCTGTGGAGAAAAAGGAACCCTCATACACTGTTGGTGGGAATGTAAAGTAGTACAACCATTATGGAAGAAAGTATGGTGGTTCCTCAAAAATTGAAAATAGAACTACCTTATGACCCAGCAATCCCTCTACTGGGTATATACCCCCAAAACTCAGAAACATTGATATGTAAAGACACATGCAGCCCCATGTTCATTGCAGCACTGTTCACAGTGGCCAGGACATGAAAACAACCAAAAAGCCCATCAATAGATGACTGGATAGTGGCACATATACACTATGGAATACTACTCAGCCATAAGAAATGATGACATTGGATCATTTACAACAAAATGGTGGGATCTTGATAACATTATATGAAGTGAAATAAATAAATCAGAAAAAACAGGAACTGCATTATTCCATACGTAGGTGGGACATAAAAGTGAGACTAAGAGACATTGATAAGAGTGTGGTGGTTACGGGGGGGAGGGGGTAAAGGGAGAGGGAAAGGGGGAGGGGGAGGGGCACAAAGAAAACAAGATAGAAGGTGACAGAGGACAATCTGACTTTGGGTGATGGGTATGCAACATAATTGAATGACAAGATAACCCGGACATGTTATCTTTGAATATATGTATCCTGATTTATTGATGTTGCCCCATTAAAAAAATAAAATTATTTAAAAAAAATAAAGAGCAGCTTCACTCATCTGATTGCTTTGATGCTAATTGAATGTTATAAAATTGAACTTATAAAGTAATGACATTCTTTTCAATGTTTTCAATCATTCAGAAGTTTGTCTGATTTATTTTTTTATTGAGATCTAATTTACACACGCCTGAGTTCACCCTTTAAAGTGGTCAGTTCAGTGGTATTCACGTCAATAAGTGAATTGCTCACCTCTTATCTAATTCCTTTTCTCTAATTTTCTATTATTAAAGAAATGAAAAGAAAAAAGTGCAATTTTCTTTCAATAAATATCATTTGATCCTCATGCAGTTAGACTGCAGAAAGTAAAGTCCATGATTTTAGAGTGATGGTAGCAATTTATCAACCAAATAATCATTTTTCACACTTTTCATAATTGCAGCCATTTCCTTGGACTGTCTAGAAATTCTGCTACTCTGGAATTGTTATTTCAAAGGACCTGCTCTTTACATGGCCTAAATGATCTGCCACTTTTAGTATCACTGCAATGTAAGGATAGTTCAGTGATCTGCAGCTGTCTGAGCTCACAGCCAGGCCAAGTTCCCACTGGAAATCTACAAGCTGGTTAGTGACCTTGGTCTTAGCATTCAGGAGTGGCTCATTAGACACATCCATAGCAAGTGTCCAGGGCTGGCTGGGAGTAGTCCTTGAGAGAAGATTAGGTGAGGTTAAAAGAACTTCAGGACAGAAATGATGTGTTTTGAAACCCACAGGTCCTGTGGGAGCTAACACTCCTCTGGAGGCATTAACACAAGAGGACATTGAGCTCCAATGGAAAGAGGGGACAGGAGGCAGGCACCTGTGCTGATCACCTGGGCAGCGGAACACTGATGTGAACAAGAGGGGAAGGCTTGAGCAGGCCACACGGGCAGTACACCCTGTGTGAGGCGATATTTCTCGTAGAAGGCTTAGAGCCACAGAGTTCACAATGAAAATTATGTGGGACAGAGTTTTCATGTTGGGAAGTAGCTAAAGTAGACCCATTTTTCTTTTAAAGAATAAAAATTAAAGAGGTGTCAGGGTGCAATGGCTTGTCACAATACATTTGGGGCTGGGTGTCAACTCTAACATTTGGTGGAAATGAATTTAAAGCTAGAGAGTACTGGATTAAAATCGGACTCCGTACTTACTAGTTATGCAACTTTGGGTAAGTTACCTCACCTGTCTGAGTCCCCTCGCCTCGGCTGACAGGTGAAGATAATGGCACCTACCTACCTCCTCGCACTTATAGTAAGATGGATGCTTGCAAAGAACCCATGCTGGTGCCTGGCACTGGGTAAATGTTTGGTTCTCTCCTTCTTCTTTAGGTAACCCCTCTGGAACCTTAGACTTCAACTTTGTCTTGAATCCCTGAACTTCACCCCTGGCTGTAAGAACTTGCTTATAACCCCACCCACCTCCCAGGAATGAAGTCTGGGGGAGGCCAGTGTTCCTCTCTGCTCCTTCCCACGCTCTCTGTCCCTGTCTTGCACCCCAGGCTTTATACTTGTCCACCCCTGCGTTCTGGATCTCTTGGGTCTGCCCAAGGCTTTGCCCCAACTCTCCATCATCAACTAGGCCAGAAGGACTCCCTAATGTCCTCTGGAGCAGGCTCCAGTGAGAAAGGCAGAAACAAGTTACTGTTCTAAAAACCACAAACAAACAAACCAAAACAATAAAAATAAACTCAATCACAAAAGCCCTAAGTCTTTCTGCTGAATTCTCTCCTTGCTGGAGTGAATTAAAAGCAGACCTGACCATGTCATGCTCTTGATTACAATCTGCTTCATTTGCCCTCAAGACAAAGCCCAAAAGCCTTAGCATGACCTGCAAAGTCCAGCAGGACCTGATTTATGACAGCCTCTCTAACTTCTCTCACTGGCCTCCCCCTCCATCTGACACAACCAACCCCTCATGTGTACTCTAACTGCCAGCCAGGTTAAACCACAGGCACTTGCCAAATGTCCCAGGGACTGTGTGTATTCTATTTCTGTTGCCCAGAATTCTTGTCTCAGATTTCTTTCAATGTCCTCTGCCTGGATTATCTATGTTCTTCATGAATCAGTTTAGTCATCATCATCTGAGAAGTGTCTCTGATTCTCAGGGCTGATTAGGGGTCTGTCTTAGGTGCATTCCTGGATCTCTAAGCTTCTATCATAGGATGAATCACCATCAGCTGGCTTTACATGTCTTTCCCACCAGACTGTGAGCACATGTGCATTCCTGTATTCCCAGCACCTGTCGGGGTGCCTGGCATCTAAAAGTCACTCAACGAGTACTTGTAGAATGAATATATGAAATCAACTAAAGCAAGCCAGGAAGGACAAATGACATTTATTATAGGCTATGGGTCCTGGAAAAGATATCCCCTAGAGGAAAGAAAGCAAAAGTGAGAATTTCTGCAATAAATTTTCTGTGAGATTTCCCAAAGGATCCCAGCAAATGGAGCCAACTGCAATCCCAGACCACTGGACCACCCTGGAAAAGCAAAGCCTTCTCAGAATTGCGTGGCAACCCCCGTTGTGCTCCCAGCCCACTCAGTCTGGAAATGGAGTGTCACATTTTTTGGTCTGTGCTGTGTATGGGCCTGCTCCAAAGTTGAAGGAAAAGGCATTCTCAAGGCACAAAGAATGCACCCAGACCCACTGATTAGAAATGTATTTTTAAACCAAAAAGTTTGGGAAGAGTTAAGCAGCCTGGAAGCTTTTAGTGATCTGTAGCAAATGGGATTCAGCGAGAGACCTCCCAAGATGTAGAACTTGTCCCAGGCAGGAATCAAAGCTGTCCTAGGTCTGCTACTGATTTCTAGGGACTTAAGTAATTGCCAATGACCTATTCACAGCAAGTCTCCAAGGCAGGCACTGAGACTCCTAAGGTCTGTTCTTACGTGACACCTGCAAACATAGGCTTCTTTGCCCAAAAGTTGTGTAAATTTTGGCAAATATATACCTAGATGAGAGAGTATAATCAGGTCCCTGAGATACAGTTTATAGAAAGACATCAAACCAATTTTTGGCCTGGCAGTGACATGGATGTGTCACTGATGATTGTCTCCTACGAGCTCTATTTCTTCATTTCTAACATGCAGACCCACCCTGGCCAGATACCTTGGTTGGTTAGAGCATCGTCCTGATACAGAAAAGTTGTGAGTTTGACCCCTGAGTCAGGGCATTTACAGGAACAGATCAAAATCTTTCTTTCTCTTGATTCCTCTCTCTCTAAAATCAATAAAGAAAAAAATTTTAAACCTCTCTCTCCTCTTTCTTTAAAATCAATCAATCAATCAATAATTTATAAAATAGGCTTTGGCTGGTTGGCTCAATGGTAGAGTATTGACCCAGCGTGTGGATGTCCTGGGTTTAATTCCCAGTCAGGGCACACAGGAGAAGAGTCCATCTGCTTCTCCAGCCCTCCCCCTCTCATTTCTCTTTCTCTCTCTCTCTCACTGTCTCTCTCTCTCTCTCTCTCTCTCTCTCTCTCTCTCTCTCTCCCTCTCACTTCCCTGCCTGCAGCCATAGCTCAATTGCAGCAAGTTGACCCCAGGTGCTGAGGATGGCTCCATGGCCTCCACCTCATGCACTAAGAAGAGCTTGATTGCTGAGCAACGGAGCAATACCCAGATGGGAAGAACATCATCCCCTAGTGCAGTGGTTGGCAAACTCATTAGTCAACAGAGCCAAATACCAACAGTACAATGACTCAAATTTCTTTTGAGAGCCAAATTTTTTAAACTTAAACTATATAGGTAGGTACATTGTTATTAACTTAATCAGGGTACTCCTAAACTGGCTTTTGTACCCGCACGTGGTATTTTGTGGAAGAGCCACACTCAAGGGGCCAAAGAGCTGCATGTGGCTCGTGAGCCGCAGTTTGCCAACCAGGGCCCTAGTGGGCTTGATGGGTGGATCCCTGTAGGGGCACATGAGGGAGTCTGTCTCTCTGCCTCCCCTTCTTTCACTAATAAATAAATAAATAAATAAATAAAGTGCAGGCAGGCCTAATGAAACTGAGTTTGTGGTCCCAGGAGACCAAACATTGGCACAGTGTCTCACAGGAGGCTGACCTAGCACAGCAGCTGAGCAGGGCTCTCTGAGGTCCAAATGCCTGGATTAAACTCTGGTTCCATCACTAGTGTGACTTGATTTCTTAACCTCCAAGCCTCACTTCTCACGTCTGTACAATGGAAATAATGAGTAGAGGTAGGTGTAAGAGTAAAGATTCAGTAGGGTGAGAATTCAATATGAAATTGTGAAGCCCCCAGCACACAGCACAATCAGTAAGTTTTAAGTACCGTTAGTGAGATAATCTTGTGGTACGCTGTAGCTACAGACAGATCAGAATTTTTGCTCTGGTTGTTCACCCTACCACATTGCTGAAGAACCCTGCAGCTTTGACCACAGATGGCCTCTGATTCTGTGTTTCAATCAACACGTGCTTGCTGAGATCATGGGCACAGCCAGCAGTAGACACTGAGGCCATGAAGACCGAGGAGAAATGGCCCCAGCCTTTTCTGATCTCGCTGATGGGTGGGACATGCAGCTCTGGAAAAATGTCATGGCAGAATAAGATGATCTCATTACTGTGTGATAAGTCAAATAAGAGGGGGAGCTGGAGGCTGAGGGCCCGCAGACAAGGGACCTAGGGCGTGGGAAAGGCTTCCTAAAGGGTATGCGGTGCAGGAGGACGTGCAAGAGCTGAGGAAGCGGAGCTCACCAGCTGAAGAAGGCAGGGGAGCATGCTCAAAGCCAAAGGCAGAAGGACAAAGGCCCAGGGGTGCGGCTGTAGAGGAGCTGGAACCCCGACGAGCAGAAGCTTATCAGGAAGACCCGTGGGTCACACCCAGGCTTCTCAACTGTGTCACACGCGGGGATGGGACACAACTCTTCTGTGGATTATACCCACTAGATGCGAGGAGCACGCACATACCCTTCCCAATGTGACAATCAAAACTGTCTCCAGACATTGTCAGTTGTCCCCTAGGGCAGTGGTCCCCAATCCCCGGGGCTGTGGACCAGTACCAGTCCGTGGGCCATTTGGTACCGGTCCACAGAGAAAGAATAAATAACTTACATTATTTCCATTTTATTTATATTTAAGTCTGAACGATGTTTTATTTTTTAAAAAATGACCAGATTCCCTCTGTTACATCTGTCTAAGACTCACTCTTGACCCTTGTCTCGGTCACGTGATACATTTATCCGTCCCACCCTAAAGGCCGGTCCGTGAAAATATTTTCTGACATTAAACCGGTCCGTGGCCCAGAAAAGGTTGGGGACCACTGCCCTAGGGGGTAAAGTCTGGTTAGGAGCAACTGTACTAAACTAAGGACTTTGACACTGGGTTAGACACTCTTAGAGTGGGGCAGAATGGTCAGATATGCACTTAATTTGGATTGTTTGGGGATTAGAAAAACAGCACAAAGGCAGCCCATCTGGTTCACTGGCTATTGCAAGTCCAGAAAAAGGGTTGTAAGTGACAATGGAATGCTAAAGAAGGGACAGTCTGTTTGTCTCTCTCTCTCTCTCTCAGAGTACAAATACAAATATATACTAAATAATTAGCATATATACTAATTATGTACTAACATATAAGTGTGACATAATACTAATCATACATTAATGTATAAGACACACATGCCTATATACTCATCGGCTTTATAAGAAAATAGGGGGGGTGCTAAGGATAAAGGGGGCAAGGCGTCTTTCCTCCTTCCCCAAGGAAATATAGGAAATCTTTTTTCAAATTGTTTATAATTCTCCATAAAAATTATAAAAGCCACCATTGCATTTTAAATTTGGTAACACTATTTCACAAATATCAGCTTATGAAATTCTCGTAACAGTCACTTAAATTGGCTTTTATAATCTCTCCATGCCAAAGTGAGGAAACTGAGGCTTGGAGACTGAGTGGTTTGCCCGGAGTTACACAGCTGGTAGAGTGTGGAGCGTGGACTCCCACCTTGAGTCCGAATCCCATTCTCTTTCCTCCGTATCGTTCAAGGTGGTTCAAAAACACGAGGCTTACAGCATTCTGACTCGTGGCAATCAGTTCTATCGGGGCGTTTCAGAACTAACTCCATCTAGCTTTTTAAACAAATACATTTTTTTTTTCAAGCACATGATCTCATAAAATACATAAAGAAGAGAACCACAAAAGTTCTGGAAAGTTTTGCATAACTTTTTTTTTTTTTTTTGAAATGTGCTGGCTTTCTTTTCTCCCGCTTCGTGATGGTGTTGATTAAGAACGCGCTGTCCCTTTTTTTCACTCAGTCCAGGCTCTTGTAACCAGAGCTTGCCAGGCCTTGCTGGAGTACTCACCCCACTTGTCCCCGGAAGCCCTCCAGGTTTGAGAACTTGGTCCCTGGAGTCCCTGTGCCACTACCAGGCCACTGAGGGGCAGAGAGAATCAAGCTCTCGACTTAATTTGTTTGAGTTTCCCCTGTTGCTGACAAATCTTTCTGCTTTATGTTAGAAGGAGGGGGGAAAAAAAAGTAAGTGTTCTCCTTTGGCTTGGTGCAAAGTTTACAGCTGATAAATCTGTCTAAATGTTGTTAACAGGTCAACTGCACCTGGGGGCCAAGCACGATTTCGCCAGACCCATGAAGAATGCGTGCGTTTTCCCCAGTCCTGCCCACACGTCATTTGTTACACTCTTTGAAAGGCTCGGCCAGTGGCTGTGCCCAGCCTCGCTCCCACCCCCAGTTAGAAAGCTTGCTCCATTTACAGTTTTCCAGCAATTTGAAGAAAAAAAAATTCTGGGAGGAACATCAGTATTATTCTGAACACTGGGGAAAAACCCAGAAAAGTTACGAAAGTATTCGTAACTTGCTCTTTTTTTTTCTTTTTCTTTCTTTCTTTCTTTCTTTCTTTCTTTCTTTCTTTCTTTCTTTCTTTCTTTCCTTTTCTTTTAAAAAACATAAATTTGCTTGAGAATTGGATTAGAAGTCAGAGGGCTAATTTGGCCATGGGAGGGTAAAAAGAAACCTTTATCCAGAGCTCTGCGTGGAGGAGGTCTTATACTGGTCTCTTTGCCTGATTATCTCATTAAAGCAGGATCCCGTGAGAGGTCATCCCTTGACCCTCATTTTCCAGAAGGAAACCTGGAGGTCCAGAGGGTGGAAAAGACTTGCCCAAGACCACTCAGCGAGTCAACTTAGAACTGACAATATTGATTCGCTCATTTTGCCAAGCACCACTCTGCGTGCTGAAGGTGCACATCTGTGAACAAAACAAAGACCTCTGTCCTCCTGGAGGAGACGTCCTGCACGGGGACACAGACAGCGAACATGATAAACACGTGAAGCACACAGTGTGTGGAGACAAATGCTGCAGGATCGAGGCTGTTCGACATCTTCCCTCGATTTCCACGTGTCGAGCTCTATCTAGCACCTGAATTGTAAGCGGAATCACTTCCAAGCTGGAGTATGTAACTGTTAGTTGGAGACTCTCCAGGACACTCTCTGTCCCTTGCTATGGTGAGGGACAAGGTCCCAAGTGGGTGGCCACCCCATCTGCCTGAGTCCCAGGTAAGAGCAACGGATCTCAGCTGTGAGAAAGAGGGGACGATGCTATGTATAAGCAAGAGCTTCAACTGCGATAGGTACAAATAATGAACATTTCATTGGGAGAAGGATGAGGCCCTGCCCTGGAGTTCAAAACCAATGGTAGAAACAGCCTGGATTCTGGAGTCGCTGGAATAGGGGTTTATGAATCGCATTCCATCGCCTGAAGGAGCGTGGTACCGTAGAGGAGATGTGAAAGGTGAGTCATAGAGACACGGGTTCAAATCCCACCTGTACCATGAACCAGCTAAACAGAAACCATAACCTTGAAATGGTTCATATTTGAGCCTCAGTTTATTTGCAGAATGGAAGTAACAAACTCTTGTTTTATAGCATTGTTGATTTAAGGCCTGAGTAAAGTGAAGTGTGTGAAGTCATAGATCTTGGTCCTGCTTATGACCGTTCGTGTCCCTGCTCTTCTGTCTCCCATCCCAGGGACCTTCTTTAAGCACTTTCTCCTTAGAATTAGAGGTTGCTTGTTGTCTGCATCGGGCTACAAGCATTTTTGTTTTTGTTTTTTCTCAAATGGCTCTAATTAGATGGCCTTGCCTTTTCAAAAGCCTGGCTTTTGTTTTCCACACTTTGGTTTCTTTGTTTTATTTTGTTTGTGTGCCTTTTTCTTTCTCTCTTTTTTTTTTTGGCATCTTTTCCTTTGTCTTCAGAAAATTATTTATGTATCCACTGTTTAACATTCCAAAGACTGAACATCCTCTTCGAGATTTATTTTACATTGCATAACAAGAAACACTGATTCTCACTTCCTATGACAACTGCTGTATTTCCGTCTCCAATCCTCGCTTCTTTTTTTCTCCTCCAAAGAGAAGTGAAGAACTCGGCTCCCCGGACCCCCTGCAGTGGTCCCACTGTCCCGTGCATCATCCTCCCCCCTCTTGGGATCCTGTCTGTTGATTAAAATATGTAATTGGATTAAGCAGGTTTATGTCTCCCAGTCCTGTTTCCGATGTGATTTACGTCCTTCACCACACACCAGTGAGAAAAGGGAAAGAAAGAAAGTGTCTTCCTGTTCACGGAGAAAAATCAATTATCCTCCCTTCTAAAATGAAATCATATGTATTTATTTGGTGGGAAGTCTTCAAAGAAACCAAAAGGATCCCTGCAAAACATTCAGGCCTTCTTCACAACCCCCCAGAGTCTGACTTACTGTTTTACTAACCAGAAGTTTATCGGTTACCTGCTAAGCACTAGATGTCAAACACGAAGACAGGTCCCTCTCCTCAGGAGCTCAGTCTAGAAGAAGACCCGGACAGGACACATCACGCTGCTGTGTGCCTCACAAAGCGGTCAGTGCTGCGATGGGAGGGGGCCAGAGGACCAAGTGATGAGTTCAGCGGTGTTCGGGGCTGGAGTGGGGGCCGGGGGGGGAGGCGGCCTGCGGGGCCAGTGAAATGGGCGATAAGGTTGGTGAGGTCAGCCAGACCAGGTTATAAAGAACTCCAGTTCTATGGGAGAAAAACAATGGACCTTCCTTGTTTTGCCTCAAAAGGGGAGGATTAGAAGCATGTGAAAGTGAAGGTAGATCCCACAGTGGCTCTGGATTGGTTCTCGTTCAGAAATGGGAAGGGGAGAAAAGAAAAAAAAAAGCAATTAATTAGATATTGTGCTGGGAAATTAAGCACGTTATCTCCCTTGAGTCTCACAGCACCCCAGCAGGCACTGGCCTCACTGCAAGGTAGTACTTATTACTGTACCGGTTTCATACACTAGAAGACTGAGGTTCTGGAACATTAACTAGGGGAGAGGGCATCACTGCTCCGCCTTGTGCCAGGGCTGACCACCGGGGACCAGTGGTGTGTGTGCCTCACACAAGGCTGAGATGTGCTCACGTCCAGCGGACCCGGCCCGGGTGCCCGGCACCTGCCACATGGACTGGCTCGGCAAAGCTCTGCCACGTGTTCATTGGGAAACCAAAACCTGTCCTCAGCACATGGCTTTTCCTCCATCAATCCGTCTGCTCTGGTGGATTGTCATCTTATGGTTTCTTAAACCTGACAGAGGCTGGGCGTTAGGCTAGAAGAACCAATGGTCCCTGGAGGAAAGACGGGTGCCGGGAAACTGTAAAAGGACCAAAGATGGTCTATCCCTAGACAAAGATCTTTGAGCCCCTGAAATATCATACCTTTGCTCTCTCCCACTGTTTGAACCTCAGTATTGACATACAAAAGAAGTTTAGACCCCTGAGCATCACAAGTGGATGAACAAGGCTTGCATAAAAGATGTGCGACCTCATGAAGCCTTGCCTTGGGACATCGAGAAGCACTTCCTGGCGGGGTCGAGGGAACAGTGTGAACCACTAACACCAACTGACCCAAAAGTGTTTCCCACATCTCCAGCTAACAGAGGGGACAGAAGGTGGTTCTGGGGGCTCCAAACCACTCTTTCCTGGCTGGCAATTTCTGCAGCAGGCTTTCTCTCTTGGGCTGACCCTTGCATTTGTAGGGTCAATCAGGAGGAGTTTACCAATAAACTTGGTCTTTATCTCAAGCCCACATTTTCAAGAAGTACGGTGATTTTTATTTCGGGTAGTTTGGTAGCTTTCAGGTTCACCAAGTCCCGTCAATCACCCGGTGAGAGGGGTCAATAACGATATAGGCAGGACCACAGCTGGAGCAAGCTGATGGTTCTCCAAGGATTAGAGCTACTCATCTCCCTGGATCACAAATAGGATTAAGAGCTACTGAGCTGGAAACATACAAAAACTCAGATGTGCAGCCAAAGGCTCACTATTAAATAGCTATTTGGAGGTCCAGGCTTCCAAGAAGGACAGAAGAAGTCCATGGAAGTGTGTGAGGGCTCCTGGCCGGAGGGCCTGCCACGCCTCCTTACAGGTCAGCTTCAACCAGGCCACCTCTCTCAGGCCGCACGGAAACCCACCTCTCTTCCTGTTTCTTTGGACGTTATTGTACAAGTTTACCAATTCTTACTTTCACAGTGTTTGGACAGAACCGATTCTTCGGCCCAAGTATTGAAAAGCCAGAGTTCCCGGAGTTGCCTGGCTCTCTCAGTCTCCCTCCATGCCCCTAGCAACTCTCTGTAACATTCTCATGAGGAAGGACAGACACAGTAAATGGATCTACTCAAATGAGGTGTAAAAAGGTCATGTTTTGCCTGGCCAGCCCAGGGAGTCGGCATCAGGGCGAATAACTCCGAAGCAGCTGATCCAGGCGCCTCGTGGTTCTGCTGCCCTCCAGCCCTTCACCACTCCCAGTCCTGAAGAGGAGCTGGCGATCATAGTGTATCACCCTTCGGCCCAGAATCTCACTCACGACCAGGATTCTGTGAAAGAAGTCTGGTCAAAGTCCCCAGTAACCAAACTGGCTTCCTTTCTAAAGCCATCACTTTTTATTTGGCCACAAACCCTCCAAGCCTTCATACAGACATTAGGGTTTAGTGTGAAGATTTCTAGTCACTGCTTCAATGTTCTTCTAGAGTCAGTCATGTGAAGCTCCATCCAATTTCCTTGTCACTCCTAAGCTATATAGCAAGTGAGTCTATTACTGAATGACAATTATATAACAATCGGTCCAGGAGATGATTTGATGTGAATAAACAGGCCACTTTCCTGATCCTGTGGGTCTCTGAGTATGCTAATGTCCTTGGGAACGACAGGGTGCACTGAATGAGTGTGCTCGCCCATGTGAATTTCCACGCCAAGACCCATACTGCCTAACACCAGTTCTCAGGGAGAAGTCTCCACTGCCAATCGCGAATTGCGTATTGTTAATGCATGCCATTCAGATTAATCTCCACTTAAACTGTCAGTTCTTATTTGCAGACCCAAATCTCCTTTACTGTAGTTAATGCTAGTTATGAGATCATCCCTGATTGTGAGGCCCTAGTACCACCTTAAATTCAAGGGCCTTAATTTGAGGGTTGAATGTGTGTGGAGGGGATTAAGGCCTATTAACTGAATTCACAATAAGGCAAAACCTCCTTATCTTGTCGATTCCTTGAAGGAAGTGTTAATAGTGTGGCCCTGAAATCTTATTGCACATAAAAATTATAATTTTCTTAGTCAATATTGATGACACAGGAAAGAAAACTTACCACTGAATGAAAACTCACCATATATGAATATTGTGGGTGCTCATAGCTTTATATACATTAACAACAACTCTTTGAAGAAATTAACATTTTATACAAGTTACAAATAAGGAACATAAATCTTAGAGAGATAAAGTAGCTGACCCAAAATCATAAAGCCATTAAGCATCGTGGCTGAAATTTGTAAAAGGCAGGGAGAGACCCCCATTCTCTGCTGGTCCTCTCGTGACTGCAACACATGGAACAAGAACAGCTTTCAGTTTTCCCACTTTCCCAACTAATTAAAGGCCCATAAGAATTATGGTCTATGACTTTACATTATTTAGCACATAATGCTAAATAGTTGTATCTCATGTATAGATCATGTCCAATTCCAAATGACGTAAAGAATTAGGCAGCTGATTAATTAGGATCCATTTTCTATCTCTCAGCTCAAGACTAATTATTCATTAGTTTCAGCTGAAGTGCCTCTGTTTTTACTATGTTGGTCACTGCCATCAAAAAAAAAAAAAAAAAGTGATTTGGGTAGGAATTTTTAATAGTGCGTCAATGGTCTATTTCACTACTTCTACTTCCTAGAGGGACTTGCAGCTCTCTACACTTTATGGAAGATGAATATTCCTGGATTCAAGTCTTAACAAAATTCACAGGGGTCCAACTTCCCTTCAGTTCATCAACATGACTCCTCCCCCCATGTCAGTAGCACAGCAGGCCCAGGATAGGATCAGGAAAGAGCAGAGCTATCTTCACCCAGGCCACAGATATGTGGAATCAAAGGCACCAAAATGACTTTATATATACAAGGTCTAGTACAGCGGTTCTCAACCTGTGGGTCGCAACCCCGGCAGGGGTCAAATGATCAAAACACAGGGGTTGCCTAAAGCAATGAGAATACATTCCGAATCATAACTGCAGCAAAATTACAGTTATGAAGTAGCCACCAAAATTATTTTTTGGTTTGGGGTCACCGCAACATGAGGAACTGTATTGCGGGGTCACGGCATTAGAAAGGTTGAGAACCTCTGGTCTAGTAGAACAGAATTAAGCAATTCATGCTATGGGAAAAGAGGCAAAAAAATGAAAATGAAGGGAGGGAAGAAAGATACAGCAGCTTTACCAGATAGCTTTTTCCTTGGAAATAGAAAATGCTACTTCTACTTAGAGATGTTAGGCTAAACACATATGTTTAACCCCTTCCCAAAAGTCTACTAAACACATATATTCCCTCCTTCCCAAAAGTCTACTTAAATACCATTCACCACTAGAATGTTTTGTTATTGCTTGTCTGTCTGCCTGTCTGTCTGTTTTAAGGTATAAATACACAAGGACAAAGAAAACAGAAGCAAAGAGCCCAACATTTAAGAAGGTTGAAAGTAACTGGATGAGTAGTAACAAATGTAGCAGAAGCCTAAACTGGGGGAAGGTGTCATTTCAAAGCAATTGAGAACAAAGAAGATTCTACAAGCTTGCAGAAAAGAAATACAATTTTCTTATAAAGCTTCAAGAATTATAGGCATCACAATTTTAAAAGGAAATCTTGGAACCAAAAGAAAATTGAATAATGCCTTCAAAATTCTGAGAGAAAATTATTTCCTCACAAAAGACTATCGCCCACGAAGCTATCAATTAAATGTGGTGTGAATAAAGCCATTTTCAGACACACAGGTTTTAAAAGATTATCTTTCATATACCTTTCCTCAGGAACCTAGTAAAGGATTTTCCCCATCAAAACAAGAGAGTAAACAAGAGAAGAAGGCAGGAGATCTGGGAAATAGAGGATCCAATGTAACAATGCATCAAAGGGAAGCTCCAGGGTAGTAAGTAGTAAAGGGAAGTTGCCAAAAAACTCCAGCACAGAAGAAGCTTCAGAGAGGAACTAGTTGCAGGTTGTGTTCTTCAGAAGCACACACAGAGAAGGACTTTGACATGTGGGGTATTTATTAGTGATCAATACTTCTCAAGGAGTAGGAAGAAAGGACAGGTAAGAGACACTGAGCAGAGGGAGAAGCTAAATTATGATGCAGATATAGCATTGCCTCAGCCAACCCTTTGGGGAGCTTTAGACTAGAGCACTGCAGCTCATTGGAGTTGTCCCATAGTGGGCTTAAGTAACTTTCTACTCTCTCTGATTTTGGTCACTAGACAGGCTACCTTGAGAGGGCATGCTCTTGGGCAGAACAGCTCCCTGGAGCAGCTGAGGCAAAAGATCAAGAAGCTGACAGCTGGAGGCTATCTGGGAACTCACTCCCAACAGCTGGAACAAAAGGGTCCTCCTTAAAGGGCCTTCTAGTCAACCCATCTCCAAGTCCACCACCCTGGTCCATGTTGTAGCAAGTTAAAAGAGTCCAGAAAAAGTTCCTCAGGGATTTGAAATGGATATAATACCTAATGTTTTAAGTTGAGGGGGGTGGTAAATTTAGGGATGAATTAGTGATGAGTACATAGAAAGGTAAGCAAAGGATAAAAACAAGATTAATTCTAAGGACAATAAAATATTGTGCAAGAAAAGTAATCTTACAGTACTGCACACCCAGCAATGTTGCCTTCATATGGTCATACAGTTACATTGAGAGGATGGGGAGTGAGCAATGTGTATGGGGTAAATTCTCATCCACCATATAGGGAAATTAATATTAGTATTTAAATTTTTATTTTATAAATAAAGAAATAGCATCAGGTCCCTGGCTGGGTAGCTCACTTGGTTAGAGCATTACCTTGATACTCCAAGGTTCCAGGTTTTATCCTTGGTCAGAACACATACAACTATCAACCAATGAATACATAAATAAGTGAAACAATAAATCAATGTTTCTCTCCCTCCCTCCTCTCTTTCTCTCTCTCTCTCTTACCCTTCCCTTCCTCTTCCTCTAAAGAAATAGTACCTGACCTGTGGTGGCACACTGGATAAAGCATCAACCTGGAGCACTGATGTCGCAGGTTTGAAACCCTGGGCTTGCCTGGTCAAGGCACATATGGGAGTTGATACTTCCTGCTCCTCCCCCCTTTCTTCCTCTCTCTTTCTCTCTCTTCTAAAATGAATAAAATCTTAAAATAATAAAATAAATAAATAGCAACAGAGGCTTGGTTTAACTATACAGGGCAAATGCTAAAAGATTCTCTTATAAGTGTTGTGAGGGATAGGCTCTAAGAAGAGGAACATAGGAATAGATTGTCCTAAGTAAGTTCTGCTTTTCATAGACTTATGTACACATATAGCTTTGATTAAAAAGAACCCAAATTTTTTTTAAAAAAAACATTCTATTACTTTCTGAGCTTACTGATGGTAAATATTAGGGTCTGGTTTTTACTATACTTTCTCTAACCTATTCTAAATGAATAAACAAGGTCATACTCTTGCCCATAGTCAACTTCCCTTCCTGGCTCTTGTCTTCTAAATGTGAGACGTTGAGGTTTTTCTGGGGAAACTGAAGCACTAAATGTCTTTGTTTAGGAGAGGGGGTGACCCAGGGATAGAGGAGGGAGAATCCCTAAGGTATTATAGTTGGGGAGGTCCTACAGTAGTGTCCAATCAGCAGGACTCCCAGACTAAGCACAACTTCTAGAGTTAAGTTTGTGATGGAAACTTCAGAGCCACCTGAACTTAAGACACTCTGTGACTTGGACAATGAGAACATCAAAGGCACCCCTGAGAGCATGAGGAAATAGACCCCAACCCTAACCCCAGATCCTCTTGCTATTCTAGAACTACCAGTACACTATAAAATAACGGTGGTGTTACGTTTATTTTTTATTTATTTATAATAAACAAGAGGGCTAGAGAGCTTTTATTTACTGACCTGTAAACCTATTTCAGTAGAAATGTGGCCTGCCAAATATAATCTTCTGGAATACCTTCTTCAAGAATATTTTAATATAGGGCTAACAAGAGGCTCAAATGGTCACATCTCACTTCATCAGTTCTTATTCAACAAGTGGAATGAAAGAAGATTATAATGGCCCTGCCAACAACCTAGATGTTCATCAGAGAGTCCACGTTCCTAGTCTTAGGGCTTTGCGTGTGCTTTTCCGGCTTCCTACACCAGTCTTGTTCCTACTCTCAGCAAAAATTGCTGTTTCTCATTGAACCTTAAATGTCAACCCCAGCCCTAGGGGTAAGAGCACTCAATAACTCAATAACTCATCTGTTACTCTCCAGCCACCAACACTTCAGACAAGCTCTAATATGTATTTTATGTATTCACTTAACTATTATCTGTTTTTTCTTTAACTCTGTCCCTGCTCAAAAGCCATTTCCATGCAACCAAGGACCTTGCCTGTCCTTTCTACCCTGTATCCAAGTATTCCATAGGTGCTCAATGAATAGTAAACTGAGACACCAATGAGTTGTACAGTTAGCATGATTAGACAACCTTCTGGCTTTTGGTTGTATTTCAAAGTAGTTAAACTCTGAAGTAAGGAAGCTCTTTGACTTAATCACTGAAAATGTATGAATAAGCACACAATTGCATTTTCAAGGCCACTGTACAAACAGGAGCATCTGTGTCCCAAACCACACCATCCTGAATCCCAAAGCTCAGAGCCACAGTTGATAATTTGTCCTTCAGTAAGTGCCAGCCACTCTACCAACACAGAAATTGACAGAGCAGAAAGCCAAGACATGAACCAACTATTACTAATATGTGTGGAGCATCTCTTACACACAAGTTGCTCAGTGTATTTCGTATTTCTCCTCCTAACAATTTTGAAAGATTGTTTCTGTTTCTAATCCCACTTTAAGATGAAAAATAGAGACCCAGAGAAGTGAAGTAACTTGTCTAAGAACACTAAGCAAGTAATTATCTGAGTGTAGAATGAGAACCCGGGTCTGCCATTTCTAACGCCGGTGCTCTTTCCACAACACAATGTCATTTCTAAGGTCTAAATTTGTACTTTTTCACACCCCAGAGATCAAACCACAGTAGTTGAAACTGTGCTACCATAATGACACAGTTTTTTTTTATAAAGGAAAAAGCTAAGAAACCAACTTCTTTTACATTTTGTCATCAAGAGATTTAAAGAAGTGATTTTTTTGTTCCTGAAGCACTATGCAATTTTAGGAAATGACCCTGAGAACCACGGCTCATTCTTTGAGGTCTCGGCATGAATCAAGAGGGAGAATGATAAATGTCTTTGAGCTAATAACGGAAAAGTACCAAAGTCTTCAAGGGGTTACGGGTTAGCAGGAAAAGACATGAAATGTAAATGACACTTCATTTACTGTAAGAACAAGGTACAAATGTTCAGAGTAATTTCTTCCCACCATGAATTCCTAATGAAATGCTGAGATCAATGTCAAGCAGAGTATTGAAACAGGACATGGAAGAGCTGTCAAAATAAGTCAAACTGAATGAAATAAGAAGAAACAGAGCCATATGATCCTTTGTCTTTGGTTTCCAGAACAAAGAATCGTGTTTTTTTCTCTTTGCAAGAGCAACTGTTTAGAAGTTATTAGTTAGTCATGATGAAAATGCCCAAGTTTTAAGGTAGAATTATAGTTTTTAAAGAAGATGAATAAAAACAAAACCAATCTCCCCCTTAACACAAAGCTTATAAAAATAACTTTTGAAGCAACCTTAATTTCAAGTTTCATTTGTTATTTTGATGGATATACTAAGATAATTTATATTAAAATTTTATAGGACAAAGTCTTTATTCATCAGAACATCTCAATGTTCTATTTTCAAGAGAATTATAATCACATTTTTCTAATTATAAAATACATGTTCATTATTTGAAACTTGAATAATGAGAAGGAAAACCCTCCCATAACCCCACAAACCATACATTTCCTACTGGTAGAAATATGTTTATATATTATATACATAATATATATTCTGTGCTCAATTTTAGAATGCTCATCTTTTCCTTACTCTGTGCTTTGGGGATTAGCTTTTTCCAGGGTGATAGTGATTTTACAAAATCAATTTTTAAATTAAGGTGGCATTCATTAAACCATCTAAATTAAACATGGTTGTGCATGATTTGATTCACGTGCCTCTGAAAAGCTTTTCATATAAATATATTTAGTAGGAGTCTTTTGCTGGATGAGATCTTCACATTGAATATAAAAACTATGTTACTAAAATCCCACACCCATCTTCACCTTGCCTGTATAATCAGAGTCACCTTCTCACTGGCCCTGCCCAGGAGGATATGAGTTCAGGGGTCAAATGCTGTTAGTGAAGCCCCACCTCTCAGCCCCTTTCAACACCATTTCCTGTTACCATTGCTCAGCAGCCATCCCACAGAAATCTCGTTCAGAATCTCACACTGCCATTACCTGTGAAAAAGGGGTGGGCTTCCCTCTTGCTCACTCTCACCCTGAAGCCAGCCAAGGCTTCCTCTTGCACATCAACTGCTTCTGGGGTGTCCTGGCCTTCAGTGTTGTTTGTTTGTTTGAGGGGGATGTATAATTGTCCCAAGCCATAGTAAAGAGCGCGAATGGTAATTCTCACAGCTCAGCAAGGTCTTGGGCAGAAGGACTTACAGAGTATTCTTCACATGGACGCCAAGATCTGACCCTCCTGCTCTACAGGGTCATTTCTCCTCCTCCCGCTAAGCCACGCCCTTGACAAGAGAGAGAGAGAGAGAGAGAGAGAGAGAGAGAGAGAGAGAGAGAACTCTTTCCAAATTTTACAGTGGCACAAAGTTTATATCCTGCTTCTCTCGAGCCTCCCTTTGGAGTCTCAAAAGCCTGTGTTGAAGGTTGAAAAACGGAAAACAAAAGGAAGAGTTCATGCGCTCTCAATCCTGTTTCCCCCAAATTAGTGTGAAAGCCACCGGGAAACAGTCGTGTGTAAGGGCAAAGGGCAAAGAGGGCTCCATGCTTCGTATTCCAAAAAAGTGTCCCACTAATCCGATGACTGTCTGCTCTGCAATGACGGTGTGATTGAGGCAGAAGCGCCACCCCCGATGCCGCGCCACTCGCGATGCCTGCACCTCTCTCACGCCCACACCCCCATGCTCAGCACAACTCCTGGCCTAACTGCACAGCCCCTGGAACGACTCACTAAAAGAATACACATGTGATCTCGCACCCTTTTGATTATCAGATATGGAGTAATTTTGGCTGCAACAAATGGTATTCTCAACAACTTCCAACAGCGCGGTTCGATCAAGCAGAACAACCGCTTGACTGCTAAGGAGAGCACTGGAGGACTTAGTGTAAACTGTTGAATTAAACAGATTTACGATAGTTCTGCAAAAGTGAAAGTTTACAAGGTGTTTTAAAGAAACTGATATCACAGGCCATATAATTTCCACAAGCATTTCAATGTAAGGCTGTGTAATTCCTCTGCATCTGAGGGTGATGTAAGTGCAGGCGTTGAACACTCAGCCCTCCACCCTCGGTCGAACGGGATGACCGATGGATATAAAATTAGGGAAAAACCTGCATCAGCCTTGGAAAATAGGAAGGATGCCATACATATGCCCGGCACACTAGGGGATGTATATTTCATGGACGATGACGGTAACAAACTGAAGACACAATTTCAGCTCCCATCGTGATCGCCCTGTGACAGAGAAAGAAGAGCAGGGTAGCAGAGGGATCGAAACAGCTCCCCTAAGACCAACTGATTTGCAGGGGGAGAAAAGACCTTAAGACAGGAAAGCCATACCATGAAAATGCTACCTCTGCTGCTAGGATTTCTCCTGCCACCAGGGAGGATGTGCTCAGGAAGGACGTGCCCACAACAGAAGGGAGAAGCCACTTCAAGTGACTCAGGCCACCCCAAACAGGGCCGCTTTGGGGGTCCTAGGGCTTGAAAAAGTGCTGCAGGTCCAAACAAGAAAACCCCCTTGAAGAGCTGCAATGTTCCCTTTGAAATACAATATATTCAAAGAAATAACATTGCAAATATGTTCATTTGTATTTCAGACGGATCGCAAAGGATTTCTGAAAGAGCATCCATAACAGAGTCCAGCACTAGAAGAAAAATAAAGTTGGTGAATGCAGCATAGATGGCTAATTGTCCACCAAAAATTCGTAGTCCTCTTTCCATTAGTATTCCTGGGAGGCATCTGTCCCTTCACCTCAGAGGATAGCCACATGAAGAGCTCTTGCCAAGGCTAGGGTTTCCAGGAAGCTAGTGTGCCCTTTACAGTGCATCTTTCTGCTTTGGCTGCCTGGAGACAGGCCTCAGAGGTCCTCCGGGATGGAAGGAACCTGGTAAGCTGAAACTTCAAGTGGGGGCAGAGGGGGGGGGGAATGAACTACTATTTGTTACATTTGTATTCGGGTTTGTTGGTGTGGTAGATTGATGGCTGCAAATTCCTTCTCTCCTAGTATCCACGCCCCCTTGCATTGTGACTTTGCTGTGCCTTCGAAAGGAAAAACTCGATTTCCTCTCTACACTCTCTTTGCCAACTAACGGGAAAGTGCTTTTCCATACTCTACTACACTCACACAAATACTTCACTTCTGTTCACTTCTGACACCAAACGCGGGCTGTTCTTTTCTCCACACAGAGCAATTCTCCAGTTCTCTGTGGACACCAACCGGGTGTCCGACAATTCAGCTAAATTCTGACACTATCTACTTGGAGGTAGCATCAGGTCTTCAGATCCCACAAGTTAATGACTCAGTCCCAAAACACTGATCCCACTTCAGACGCTAATCGCAGGTCAAGGCTGTCATCTATACTTCTGACGGACCAGGTATACAAATCAGGGCACTTCCACAACCACCTCTTTGGTTTCCACATATTAGCACGGCTCATAAAACTCAGGAAACTAGATTACCAGTTACTACTCAGGAACAGCCAGGAGGAATTGACGCACAGGGCTAGGTGTGGGGGAAGGGGCACAGAGCTTCTGTGCTTTCTCTGGGCACGCCACCTCCACGTGGTCAGCAACGTGGAAGCTCTCCAGACCCAGGCAGGATTGTTAAGGAGGCCTCATTATGTAAGCACAATTGACTTAATCATTGGCCACTGAGCATGGAGTCATCTCTAGCCCTTTCTTGCCTGAGATCCAGGCATAGGGCTGAAATTTCCAACACCCTCATT
Source organism: Saccopteryx bilineata (assembly GCF_036850765.1). Lineage (NCBI taxonomy): Eukaryota > Metazoa > Chordata > Mammalia > Chiroptera > Emballonuridae > Saccopteryx > Saccopteryx bilineata. Next base: position 26,144,931 of record NC_089491.1, on the reverse strand, counting down.
ATGTAGTAGGTTTTCCGGGCAACCCACTCACTACCCCGAGGCCATTCAGAAGCCCCCATAAATCAGTCATCTCATTAGCATACGAAAAGACACCTTGGAGATTCCAAGAGTTTTGAGAGTTCTGTTCCTGGAACAGGTGTGACACAGATCAAATGCTCAGACTCACCATGAAATTACATCACAGTAAATCCATCCTAAGTTGAAAATATTATTATAAGTCAAAAGTGCGCTTAATACACCTCTCCTAGCCTACTGAACACCATAGCTTAGGTTAGCCTACCTTAAAGTGCTCACAAAACAATATCCAAAAAACGCTGGCAACACGGCACACTCAGTTGTGTCAGTTATTTACCCCCAGGACCCCGTGGCTCTCTGCTTCTACACAGCATCATAAGACTATCCCAACGACATGTCGCTAGCCCAGGAAAAGATCAAAATTCAAATTTGAAGTGCTGAATGCATAATGTTTTTGCACCATTGTAAAGTAAAAAAAATCCTTTAGGGCAAACCATGATAAGTCAAGATGGTTGATAAGTCAACCATCTGTATACATTTCTTATTATTAATCACAGCATCACACCTTCAACCAGAGGTGGACAGAATCTTCGTGGTAAGCAGTTAGACAGACACGGGCAAAGCAAACACAACAGGCCAGGCACAAAGGCCACCAGGGCGAAAAGCCTCAGGTGCCTAGCAACGGGCAAAACTGGGAAAATAAGGACCTCACCCCCAGGGTGATCTTTCTTCCCTTAGATAGTCAGGGGATTTGGACCCTCCCCTGACCTTTCTTCCCCTAGCATATTACTAGTCATGCGGTTTTAGACTCCCTTAGAGGAGGAACAAACAAGAAAGCCAGAGAATAAGACTTAACCCCTAGAGATAACATCTAGGTCTCACTGGTTTCAGCTCCAGGCCCAGAAAAGCAGCAAATTAGATAAAGGAAAGCCAAGACTCACCTCAGGACCAGTTGCATTGACTAGGAACCCCTGCCTTGACGCTGACCAATCAGTAGAGACCATGACCCTAAAAGACACACCTGGTAAGCTGATGAATGTTCTACTGAGACACCCCTCCCATAAGATCTCCCCTAAAATCTCCACCCTTCAAATCCTTTAGGATGGAGGTCCCAGCATGCTCTTTATTCCAGGAGTATAACCGAGTCTTTTTCTCTCCCTCCTCTGTCTCCTCTTCCTCCCCCCCAAGCACGATTCCCTTGCCCCTCTCTTTTCTCCTAAGCTCTAAGGGCCCCCATGAGACTTGCAACCAGAGGAGCAGTGGACAGCAGCAGCTTGTCCGGGGCTAACCTCTGAACCTGTCTCCAAGGCCCCCTTTCCTCTGACTTTCTGCCTGCACTGCCAATAAATTCTTCCTTTACCTGCTGCACTTTGTCTTGTGGCTGAATTCTTTCTCACAAGAAGACAAGAATTGAGGTCTTGCTGCTCCCACGCAACACCTGGATGTCTTGTGACCTGTTTAGACCAACAGAATGTGGCAGAAGTAACACTGTAAATTCTAAAGCCTAGGCCTTGAGATCTCATCTGCATCTACTGGAATACTCCCTTCTCCATGTAAGGGGTCCTGGGCCATCAGAAAGACTCAATGGAAAAAGACCTGGTAACAGCTACTACCAAGGCCCCAGACAGTACATGAAGCCATCTGAGGCCATCTGAAACAACCTATCCCCAGGTGAGCAGCAGATAACTGTAGGCATAAGAGTAAGCCCAAGAGAAACCAGTAGAAGAATCACAGAACGTAAAATTCAGGGGAAAATAACTTTAAACGATTGCCTTATGTATATGAGGCTAAAAGATTTATACTGAGGGATGGATATAAGACATGGAAATTAAGTCATCCATATATATTTCCAGAAAAGCATATATAGGTAAAAATTGCTATAAGGTTTAATAACCAAGACATAAAGCAAAATTTTAAAATTCAAGAAGGTGAAAGTTGTGGTAGAAAAGACTCAGGATGCAATGAAACTACATAAAGAATTATTCAAATAATTATAAATATGGTTTTAAAACTTAACACAGGCCCTGGCCGGTTGGCTCAGTGGTAGAGCGTCGGCCTGGCATGCGGAAGTCCTGGGTTCGATTCCCAGCCAGGGCACACAGGAGAAGTGCCCATCTGCTTCTCCACCCCTCCCCCTCTCCTTCCTCTCTGTCTCTCTCTTGCCCTCCCGCAGCCAAGGCTCCATTGGAACAAAGATGGCCCGGGCGCTGGGGATGGCTCCTTGGCCTCTGCCCCAGGCGCTAAAGTGGCTCTGGTCGCGACAGAGCAATGCCCCGGATGGGCAGAGTATCGCTCCCTGGTGGGCATGCTGGGTGGATCCCGGTCGGGCGCATGCGGGAGTCTGTCTGATTGCCTCCCCGTTTCCAGCTTCAGAAAAATACCAAAAAAAAAAAGAAAAAAAGAAAAAGAAAACAACACAGATACTAATAATAATTCTTAAAAAAGAAGCTACAAGATGAAAATGATGGTTTGGGTCAAAGTCACAGATTATTACCAATAAAAACTAGAACATATGGGAAAAGATATACACAGCATATTAAATTTCTTATGCAGTTGAAATAAACATTCCTTAATTCTCATTATCAGTAATTAGAGAAAATATTTTCAAATATGTTTTTTAAAAATTAAAGTCAAAATATATATGGCAAATAAAAATCTTTTAATTTTATCCACAAGACCTTGAGCAATGTCTCCCTACTCTAGTGATTTATTTCTTCTTCATAACATATTTAAATACAAACATATACTATTGTATGTACATATACATGTATGCATTATAAAACATATTGTAATAGAATCATCAAAAGGGTAGAATAAACCTAAAATTAACACTAATTTTTTTTTCTTTTTTTTTTTTTTTCATTTTTCTGAAGCTGGAAACAGGGAGAGACAGTCAGACAGACTCCCGCATGCGCCGGACCGGGATCCACCTGGCACGCCCACCAGGGGCGGTGCTCTGCCCCCCAGGGGGCGATGCTCTGCCCCTCCTGGGCGTCGCCATATTGCGACCAGAGCCACTCTAGCGCCTGAGGCAGAGGCCACAGAGCCATCCCCAGCGCCCGGGCCATTTTTGCTCCAATGGAGCCTTGGCTGCGGGAGGGGAAGAGAGAGACAGAGAGGAAAGCGCGGCGGAGGGGTGGAGAAGCACATGGGCGCTTCTCCTATGTGCCCTGGCCGGGAATCGAACCCGGGTCCTCCGCACGCTAGGCCGACGCTCTACCGCAACACTAATTTAAAATAAATTTTATAGCATTTTTAATAACACAAAAACCTATTTTCTTTCACCATAATAAGAATAAATTTTAGTGAAAACAGAATGAATAAGTTTGCTCTCACTGTTTTTGAAAATCTTGGTTCCACAATATAGCAATTCCAAGGTGCGATTCTGGGTCCATTTTTATTTCAAACTTATTTTCATGACTACAGTAGCTGAATAAGATTCTTCACATGGATAGAAAAACTCAAGGCTAAGACATCTGACATTGGCTACACTTAACAATCAGAACACTTAAGTCCTATTCCCTCCACCAATTATGTACTTGTCAGAGTTGAAATTTGGTAGTGAATTTCCACTTTCCATGATATCCACCAACTACCCTTAAAAAGGAATTGGTACCTGCTATATTTTTATGCTTCAATAAATGGGTTTAAATTCTCTAAGACTTTTAAACAGGGTAAAATTTCTATTTCAAGTTTTTTAAGTGTGTTGATATGAGAGATTACTTTTTATAGGTGTAACATTTATATCATTTTCAGCAATGTATCAGATAGCAATGGAAACACTGGGAAACATTCCCAAACATCCGTTTTGAAAACATTCTCTATTACCTCATAACGTGGCTGATGGTGAGCTCCTGCCAGGAAAAAAGGAAAGTATTAGTTAGGCCATTTTTGGAGGGAAGGATGAGGGGGTGGAGAGAGGGAGGAGAGGGGTGTCTTCATTGTTCTCCTGTGTTTGCATCTGTGGTATTGCTTTAACCTGGATTTTTTTTTGTTCAGGAATCATTTTAAGACCCTTGCTAATTTTGTGAATTAGCCTAGATGAAAGTAAATGAAGTAACCCTAAAATTCACTTAACTTAGACTCCAGTGAGTCAAGGAGAATAAGCAAAATGCAAAAGTGTCACTGACATTCACCCTGACAATTGGAATTCACTCTTCCACTTCACTTACTGTGAATAGACTGAGTGGCTCTGCCTTACGTATGGATCTGAGCCCTACACCAGCACCACCTTACATTAAGTATTACTAAAGCTTAAACTTTTTTTTTTAATTTTTAAGTAAAAAAGTATTATTTTCTTCTGTGTCCCCAATGAATGATCTTGTAACCAATTGGGGTACGTGCACCCCCCACTTTGCAGAAGGAAGAGCAATAAATCAGGATGGAAGCATCGTCGAGAGAAGATCACAGAGTGAGACGAAAGATGAGTTGTTACAATAAGTACATGGTCAGAACCCAAAACCAAGCTCAAAGAGACACCTCTGAAATGACACTATTAAATTATTCTAAGAGATTAAAGATGCAGAGACAGGGAAAGTCACACTGTTGTTTTAGCCCAAACAGTAAGGAAGTAGCAGTCACAATATCATTTTCAGGCAAAAGAGAATATGCAGCAGATGGTCTGAAACAGGACAGGGGACATCCTTGCATCTCAGTAATGAAAATGTATGTGTTAGAAGTACAAGCACTATGAGAAATGTACAGAAGCTCAACTATTGGAGACTTTAAAGTAACACTTCAACCTTGGTCATTCAAGGAGATACAAGGCAACCTGGTATATAAAAGATGTGAATAATAAAGCTGCATTAATTTAGTAAATACATAGTGATTTCAGGGGGATAAATAGATAACAGACCTTTCCAAGATCTTCTGGAACATTTACAAATATAGATCATATATTTGACTGCTAAATAAAGCCAAAATCAATTCTCCAAAGTAGGAATCATGCAGGTCAATTTTCTCAGAGCACAGTACAATTTAAATGTAGAAATTAATCATTTATATGGTATCATTGGCCTTTACTATAAATCATTCTCCCCAAACCATAAGCTTTACACCGAAACATCATAGAAATCACTGTGATCTAGAAATATATAAATTTATTAGGCTCTTAGAATATTCCTTTTTTACTAACTCTATGGAACAAGATAATTAATGGCTGAGACCACTTTGTAATTGAAGAAACACATGCATATTGTATGGAATGCTGCCAATCAATGAAGGTTCAAAGAAAAAAGGTAAAACTCATCCATCAGCACATGGATTTTGGGTTTTACCATTCCAGGCTTTTCCTATATATGCACGCGCGCATGCGCGCACACACACACACACACACACACACACTCTCTCTCTCTCTCTCTCTCACACACACACACACACACACACACACAAGCAACCACATGCTTTCTATCCCCACAGAATAGGGTCATAGTGTAAGTTTATAATTTTCTCTTTCACAGGTATCTTTCCATGCTAATAAATAACAGTTAACACTGTCATTTTTAAAACTAGTGATTTCCACAGTGAGTGGATGAACCAGTTATTACACCGATCCTCTTCTGAACTCTTCCTTTATTCACTGGTCTGTTAATACTTGACCAGATATGTTGCTTGTATATGTTCCAAGTTGTCATTTAATAGTATGAATTCCCTGTGTTTGTTCTGTTGTTGTTTGGGTAATTTTCTAAATTTGTATTTTTGTTGGTTTGGTTACTTTTTTGATTTTTATATAATCAGAGCTATCATTTTTTCTTTAATAATATCTGATTGTAATGTCATTTAAAAACGTCTTACACATCCAAAAATTATAGAAAGATTTACTGATATGTTCTTCTAGTTTTACATTTACTTTTTAAACTTTAACCCATTTGAAATGTATTTTGGTGCAAGGCATGAGGCTGGCGGAGTATAGCGTAGTGATTAATGGCATGAATCCAGACTTCAGATTGCCTGGCTTCAAATTCCAGCTCTGTTCCTGATAACTGTATGACTTTGGACAAATAACTTAACCTATCTGTGTCTCACCTATAAAACAGCGATAAGAATAGTACGCACTCATGGAATTGCTGTGAAAATTAAAAATATTAATCGGTATAAAGTATATGTAAAGCCATGCCTAACACATAACACTAGCAATTATTTTTCCAAATAGCTAGCAAACTGTGCCAAGCCATTCACTGAATATCCTCTGCTCTCATTCATAATTGGAAATCCCACTTTTATTATTTACTAAAATTTGGTATATTATTTGTCTGTCAGGCCTTGTCCCTGAACCAAGACTTTTTAAGTTACTTTAACTTTATAATGTGCTTTCCTACATCCTGGTGTAGATACGCCTTAATTATTTAGTTTTTTTTCAAAGTGTTCTTGTTTTCCCTTCCCTGATATTGTTCTAGAAAAACTTGATAATATTTCATCAAATTTCAAAAATAAATTGCTTGGAATTTTAGTCAGGATTTTGTTGAACTTATGGATTAATTTAGGAATAATCAGCATTGTTATAGCAAAATAATTTTAATGAAAAATTGTTTATGTTTTCCAAAATACTTTTGGAGACTCCAAACCAAATTTAATTTAGGCAGGTATGCCTTGCCTCCATTTAACAGACAGATAACAAGGCTCAAAAAGGCTTGAGATCACACAGTAGAAACAAGTGGCACGCTCAAAATTTCTATCTGCTTCTGTTTAAGTTGTCACCTAGGTGAATGTGTGATGTAGTTCGTGACCTATGATCATTAATTTGAATAAAGTATATTCAACTATAATTTTAGAAGTTAAGTATTTTTTTCCCACATGTTCACGTTTTCACCCATTTCCCCAGCCTTTCCGTTTCCATTTCATGGTGTGCATTCCACAAGCAGCCTGTAATCTTGGACATCAATAAATCCTACAAGCAGTGGCAACACTCTCTTTCCGCAGCATGACGGCAGGCAGAGAAATCTCATTAAATGCTGACATTTATTTCTATTTAGTAGTGCATCTAACCTAGAGACAATATGCAAATATGTAGAAGGTTTTTTTTTCTTCTAGTTATATAACGTATGTTTAACAGAAGATTTCCCCAGTGTTGTGAGTTTTTTCCACCGTTTGTTTGCTGCAGAAGCCTTTGATGGTCAAATACATGCCAGCACTTACATAGGACCTGCCATAAAGAGATGGCTAAGACACATTCTCCTGCTTCTAGAACCTTAGAGTTAAATGGTTTTATATATATATACACACACACACACACACACACACACACACACACACAAATAGTTTAAATAATGTGGATAATATTATTGTTCCTCATTTCTTAGATATATGAACAAGGTAGAGGGAAGGCCCATAGGAAAGAGGTGCGGAGAACTCCTGGGCCCACTGGGGCCTTCACTGAGCCTGTGCTCTTACCTGGATCTGGATGAGTAGGTAGGAGTTCATCACTGGTCAGTGCAAGGGAGGGAAATCTAGGAAGAGAGAAAAACGAGAAAATGTTGTGTGGTTGAAAAGCCAAGTCATATTTCAGAAACAGAACATGATTTCATAGGCTAATGTCACAGAACTTCAGTGGATGAGGACAACCAAACCCCTGTCACCTCATCGGCCATTCCTTTCCCTCAAGGTCACTTTCTTTTCCTACTATCAATTACTTAAAGTTTCGCCTCTCTTCTGACTTGATTCTCTCCTGATTTTCTTCTTTCATGAGCATAAAAAATCATCAACCCCTTCAGCTTCTCCTTTGCTGAAGTGAAAATTTGACCAAGTCTAACCCGCCTGTAGCCGTCAGTTGATAAGTATGGTGTGTGTTGTGGGCACTGACACGCCCTTCCTTACAATAACAGCTCGTGTTTCATGGAGGAGCCCAGCCAATCCCTGGCTCCCAGAGTTTCACGAGCTGGGTTCAGGGCTGGGTCTCTGCAGCATCTCTGTGAGGAGGTAGTGGGTTGGAGGAGAAATCTATGCTTTGGAGAGTGAACTTGGTTCCCACCCCAGGTCTACTGTATGTCCTGTGTGTGATCTTGGCCAAGCTAGCCAATCATCTTTCTGAGCCTCAGTTTCCTCAACTAGAAAAAAGAGATGCTTTTGGATTGGGTTACTTAGGTCTCTGTAAGAACAAGAATAAAAATGTCCATGAAAAGTGTAGATAAACTCCACTTTCCGAGGAGGTCTTCAGACCTAAGAAAAATAATTTCTTAGGAAAAATAACCTAGGAGTGACAAAATTATTACATGACTTCCAGCTTACAAAATATTGCCAGCCTTTGAATGGATTTCATTTTATCCCATTGACACGTTGGTTTATAAAACTGAACTTCAGCACACACCACATGGTAGAAATCAAATTTTGGGGCAGCAAACACTCCTAAATTGTGTCCATGGTGATTCTATAACTAGAAACAACATGTTTAGGAAGTAGAGACTAAATATCTAACAACTGCTCAAAAAACCTTCCAGGAATCCACCACCCTTGGTCACGCTATGGTCTGGGCTGGATCCCAAAAGACAAGATAGGGGCTTGAGGTTATTTCACTGCAAGGGCTTGTCTTCTGTCTATGCTGATGAGAGTCATTATGGTGCGTTGCGGAAACAGCCCTTCCACATCTGTTTCCTTTTCTGCTTCTTTTTGCCTCTCTTATTCTATTAGTGTGGCCAGCATCGACGACTTCATTCCCAGACTCATTTTGGTAAGATGCCCAATCTCATGCTTCTAGTCTCATTCACTGAAGGTCCTAGCCAGAGCAATAAGGCAAGAAAAAGAAGTAAAAGTCCTGCAGATTGGGAAAAGAAGTCAAATTATCTTTTATTCACAGAGGACATGATGCTTTATATAGAAAAAAAAATTTAATCTACCAAAAAAAAAAACCTGTTAGAATGAAGAAGTGAATTTACTGAAGTCACAGGATATATGGTTGATATCTAAAAATCAATGATATTTCTATATACCAAATAACAAGCAATTAGAAAAGAAAACTTTAGAAAGAATAACATTTATAATAGCATCAAAAGCACAAAATACTTAGAATTAATTTTTTAAAAAAAGAACTTCCTTGGGCAAATGGAATAAAACAGTGATGGCATTCGTCTCTACGAATTTAAAGAGATTTATGAGATCTCTTTAAGCTCTCTACTTAAAATTTGCACATTTTATTGTATGTGAATTTTACCTTAAAAAGAAGAAAAAATATTTCCAGATTTAAAAAAAAGGCATCTCCAAAATATCATGGTAAATAAAAGAAGCCAGACACAAAAGACTACACAACATCTGACTCCATTTGTATGTAATACCCAGAATAGATTATCCCACAGAGACAAAACCGACTGATGGTTGCCAGGGGCTGGAAGGACGAGAGAATAGTGAGAGACTTACTTTGGAGTGATGGAAATGTTTTGAAACCAGACAGAGGTGCTGTTTGCACAACACAATGAATGTACTAAATGCCACTGAATTGTTCAATTGAAAATGGTTAATTCTTCATTATGTAAATTTCACCTCACTAAATTATTTAAAAACAAACACATAAAAAGGATAGGATGTTGGCTTGGCCCTGGGCAATTAGCTCAGTTGGTTAAGAGTGTTGTCCTGAAATGAAACGACAAGGTTGTGTATTTGATCCTTGGTCAGGGCACACACGGAAAGCAAGCAAAGAATGCATGACTCAGCCAACAACAAATGAATGCTTCCCTTTCCTCTCCCCTCTCTTTACCTTCCTCTCTGTGTCTCTCTCTCAAAAAAAAAAAATCAATAAAATTTAAGCCCTGGCCAGATAGCTCTATTGGTTGAGCGTGAAGATTGAAGGTTATTGGTTCAATTCCCCAGTCAGGGCACATACAGGAGCAACTCAATGTTCCTGTCTCTCTTTCTCCCTGTTTCTCACCAAGAACAAAAGAAAGAAAAAAGAAAAGAAAGAGGGAGGGAGGGAAGGAGGGAGGGAGGGAGGGAGGGAGAAAGGATAGGAGTATGTTGGATTGAAAAGTCAACATAAGTGTGTTTGAAACCTGAACTTAGTCACTTGCCACCTGTGACCCTCAGTTCTTCTAACGACAGCTTCAGGACGTTGGCTGCATGCTTAGCTCCTCACTGGGTGCTGTATGTGCTGCTCCTGAGTCAAGCACCATTTTGCATATGAGGAAACTGAGGCTTACGGGAGCTGAACACCTCGTGCAAATTCATACAACATTCCATCTGCATGATACCAAAGTTGGATTCTGTATCTTCCATGTCTTTTTTTTTTTTAATTTTAGAGAGGGAAAAGGGAGAGAAGGAGGGAGACAAGGAGAAAGGGAGGGAAGGAGGGATGGAGGAAGGGAGGGAGAGTGGTTTTATTTTTCCACATATTCATGCATTCATTGGTTAATTCTTGAGATGATACTCTGACTAACTGAGCTAACCGGCCAGAGCCTCCCATATCTTGAAGTACTAGCTTTCCTAATGGTCAGACCAGCTGACACCCATCCCCTTTCAGGGATAGGGAATGAAGTGTATATCTGAGATCTACCGAAGGGGGGGCTCTAAGGGAACCTCGTAACAATAAACCATGACAGACCGGGCCCCGAAAACCCCTGGTCTAATATCAAGTACGTATTTCCAGCCACCCTGGGCTATACATGCTGTTGTTATAAAGTTCCAAGTATCTACCCTTTCTAGAAATTAAAGCAAAGAGGACATCCTTCAAGTACTTTTCCTGTAATATGCAGAAATAAGAACTCTCTACTAACTAACAAACTAACGAACAGATCTCACTCCTCTGAGCTCCCTTTTCTTGTATGGTGAGTGGCTTTTCTGCAGGCTCCAATTTAAGTTCCTTCTTCCCAAGCCTGTGCACTTCTCCAGTCTGCAGCCTACTTATTATTCCCTGCAAAGTCGTAATAACACGTTAAACCCCCAGCTATTGCAGGGTTTGTGCCAAGATGAGCTTTTTTTTAAAAAAAAAAAATCATATCTAAATTACTTCATGAAATAATGTTCCTATCTGCCTCCAAGCTGCTGTCAAGGCTGGGGCCAAGAGTTGTGCTAAGAAGAACAGAGCAAACTGAGCCAGGGGTCTCTGGGGAAAGAGGGGAGCAGAAACCAGCTCTGGGTAGAGCCCTCAGTAGACATCGTTTTATATCATGTTTTTCTCTAAACGGTGTAGGTGTTACCCTTACAGAGTATATTCCCTCATCAGAATCTGATTCTACAGGGTTGGAAGGCCCAAAACCACATACCCCTGGCTCATCTAAACTTCTATTGTGATGAAAATGAAGTATGAGGGAAACATCTCAGCTTTCTTAGGCTAAGTAACTTGACCCTTAATATAAAATTTTGTCATTCGTTTATTTAGCAAACATTCTCTGAATGCTTGCTTAGTTACAGGCACTCTATATCCATATAAACAAATGCATGAAAGAAATATCCCTACTCTTCAGAAAATCACCCTCCAATGGGAGTGGTGACCATAAAAACAGATTACAGCACAAAGTGGTAGGAAGTATTATTGTCCAAGGTGATTAGTGATGCTTTGAGGGTCAGTGGCACATTATCCTTTTTATTTTCATTTGTTTATCCATTCTTCATTCATTCAACAAACCTTTACAAAGTAACCACAGCATGCATTATGCTGTTCATTGACCTGGGGCCCACCAAAATGAACTGGATAAAATTATGTACACGAAGAGCCTCTATTGACTTATTAGAGAGATAACGCATGTGCTAGATATTTTCTGCTAATCCTCCAGATCCATTATCCACCTCTTATACTCTGTGCTCTATGACCCACAAATTTCACTTTTAATAAACTTCAACATTGATGAATTTTCCTCCAGAATGTGTTTTGCATAGGCAGACCACTGCACCATTGGAGTTCCTTGATCAATGTTCTTTCTAGCCATGGGAAGCTCTATGTATTTTTCTATTTTAATACGTTCTTCAATTATGTCCATAGGGTCTTTTCCATATGCATCACAATAAAGACATTTAAAAATTTATTGGTTTTTTTACCTCCCGTATTAAATTATACAAATGATACCTTCTGCCACTGTGTTTTATTGTTGTTGTTGAAGTTATTTTACCAAGTCCATTTAAAAGAACATAAACTCTAGATAAATTTTGTAGATAAAAACCTCATGAAAGTAATTTAATATTTGGTAAATTTTAATCAATAATAAGTTCAAATATATATATTTGTTGTTATCAATATGTTGACTATCTCTTCCTGCAATATTTAGCTGTGATTTCATGACTTAGAAATAAACACTTTCTAGAATTGTCAAATTTCAGAAAAACTTTTCATTTTACCTCAGCAGGATTAAAATGGCAAGGTCAAAATGATGAGGTCAAAATATTTTGCTTTACATCGTGCCACTTCTGGGATTGTGTATCTATAAAAGCACTTAGCACATTATACTGAGATTCACATCTGCCTCTCCCAGAAAAATGTGAGCTCCTGGCGGGAAGAAAGTATGGATTGTTTACCTCTAGGAAGCCAACATCTTGCCCAGCCTGCCCCAAATGATGTTGAGTTAATGCAGGTTGATTGTAGAGTCATAAATTTTTTGGTTTTCTTTATACTCTCTTCCGTATGTATGGCTTTCCAGGTGTTTCATCTAAGGATGAAACCAGTATAGTGTTGTCAACATTCTTATTTAGTTGCAGGGAATTCTAAAGTACAGCCCTTGTATCCACTTGCTTTGGGTCATCTGTTCTTCCCCTTGCCACAATTTGTGCTCATTTATCCAAAGCCTGGCCATGCTCAGCCTCAGGCTCCAGGACTTCTAGCCTTCAATCCATCAGCCCTAGGGTTACAGGCCAGCCAACCAGGATCGACACCAGAAGCTGAGAGCACACACACGGGTTAAAGAGGAGAGGGGAGGAAGGAAGCAGACAAGAAAAAAGGGAAGAACTGCTAGGTCAAGGTTTATTCATTAACCTGTTCATTGAAAGCTCCAAGGAAGCAGCAAATTCCACTATTTCATTCACTAGTGCGGACCCAACACCTAGAACACTTCCTGACACACAGCAGGTACTCAGTAAACATTTTTAATGGATAGGAGACCTCTTGATAAAAGACACGTGGGTTTCCTGAGGACCCACTGTTTGACAGGTTCTGTGCCAATGCCCTTCACTCATAATCTCCCTTTAAATATTCCTTTAACCATCTTTGTGAGGTTGGCCATATTACCTGTTTTACAGAGAACGCTAATCCCTTACTGCTATAAACAAGCTGTGAGTAACTTCACAGGTTAGACATCACGAAGTGAAGTACTGGTCAGTGTGAAAGAGAATTTAGAGATGATCTGCCCAACAAAACAAACAAATGAACAAACAAACAAGAAACAACCTGGATTGCCAAATTCCTGCAGGAATTACGGGTGGAGGCTGGCCCTGAACTCAGATCTCCTGCTTTAGCCGGGGACCTCTCCGCTCTGCTTGGATGCCTCTTGCTGTTCCTGTCACTATCACACATAGAGAGGACTGGAAACCACCAGCCATACAGCATTTAACCCCAAAGAAAGCTAATTCTAAGTGTTCTTTAGATCACGTTGCCCAAGCACCCACCACACCACCTTCTGACCCCCATCAACTCGGTGAATTTTGTTTGTCTGCCCAGGGTGGCCTCGCATGCAGCCTTGGGACATTTAAGCCCCACCCTGTCTATGGCCCTGAAAATTACAGAACTTCTTCTACTTGGCATAGAAACATTTACCAAAGAACAGAACATGCTCTATTTCTTGTTTTAACTTGACTCCATTGTTCACCAAATATATTTTTCCTTCTGTGAAGTATCACTGAGAAGTTTATGACAGGATTTAACATTTAAACCTGTACTATAAAGATTTCTCTTTGTCCCCGTATTCTGACAGTTTGTCAAGTAAGGCTAATGTAGATTGCTAAATGCATGATTACGTCATTAGATAATCCCTGGGGTGAGCTTTTTGCATCCATGCATGTTGGGGTGAGCTCTTCGCATTAATGCATGCTGCAGATGGCAGAATCAACAAGAGGAATGGGGATCAAGGAGCAGAGGAAGGGGAAATGCAGATCCGAACTTGTGCTTCCGGACGGGCACCAGTTCCTGCTGCTCTGGGGGCTGTGGTCCGGATCCCCAAGGCTGGCTCACACTCTGTCTCATATCCTCAGCACTCTCCTGCATCTTATCTCAAGTAAACACTTCCCTATTGCCCTGACTTAACTGCTTCTGTATTGGTCTAATAAAGTGAGTTATTTGTCATTCAGAACCATATAATTTGATTGTAGTACATACAATACATAATATGAGCTACATGCTTTACCAAGCAAATACAACAGTAGGTAGATGCACGAGACATCGGTTAATGGTGAAGTCACACCTACAGCATCTGCTGGCGGGACTGTTGTTGCAAGAGTCTCCTGTCCAGTTTCCCTGCTTCCTTCCCATCTCCAAAGCATCATCTCAGAGTGATCTTTCTGGACTGTGAATCTCATCATGTCATTCCCCTACTTTCAAGCCTTGAAGATTACTTTCAAACCTACAGAAAGAAGCACCAATTCATCAACAGGTGCTTGAAGATATGGCCCCAACTGACCAGCCTGATACGCTCCATCTGCCACCACATTATCTCTCCTCCAACATTAGCCAACTTGTTTTTCAACAACACAGGGTGGCACTTTGCAAGGCTTACTGTTGTGCATTGCTCTGTCTCATGATCTTATGTAATTAGATAGCATGTGAGGGGATCTTTTGAGCATCCTGGTGTGGCCAAAAGTTTTACTGTGGAGCCGGGTTCTGTGCTTGGTAAGAAAAAAGTCATAAGATTGATCCCAGTTGAGGGTGGTAGAGATGAACATTTTCTCTCAAAAATCCATTACTCCCATCTAACCATGAGAGAGTCATCACACAAAGCTAAAGGAGGTACTCCTCAAAACGGTCAGGGTCGTCAAGACGAGGAAAGTCTGAGAAACTGTCACAGGCCAGAGAAGGCTAAGGAGGCATGACTATTAAATGTAACATAAGATCCTGAGCCCTAGCCGGACAGTTGGGTTGGTTAGAGCATCCTCTGGAAGCACAGAGGTTGCTGGTTCGATCCCTGCTTAGGGCACATACAGGAACGGATGGATGTTCACGTCCATCTCTCTCCCTTTCTCTCTCTCAAATCAATAAAATAAACATTAAAAAATAAATAGATGTAACATAGGATCCTAGAAAAGAACAAAGATATTAGGGAAAAACCAATGAACTCCAAATCAAGTGTGGAGTTCAGTTACTAGCAATATAGTTATTAATGCTTAATAGTGACACAGCAATGTCAGTTTCTTCACTGTGACAAATAAAACAATGATGTCAGATGTTAACTCTTGGGGAAATGGGTGAGGAGTATAGAGGAACTCTATATCACCTTTGCAACTCTTCTATCAATCTAAAACCAGTATGAGATTTTAAAAAATTAACTAATTAAAAAACAAATTCCCACAAAACTTGCTTGGTTCATTCAGTGATATAATCAGCTTCCAGGGGAAGCTCTGCAAGGAAGAGAAACAGTAATGGGCTATGAAAGAATCACAAGTTTTCAAATCCATCCTGGGACCTCGCCAGTTGAGTGACCTTAAAAATCTAGGAGCCTCCATTTTCTCCCATATAAAATATAATAGTATTAGCAATACTGGTCCTGCCTAAAAGAAAGTGAAAAAAGACAAAATTATGTGTTGAATGCCCAATCTTTGCCAGGAAGGCAAGCCTACACATCTATTTCTTTACGATTGCTCACAACCATAGCACTCTGTAGCCCATTTCACCCACTAAGGAGACTCAGAGGCGGAGTAACTTGCCTAACGCCATATGACTAGGAAACCTTCAAGTTAGATTTTACACCCGGGTTCTCTGCCTCCTAAGCTGTTCCCTGCTGCCTTTCCTCCCCCAGGCTGCCTCCATGGAACACAAACACAGATACTTTGTAGACAGCCACACGACACCGCACTCCTACGTGATCACTACATCCAGAATACCAGAATAAATGTATGAGGGCCCCAGTGCCCAAGAACAAATGTCAGCAAGGTTCTCCAGCCATTTGCTAGTATTGAATCAAGAGCTCCCCACTGGGGAAGGGGCGCTTAGCTAAGGCACCATGAGCCTGCACCCCCTGAAAGCTCTCATGTTCTTCTATCAAGGTTTTTGGGGGTTGCTCTGGGCAATGGTTTGGCAGCTTCACAGACTCCGTCTTTCTGCAGCCAAGTGCTTTAACTCTGGGCCATCCAGAGCAGGAGCCTTAAATGCACATTGGTAATATGATGCGATAATAGCGTATTGAATTCAAATTGCTACTTCTGCCAAATGGAATTTAATTAAGCACAAAAGTGGTCTCCTCGATGAAATGCACATGTTATTTTAAAGATGTGCGTGCCTTTGGGTATTTGGAAAATACCCTAAATTCATGTTATTACAGGAATCTTGTTATCAGCCAGAAAGAAGACTTTAGATCCTAGGTATATGTTTTGAAATATGTAAGCATCTTGGAACCTCGGTGTAATTTGTCAGTTTATCTGCATGAAGTAAACTGCATTTTGTGCCCAGGCCGAGACCTAATCTTCCCCTTCACTAATCAAGATACAGTGGACTTTTCTAGTTTAAAGTTTCAGCTTTGCTTGTAAATCCAGACCAAGCTCTCCAAAGATCGAGGGAAATCAGAGAGGTGCTATTATGATTTTCACTCTTGGTAAAGGGTACTAACTGCCTTTCAACACAACCATTTATTACCGTGTATTCATAAAAAAAATCATAAATGTCTAATCCATAGGGCTATTAAAGGTCATCTCGCTTAATCTCTTCCTTTTATAAATGAGGAAACTGAGGCCCCAAAGGGTGACTCTCCCAGGATGGCACTGTGGGTCAGTAGCAGACCTGAGCTTACAACAGTCTCCAGACTGGTGACATGCAACTCACAAAGAAATATTTGGAACTAAAGGACCCATTATTAGATTACAACCTATGTGACTGAGCCGCTTTTAAAAGTCCTGCCTCCAGTAAAGAATGAATAACATGAATCTAACTGGGGAGAAACATCAGATGTACCCCAAATGAACATTTTCATTTAAAAGGGGGAAATTGTATTCTCCAAAAATATTAGTATCATAAAGACAAAGAAAGGCTGAAGAACTGTTTCTGATGAAAGGAGACTGAGGAGATACAACAACATGAGTGACTGGACAGGGACCACACTGGAGGAGGAAATGTAGGAAGAGCGTTACTGGATTAACTGGTCACTGAAATACAGACCATAAATCAGATGAAACTGTTTGACTGTTACACTTCGTGAAGTTGAAAACTGTGCTCATAGAAGAGGACATGTTATACCTAGGAAATGAATGGTGAAATCTTTAAGGGTATATGAACTTGACATATAATTTATTCTCAATTTGATCAGAGAAAAAAATTATACAGACAAATAGAGAAACGGGGCAAAATGTTAGCAATAGATGAACCTGAGTATAGTCTAACAGTGTTCCTTGTTCTGTTCTTGTATGTTTGAAATTATTCCAAATAAAAGTTAAAAATAAATTAAGCCAAGCAAATGATTACACCAGCACCGCAAAATTATAACCACTCTTCATTCAAGAGCAAAAGGAGGCATTTTAAGAACATTTCCAAAAATATACAGTCATGCATATTTACTACGAAACCCAAATCTCACTAAATGAAAGCAAGGAACAGGGTCACCTCAGGAGGCCTCCCAACTTGGTGTTTATGCCCTGATTTGGGGCTGGCACTACCGCTTCTGGGACTGCTGCCATTTACCCATTTTGTTATGATCTTTCATAGTGAAAAATAAATCTTTTCTATTATTCTAAAAACTGCAATGAGAAAATGGATACCTATTGAATACAGCAAAATCATTACCCACATGTTTTCTCTTTTTAAAATAAACAAAAAGCTACAGGTTACATTTCTGGATATGAAAAGGAATGGTCACGTCAGGCCATGCTGAGGGTCCTGGTTCTAATAAGGCAAGACAATAATGACCACTTCCCTGGGGGTTTGAACAATCGGCTTCAGGACCAGCTGTATTTACATAATCACATTTACACTGGCCGAGAGCAGCCATGCCTGCCCATACTAACGGAAAGCAAGAACCCTTTTCTGAGCGTGCCATCCGATTCTAGGCAGTGCCTGTCAGCGGTCATGCCAGTACTGACTGTTCACACGAATCGTGTGGCTTCGGTCTGCCCCAAGGATGAAAGCGATCCTGGCCACCACTCCATATCGTTGGGCACCAAGAGAAGGTTTTTTGACATTTTCTGTAGGCTTTACTAAGTCATTCAGATAAACCTTATACCAGTACACCCTGCCCAGCATGTTTGGAGATCTCAACATGTGCTCTGTCTGGAGAAGGAACTAAGCCCAGAGGCTGGGTCCTGCCCTCAGGAAGCTCTTAATGCCCTGGAATCGCAAAGGGCACACATGGCATCCATGGGCAGCCACACAGGCCACGCACCCCAGAGCCTGGCTGCTCTCTGCCCGAAGAAAGAGTCGCTCAATGTGGTAACCCTGACACAGAAGGCACCCACATAGCAATGCTTCTGTCACATGGATTAGCCACCTATGACGAGCAACCCGAGGTGCCATGCTCTTTAGCGCCTTCCAGTCTTTGTATCAATACATTCTGTGCCTTCTACCTAGAACATTCTCTGCCACCGCAATCCTCAGCTCCAATATCTGTCTTCCCCCCTACAATCCACTTCCCTTTTTGGGTTAACTCCTACAGCTCCTAGTTTGGATGTTATTACCATGAAAAGGTTACCCTGGCCCCTTCCCTCTTGGCCTGGCTTAGAGGTCCTTCCTGTGTTCTCCCACTTGGCCGCACATTGGCCCATTATATCCCTTATCACATTGTATAGAGCTGGTTACACGGGAACCCCTAGAGTCAGATTGCTTGGGTTCAAATCCTGGATCTGCCACCGGCTTTGAGGCTTAAGTCAATTTAGCCAAGTGCATAACTGCTCTTTGTCTCCTATGGGCTATTATCTCATTTAAGTTTAAGCCAATTCTGTATGAGGGGTGCTGCCCTCATTTCAGGTAAGAAAAAAACGGAGTCTTAGAGAGATTACAACCCAACGTAACACACCCAGGGGAGCAGAGATTCAGCGCCAAACCTGGAGGGTCTTAAAGATATCAGTTTTAAGCACCATCCCCAACTTTCTCAATCCAGTGCTACTAAAGGTTCTGCTGCTGTCAGGGAGAAATCCGGGCAGAGGGAGTTGGGGTCTGCCTTTCTGGAAGAGGTCAAGCAGAAATGCCAAGATGTGTGAACCGAGACACCCACCCCTGGAACTGTCTCTTAGGGAGGGAACTTCCAGGTGAGAATTCTAAGAAACTTCGAAACAAACAAACAAACAAAAAACACATTAGTTCAAATATCACATTTAGTAAAAATGGTGTCCATGTTTTCTATTTCCACTTTTATTTCCACTAGGAGTAGGAGAGAGAGAAATGAATTATGCTGACAGGAGGCGCTGATCACAGCTTCCCTCGGGAGCTTGAAATACGTTCCCCATGTGCGAGAGCACAGAGATGAGGAGAGTTACAGGGAAAGCCACAGGAAAGTTACTCGCAGTTGAAAAAGGAGGCAGTAAAGCACAGGACTTAGAGTCCTGGGTCTCAGAGTGAGACAGTGGTCAGCCAGCCACTGGTCGCAGTGTGACCTCGGGAGACAGAATTTAGAATTCAAGTCTTTTCTAACTAGAGCTAATCTAAGGATTATAAGCCAAAAGGGGGTGTCAGCCAGAATCACGGACGAGGCAAAACAGAAGTGCAAGGGTGAGGAGGTCGAGTGTGTCAAGACAGCTTGTCCCGTCCCTCTGGTAACACCTCTCACAGCTGCTGGAAAACCCCCGCTCCCCCCTATCACGATGCGTCCTTCTTCACAGCTGACCCCAAATCCTGCACTCATAAACATGTTGCTGTAACCTCATCTCAGCTGTTTGTTTAGAGGTTTCAAGTGCTAAATTTTGATTTTGAGGTCAAACTATCCTTTAAAAATAGTTTCAAGGTGCCTTGACCTGTGCAGAAACTTAAAGGAAATAGCTGCTTTAGTGTTGTAAGCTTCCCTACCTAAACATGACGGTCATCTTTTAGAAGACTTCCTTCTATCAATAGTATGTCTCCAGGGATCTATATTTCCATCACATTCATTCTCTATAGCTTCAGAATCATTGCTGCTGCTGCTGAGGGAAGGAAAGGGAAGGTTGGTTTGATATATTATCTCATTTTCTGAAAGCTGGCTCATGAGAGGGAGGGAGGGAAAGGATCTAAGCTGAGGCTTCTGGGAATGGAGTCCCAGGCGGGCTTGGACCAGCAGGAGGGCACTGCCAGGCAGGAAGTTACTGAGTTACAGTGGAAGGCCCTGGCAGGCAGAATCCAGTCCTTGAGTCCTTGCTTGATGGCGATGCACTGGCCATGAGCCTCTAGGAAGCTGGCATATTCCACTGAGCCTGTGTTAGAGCTTTCTGTAAAAATATCACTGACTATTCCTAGGCAGGTGGGTGGGACGGGCAGTTTGGGAAGTACTGAAATCTACCTTCCAACGCCATCAACTGAGTAGACAAAAGAAACTGCATGAGTAACAAAATATTTTATTTCTACATAATTGCCCCTCTTTTGGCACCAACTAGGTTACAGCATGTACAATGATAACAAACATGGAAACGTTTATTATTATTATTTTTAATTGTGCTATGCAAATATTGTTTGGTATGTAAGACATTTTAAGTTACTAGATAACTGGCCAGCATCCCAGCTGTTGCTGGCCCCACTCTCTTCCTATCCTTAAATACCTAAGTCCTTGCTCCAGTTCACCAGCCACTTTCTACATCGAGTGGCCCTGTAAGTAGTCCCATCATAATCAATGCCTAGAGCACTGGGGAACAAAATTTTTGTTGCATCCACAAAAACATTTGTTCTTACCTAATTCGAGTGTGCTGATCTCAAATCTGACATTAGTTTTTCTCTGTAAGCTACAGTTCTTTTTGCAATTCAAGATTTTAGGTTTTCATCTTATTGTAAAATTTTCAACATTTAATTTAACATAATGAAGTAGAATGTCTTCTTGGGCACCATCTTTGAAAATATAATAATTTATATAATGCAGTAAATACACTAATATACTAAAAGATGTGATTGCATTCAGAATTTGTCTACAATTTCAAAACAGAACATATTAAAACACTTATTTTAATCATAAAATTTGCGCAAAACTTATTTAAATTCTATTCAGGCAAAAATTTGCGTTTGTAGCTCTTGCGTTTGTGTACTTGTTGAGGACAATCTCATTTGATGCTCCAGCAGTAGTCTGCTCATCACTAACAGCTTCAAGATTTTTGGGAAACTTATTAAGGTGACTGTTCATGAATCTTAACACTCATGTTACATCTAATGTCCCGGAAAGCCAACAGCATCCTTTGAACCAGAAGTTCATAGTTTTCTGCTTTTTTGTTGCCAAGCAAGTTCTTTGTAACTGGCACAAAAGACTGCCATACTGCTTTCTCCTCCTCATTCATCTTCCTGACAAATTCTTCATCACATTTGAAGGTTCAAATTTGAGGTCCATCAAATACACCTACTTTTATCTTCTCAAAAGACAAGGCAGGAAAAGCAGAAATAATATGTTGAAAGCATTCATTTTCTCTATTCAAAGCCTGAACAAACTGCTTCATTAAGCCAAGTTTGATGTGAAGTGGGGGAAAAATGATCCTGTCTTGATTAACTACAGGTTCATTCACAATATTTTGTATTCTTACTTCCAGAGCTTCATGTTTTGGCCACTCCTTCTGTGCCCAGTGTTTCTCCCGAGCTCAGCTGTCCCACAAACACAGCAAGGATACTTCGTGAAACCTCTCTGTTGTCCTAGCAGGAAATTTACCATTTTAAGATCCACACAAATGATCCTGTTATGCTCCTCATACTTCAGTAAGTCAAGGACAATTTTTATGTCATTATAATCTTCTCACAGATGAGTTGAATAACCAATTGAAAATTGGAACCACTGCATAAACATTAACGTTGTGTAGGAGAACACATTTCAGACTCCGTTTAGAGCTATCAAGAAATAGCTGCCATTCTGTTGGACTAAAAGTGGTAACACCTAGCTGACTGAGAAGACTACTGCTATCATGACAGTAAACAAAGTGTTTGTCTTCGGAAAAAAAGTCCACAAAAATTTGTTCACACTTCCTGAAATGGGATGCTTTACCTGACCTGTGAAGTACATTCTTGAAGCCTGGAGGCTAATAACTCAGCTGCTTTCTTTGATAGGCCCAAATCTCTTACTAAGTCATTCAATTCGGGTTGGCTAAACTGCTGAGGGGTTAATGACTGCTTGGCATCAGAAGAAAACCCTTCAGATCCTATAACCATTTCCTCATGCATCTTATCAAAATACACTTGATCAGCATGTTCACTTTTTTTGTCCTTAGAAGAAAGAAAACCATTGAAAACTGGAACTGGGAGTGTCTCAGAGTGTGGGGTAGGTCGTATTGCTGAAGGAATATTAGGATATGCGATCATATGCCATTTTTTTCTTGCTGATGCCCTTTGTATGGATCAGACAGAAATAACAGTCACTACTGTGGTCCTTGGTTCACGCCAAACCATGGGAATACCAAAAGGCATTCCTTTGCATTTTCCTTTTGTCCAGTCACGAAGCATTTCCTCACAATTATGACACACAATATGAGAAGCCCAATTCTTGTTTTGATTGCCAAGGGGAACTTGAAAATAGGCAATATATGCATGTGTCACAAATGATGAAATATTGCACCTTTGATGTTGAAGTGTGTAACAGCCACATATATAACAGAAGGTGTCAGGACTATTCTTACATTTACACCTACTCAAAGAAGCCATGATTCAATCTTAAAATAAAATAAGAGGGTGTTTTTATCAGATAATATTTTTTTTACATTTAAAAACAACTACAATTATGTAAAAGTGATGTCTGTAAAACATTAATTACCTTGTGGTTATGTTCAATCCAAGAGTTGTTGCCCTTTAACTCCAATTTAAAAACCAATGCATGCCATTAACTATAATAAAAATAAATTAAAATGGCATAAAAATGAGAGAATGCACCAAAAAATGGATTTCAGATTTGGAAACAGCGATGCAGAAATATATAGAAACAGTTCTAAAACCCCATGCAACAGAAAATGAAAAAAAAAAAATATGCCCCAGTGTAGTTTAAAGTACCTATCAAAGGACTGTGGGCTCAGGCTCAGATTAAAGGGATCTGTCTTCTCTGGCCACATCTTGGAAAGTCTGGACTATGACTGCTGGGTGCTCCAAGAAGCCATGACTGCCACTTGCCTTAGATTTTGAGTGAGATCTACCCTGACATCATTTTAAATTTGACAACAATGTAGTCAATTCATAGGACACATTTAGAGGAGTGTGCTAGGAACACCGCCCAAATTTATTTCATTCATACAGATACCATTTGCTAATAATGTTTGTTCTGTTCATAGCTTTGTCTTCCTCGTTATGAATTATTAGGATGGAGCAATGGTGCTTATTCTTGATACAGCAAACTTGGATTCCCAAGACTATTTACATTTTTATTATAAAGGCAACAATGTTAAAGAAAATTTTAAAGAATAAACGCATTACTAAGTCCCACACATATCCACCAAAAAAATGTATTTTAACTCTATCTCCTTTTCCTATTTTAGTTTACATAATTGCAGTCGTAGAACACATACATCTTTATAATCTGTTATTTCACCTCACTCTCATTTGCAAATATTTTCCATGTCAGACACATCATTTTTATTTCATTTTTTGGTACAAAACCTACCACTTTTCTGGCTACAGGAGTCACTGAATACCATAACTCACTTAGTCAATCCTCTAGTAATCTGGACACTTGATTTGTTTCCCATTCTATGTTATTTAAAAAAAAAAAAAGCTACAGTAAATAACATGTAAGTATAGTTTTTCCTTAAAATGAATGCCCAGAATTGAGATTTGTTGGATAAAGGTAAGAACATTTTTGGCTTTTGACCCAAACCATTTATTAGCTCTGGGTAAGCCTTCGGTGAGGCACTGTGCCATTTCGCCTCTCGTGAGTCTGGGACACGACTTCGCGGAGCTCCTGAAGTCCTCTTGGCTCTCCCACTACCCCGACGCTCCAGACCCAGCCCAGGCAAGCGAAGGATGCGCTCCAGCGTTTGAAGATTTGGCTACGCAAATCCCAGTCAACTTCACACTTCATTACTTTATCTCTGCCCTCCCTTCTTTCTAAAGAAATGCCATTTCTTATAACGAATGGGGTGTGGATGAACCTCAGTTGTTTGGGTGCACTTTTAAAAATTCACAACTATGGCAAACTAGCAAGTTATCTGAACTATGGATGTGACTAACACCCCATGGGGCTCATGATAATTCATACATACTGAATAGGGTTTAGTGAGGAGCAAAGAAAATACAGGAAAGTGTTTTCTAATAGCAGCAGATTATGCAGAAGGCATGATTACTATGAAGCACCCCTAAATTTACCTTTACAGGTGTGATTTAATGGAAAATATCTATATTTGGTCTTTGTCCTCATTTCCTGGCATAGAGCTCCTGAAACACTAGGCATTTCCTGAGTGATAAGAGTCTCCTGTGTTATCTATAACAAGCCTCTGTAGCCAATACCTGAGTTTAGGTTAATGAGGTGACACTCTAGAAATCCCCAGGTATCTTCAGGATGGAGAATGGCCACTAGAAAGTACAAGCCATTGGAGGGTTGAAAATTTCAGTCCCTACTCCCACCTCCCAAAGGGGGATGGGGTTGGGCCAATGATTTAATGAAACATGCCCCCATAGGAAAACTTCCATAAGACTCCGAAGAGACAGGTTCAGAGAACTGCGGGTTGGTGAACACAGACAGGGGCTGGGAGGGTAGTGTGCCTGGGGAGGGACTTCTGCACCCTCTCCCAGACCTTGCTATACGCATTTCTGCAATATGGCTGTTCCTGGCTTTTATCCTTCACAGTGACCTAGTAGTGATAGCAAATAAAAAGCTTTCCTGACTTCTGTGAGTCATTTTAGTAAATTGTTGAACCTAAGGCAAGGTTGTGGGAACCCCCAAATTTGTAGTTGGCTAAGAAGAGATGTAGGTAGCCTGGACAGCCCATTTTCATCTGAAGTGGGGGCAGTCCTTTGGGAATGAGCCCTTTAACTTGTGGGATCTGATACTGACTGCCTCCAGGTAGGTAGTGTCAGAACTGAATTGAGCTGTTTGACATCCAGCTGGTGTCCAGAAACTGCAGAACTACCGTTGGAAACACCACCATGTATTTGGTGTTAATGGGGGGGGGGGTAATCCTCACATGAATCATTGGGTGATCTTGATAAATTGCAGATCCTAGTTCAGGAGTGACTCCTTCAGCACTCACTGTGTGGTCCGTGGCTTAGCACACCACATAGAAGCTGGTTAGAAATGCAGAATCTCAGACTCTGTCCTAGACCAAGCCAACCAGAATTGGTATTTTAGCTAGACCCCAACCAAGATGAGCCACATGCAAAGTAGAGTTTGAGAGAGCTGGTCTGAATCTTCGGTTTTCTTGTCCCTAAATGTTTTGTGTCTGGCACACAGCACACATGCAATGTGTGGAAGCTACCATACACAATGTTCCAGGTTCAGAGTTTAGATTTAGAAGAGTATTCCTTATAATTGAACAAAGAGTTACTGGAGATGGGTTTGAGGTTAGTGAGCAGGTGCAGGATGAGCTGTGCGCTTACTTAGTGCTCTGAGCAGGCCCTGCAGATTCGGCACAGGGGAAGGCTCACTGCAGTGGTAGCTGCTTATCTTAGGGGGGTGAAGGGATACCCAGGGGTGCTTTTGGGTAAAACAAAGAATGCTCTTCTTAGGAGCAGTCATAGGACACTGTGAGGTGGGATCAGGATGAAGCATCCATGTCTGAGACATCGGCTCATATCCTGAGTCCCCAGGTAGGCAGAGCTGGCTAGAGGCTGGCTTGAGCCTCCTACCCCCCCTCCCCCCAGCCATGCCCTATACCTAGATGCTGGCCAGTGAAAGGCACACTCTCACAATCTTTCAGCTGCTTCAGGAGTCCAGAAGCAACAGCCTCATAATGTTCTCTCTTTATTTTTATTAAAATATTTTTTATTGGGGGGGGATGCTTTTCCAAAGTTAAATTTAGAAAATAAATGGCACAGCCAACTATAATGGAAGGCTTTAGAACTGTAGTCTTAGCCTAACCTCCTATACACACAGCTGGGCCATGTGACCCACATCAGCCGGTTCAGGATCCTCAGAACCCAGAACCCTCCTGGTTTGAAGCAGAAGGGATTGAAACAGCCCCAGCTCCAAACTAAGAAACATCAAATCTCCTCTGTCTTCTCCAAGCCTTGACCTTGAACCCAATGTGATGTTAGAGTCAGACAAACATAGTTTTACATGATGGCTTTGCCTGTTTTGATTGTATGTCATATGGAAAGTTTCTTCACCTTTCCATAACTTAGTTTATCTCACCTAATAAAACAAAGACAACAATAGCTATCCCATAGGATCACTGTAAGATTTAATGGAAAGACATAATTACAGTAGCTGACACGGGGTGTAAAACGAGCCAGGCTCTGCCACTCAGCTCTTTATGTGAATTCATTCATTCACTCATTTGACACACATCTCTTGAATACCTACCAGGCATTGGGCACTGTTTTCTGGGGTCTGGAATAATAATAGTTAATATTATTGAAAGAGAAACAACTTATTTCTCTTTTTTCACCCTGCTTTATTGAGGTATAATTTGTATAAAACAAAAACTGCATACTATTAATCGGTACAATTTGGTGAGTTTGGAAACATGTATACACTCATATTACCACCAACACAGTCCAGGTAGCAAGCAAACTACCCATCACCTCCAAATGTTTCCTTGTATTCCTTTGTTGTATGAACAGGTGAACTGTAAACAGGTGGCCCACATTGCAAAGCAGATTAAATCTTCACTGCACCTCTATGACTCTCTTTATTCCTCACAATAATATAGTGAAATAGTAATTTATTATTTTCCAAGTTTTAAAAGTGGAGAAACTGAGTCCCCACTTTTAAAAGGTAAAAGCGTTGCCCAAAGTCACATAGCTAGTAAACAAATGGAGAACTCCACAGGTCACACTCTAAGGCTTATACCATTAGGATAACCTATGTGAAATCACCATTATTCTACCATTATCGGTCCATGTAAACAGCAATCTTACATGCTTTTACCAATGGCTTTTTCAGGGGGATTTGTAGAGCCTAAAACATAAGCAGTCTTCAGTAAAATGTTATTTTGTTTTTTTTGTTTGTTTTGCTTTGCTTTGTTCATTAAAAGGTCCTTCTGCCATGATTCCCAGACCCAACCTTGACTTTGTGCTTCAGGTCTAGTATTGGACCTCTGTCATGCTCCATGTACCTGAGTTGGGTCCTGGGGATGGGCTTCTACCTTACTCTGTCCCATCAGATCCCTTGACTTGGAACTCCAGGAATTGGCGCCCCTAAGGCCTTGTGTTCATACTAATACCATAGTAACACAAATACAAAGAACTATTTTGTAGATATTGCTTACTCAATAGCAAGCCCTGTTCTAAGACTTTTATATGCATTTATGAATTTAATGTTCACAACAATCTCATCAGGTAAATGCCACTGTTGTTTCCTC
Organism: Saccopteryx bilineata; assembly: GCF_036850765.1. Taxonomy (NCBI): domain Eukaryota; kingdom Metazoa; phylum Chordata; class Mammalia; order Chiroptera; family Emballonuridae; genus Saccopteryx; species Saccopteryx bilineata. The sequence continues at coordinate 26,117,289 of NC_089491.1, read as the reverse complement.
TTCACAAACAAAGAGAGGCACAGAGCAGTTAGATGATCTGGCTGCATTTACTCTCTTCAGAGAGACCTCCTGGTCCAGCTGCATTTCCGGACATCACCTGCTCCCACGTTGTCTTCCTTCATCACTCTGACCGTCCACCCACCTGGACCTCTGTGTCTCCAGCACCACCTGCTGCTCCTGGATCCCTGTTCTATGTTTTGCCTTTTTTCCCTCCACATTCTGCTAGCCGCTATGGGTATCTTTGAGAGCACCCCCAGCTCTGCCACACCCCACTTGGCCAGTTCAGGACATAGTTTAGACCCCCCAGTCAAACTGGACCTTGAGCAGTTACCAAAAGTTTCCAGGTCCTATCCTCCTATCCTGAGTAACTTTTCAAGGACTTAGGGTCTTTATAGCTTTCACAGATTAATGCTAAAATGTAAAATGTTCAAAAGTACACAGGAAATAAAAGAGGTAGACCAACTTTTAAAAAAAGACTCAACAGCCTAGATATACTCTACACAATTGAAGATATATATATATTTATAGGAAAAACCAAAAGCTTTTCTAATTCTTTCGTACATCCTCTCCATTCAGAAGGAATTTCCTGAGCATCTTCTTTATCCCAGGCCCAAACAAAGCCTTGAAGACAAGAAGGGCTACTTATCTACCAACTAGGAAGGATATGAAACCCAAACAAAGACAGGAGCCATGAACAAGGTTGTCTCTATTAGATAGTCTGCATTTCACTCCGAGTCTTTTTTCAGACTCAGTTAAGGGTTTTACTCTAGTCATTAAAGTATTAAGAATAACACAGTTCTAACTGGCAAAATAGGATATGTTCATCATGCTTGTAGGGAGAGAGAAAAGAGAAAAATAGTACACTAAAGTCTGGTATGCATTGAAAATATGTCTATTTTTTTTCCCTGAATTCAAAAAAGAGTTTCAGGATTTGCTATGTATAAAGTTCCCAAAACAAACCGATAGGGTACTTGTTTTAAAGACATAATGGAGACAAATATGAGTTCAGCACTAAAGCCTTCACTGTGAGTACAGCTAGTATTTTACCAGATTAATTTTTTTCTCATTTGTAGTGTACATAGGGTGGGGGTATATAAGCTGCTTTAAAAGCTTCCCTTTGAATGACAGGAATGTCTTCTACTAAATGCAAGTCTGCAAGATTAAAGAAGAGCCATAAAAAATAATTTTAACAGCCATGATCCCCTGCCCTCCCACTTAAATAAACTGTCTATTCCATTAATTATTGTATTACACCATAAACTACAGAGCTAGGAAACTCCCACTCTTTCCTCAGATTCAGTCATGCATAGAACTTTTGTGACAGATGGACCAGTGAGGTTGAAATGTGCAAATGGAGATGAAACATTCCAAGATTAAACATCTCCCAGGTAGAGGATTGGCACCTTTCCAGAATCGTAAGCTTGGCCACGCTATGCAGGAAACAGTATTCAAGGTCTCAGATTGGTCTCAGCCACAGACTGGGATAATCCCTCCCCTTCCTGAACCTCTAACTCTGCCCCAGCAAACTTCCTCTTTCATGATCTATACTCATTTACTCAACAAATATTGACTGAGAACCTGGAGAGCCCACTCTGAGCCAAGCCCTGAGGAGACACACAGTTGGTTAAGAAGGGTTCCAAGATCAGAGAAACTTAACAGTCTGGGGTAATGTTTCTATTGGAGCCTAGGAGAAAGACCCCATTCTGACTCTGAGAGAGTTAGAGGTTGGCTGGAAGTCACCTGATATCTTTTATTATTATTATTATTATTATTATTATTATTAAATTTTATTGATTTTGGAAAAAGAAAAAGGGGGAGAGAGAAAAGCAAGAAACACCAGTTTATTTTTCCACTTAGTACATTCAATGGTTGATTCTTGTATGTGCCCTGACTGGGGATCACACCTACAACCTTGGCACCTCAGGACAATACTCTAACCAACTTAACTACCCAGCCAGGGCCCACCTGGCAGCTTACGTTATGCTTCAAGAGGACAGGAGATAGAAGAGGAAGGCAAGGTAAGGAAGGAGGGCTGAGGGAGCAGCATATGCAAAATGAGAGACAGTATGACATTGCCCAGAATTGCAAGCTGTGCAGTGTCCCTGGAGCCAAGGGTTCTACGGAAGAGAGATAAGCAGTAAGACACGAGGCTATAGGAAGGAATCAAAGTGTGCTCATCCTTGCTCCTTGGCCTTCTCAGATATATCCAAACAAGGTCGTGGGAATTAAGGAAGGGTTTTAGTTGAGGAACAAACTAATGTCTCAACCAGATTTCTACAGTAGAATTCCCCTACTAGCAGATGAGAAGTAATGGGTGGAGTAAAGGTATGTGAAAAGAGGTGAGGAATAGAGTGATAAGAATGGTTGAATCATTGGTGATACAGAGAAGGAAACATGATTTGGGACTGAACTGTGGCAGGGAGGATGGAGGGGAAATAAAAGAGTGGATTTAAGAGACAATAATGGCAGAATAGATGAAAATTAACGATTGATTAGATATGAAAAAAAGTAAAGCAAAGAGAAGACTGACTACCAGCCTCCTGGACTGGGTGACCAGATGCCTGGGTGACCAGCTGGTGTAGAGAGGGGGACACTTTAATTCTTCAGCCATCCTGTCCTGCTGCGGCTCCTGCCAGCCTTCCTCTTTCCCTACTTCACACCCAGGCACGCCTTCCAGGGGCATCTGAGGAAAAGACACACAAATTTCATGCCAGTAGATTCTACAACAATGGGAAAGTTAGGGATGGATGCTTTCACATGGTTTCCAGTCCTTTAAAAGAGCTTATTACAGCCCAGTCCTCACCAGGGCCTCCCTATCATCAGCTAGGTCAGCTTCTTCCCCTCCATTTCTTCTTGTTCACTGGGTCAGAAGACACTCCAGAGATATGCGGGAGTCTGTTTCCTGGCCCAGGAGGCGGGGGACACCTGGTTTTTCTTCTCCACACGCAGGATGAAAGAAGAGCAAGGGAGTGGGAGCGCGGCTCCTCTTCAGCCTTCTCAGCTCTGACCAGAAGTGTTAGATCTGGGAGCTCAGATGATGCAGAGAATGAAAAGAGATACATAAAATTACAACTCATTCTAAGGATTGAAAAAATATATTGCCTACTTTCTGACCAGCAGTCTCATTCTGAGGCCCACAGTGGTACATACACCAAAAGGCACATCCCAGAATGTTCATAGCAATATTATTCGTAGAGCCAAAAGCAGAAAATCACCCAAATATCCATCAGTAATATAATGGATAAGTAAATTAGTGATCTCCAATTACACAAAACAATATGGATAAATCTCACAAGCATAAGGTGAAGCAAAAAAGTCAGACAAAATGTACTACAACAATTCCATTTTCAGGAAGTATAAAAATCTAATCTGTGCTGTCAGAGTAAGGATGGCGATTGGGGATTGGTGGTGGTGTGGCAAATAGGACTGGAAGTCAGACCGACCCTGGCGGCTTCCACAGGGCTGGGCAGAGTCTCTTTTTGGACTGAGTGCTGGTGCTGATGATACGGGATGTGCAGTGAGGAGCCACTGAGCCATTTCACCTGCAGATGTTGTAAAGTACCAAAAGGCTACAGAATTAATATTAATATTTTAGGAGGCTTGGAGAACATTTTATTAATTTGGGTTAAGGTGTGCAGAGAAATTGTGAGAATAGTCTCTGTACTGTGTGATTGGCATAACCAGGATGGCCCTTGCCATTGTATTGTAAATGAAAAGGGAAGGAAAGCATAGATTCCCTGACATTCCACCACACCTGTGGGGAAAGGAGTGAATGGCTAGCCAGGGGCAGGAAGGGAAAAGCCAAAATAAACCTTTTCTTATAACTATGAGCCATGGCATTTGTCCCCAGGGAAACTACCTCTCTTGTGTAAATGCATAGGTTAATACCTCTGACTCTGGACAGAGAGATGGTGGATGAACACTAGAAAATATAGGAAAGCCTTTTAATATGTAAAGAGATATCTTTCTACCATTGTGTTGACTTGTAAATTTTGTTTTCTCCAAAATGATGTATGGTTTGCAAATTGAACGTGGTCCTATCATGTTAAAGGACATATGACTATAACCAATAGCGGTAAGGGGCTCCTAATTGCCATTTTTGCTTCTGTACTTCCCACTTACAAAACTATAAAAACTAAGTAGAACAAAGGGCCGGTGCGCTCTCAGTTAGATTTCTGTCGGAGTTCCCGCCGCTTGGCCAAGCTAGACAATAAAGCTTTAATGTGTAAACGACGGACCTTGCTCCTGTCTTCCATATTTCGGGTCCCTCCGAATTTGGATTAACATGCAGTCTTGAAACATCATTGAGCTGGACACTGATAACGTGCATATTATCACTCAGGACAAAAGTCTGGGCTTTTTATTTATCGATAGCTGGGTTTTATAACTGGGTTTTCTCATTCTTATTTTGAGGAATGAAATTAAGAACCCCAGGTGTGGGGAAGAACAGACAGAAAGGCTAAGCAGATCAACTTGGCTGTTCCGAGTTTGCGATGTCTATGAAGCGCCGGTGTGATGGCATCCAGGAGACCTCAGTTGGGTGAGGTGGCAGCTCAGAAGAAAGATTTGGACAAGAGCTTCATGAAAAGAGAGCTCTTCCTCTCTTTCCGAACACACACTTCGTGAGAACCAGCATGCAGGTTAATTATCCCTCCACACTGGCGCCTGCCTCTGAGTAAACCTCCTTTCTTTCTGTTCCTCGTGAGTGTTTCTGCAGCAGCATTTTCCTGGTGATAACAACTCGTGTTTGGCAACGTGCTGGCTACTGTACACTGTTATGTACATTCCGTGACAGCACACAGACCATTCCAAACTCCTCCTGCGTTCACACAGGGACTGGCAGCTGTTGGCCACACCCACTTCCTCTTTGTTTCAGGCACGCAGTGAGATTTCCATTCCCTGCTTCCTTGCGGTTAGGCAGGGACGTGAGATGCGGTTCCAGATAGTGCAACGTCAGTAGAAGTGACGGTGCCACATCCAGATACGAATCATCAAAATCTCTCCCGTGTGATCCCCTGCTCTTCCCCCTTCCGTCAGCCTGAAGCAGACCAGGGGACAATCCTGGAAGTCCTGTGATGAGGACCAAGGGGCTTAGATCCCTGAATGTCTGCCGGCAGAGCGCCACTCACTGACCAGAAGCGCCTATTTTAAACTTCATGGGATGAAGAAGTAAACCTTGGGTGCCACCTTCTCCCATTAACCTTAGAAGATATTCCCACATGATGAAAATCTCTCCAGAAACCCTCTACCCCAGATTCCGGCAGCTCTCTATTTGTACTTGGGTCCCTTTTTTGCCTTCTATTTTGATCAAGCACGCCCTTGTCTAGTAGAGTAAAACTCCTGAGTGACAAGGTTCATAGTCCTGTTCATATTCACCTGGGTAGTCTCTGGATCCTAAAACAGGGACAGAACACAGTGTATATTCATGAAGAAAGCTGTAATGACAAACAGGAATGTGAAAATAAGGAAAGGAAGTCAGTCTTTGTGAATTCATTCATTTAGTCATCCCCCCTCCCTGCCTCAGTCCCTCCACTCGCCTCATCTTCCTTCAATGAAAACAAACCAAGCAACTCCTATAATTAAGTAAGAGAGAGCATTTGTTGAATATTTATGTACAGAAGACTGCGCTAAGCACTTTGCATAGAGTAACTCGTTAAATCTTCATAATAACCCTGTTGGGTGTCATTATTATTTTATCCATTTTAGAGACAAAAAAAAAGAATGGAGCTTAAATAAGGAGCTTGCCAAAGTCACGTAGCAAGGGAGCAGAAAGTTAGACACAGACAATCCCTGTCTAGAGCCCGGGCACTCAATCACCACGCTCCGGCCATGCCTGCAGGCCAGCCAGGCCTTTCCCCAGTGGAACGGTAGACAAGAATAAGGAAACAAGCTTCTCCTTTACAACTCATCGTGTAATAAACTAGTCATCTCGCTGTGACGTTTAGAGTGACATGTACCGCAGTGGAGGTGCATAAATGCTGGGAACGGGAGTGGTGCAGGAAGGACAGTTTAGGTGACTTAATCCAGAAGGTGACATCCGAGCTGGGCCTGGAGGATGAGTGGGGCAGGTCCGTGCAGGATGAAGGGAGACATGGGAGCGAGTCAGGCAGGCGGGTTACCAGGAACCAAGGCACAGACAGACAGAGTGCCTCTGTGGCAGGGTGTCTGATGCTTGGAGTTGGGCGGGAGTGGAAAGAAACAGAACTTTAAAGGAAGTTTGCATCATAAAGATCTTTGATTTTCAAAGAAGAGTCACTGAAGAGTTTTAAGCAGGGAAACAGCATGACAAAATCTGTGTTTAAGACAGGTCTCCTGTGCTGTGTGGAGTGAAAATCACAGAGCGAAGGGACATGAGATACAGGGGGCAGTGGGTTGAATAGTGCCCACCAAATATCCACGTCCACTTGGACCCTCCCTCAGAACGTGAGCTTCTTTGGAAACACGGTTTCGGCAGATATAATTAAGGAAATGCCAGATGAGATCATACTGGGTGAGGGTGGTCCCTAAATCTAATGTGAAGCTCCTCACAGGAGACAGCAAGGACACAGAGAAGAAGGTGACATGCAGATGGAGGCAGAGATTGAAGGGATGCATCTACAAGTCAAGGGATGCCCAGGATGGCTGGCAACACAGGAAGTCAGGGATGGCTTCTCCCTCAGACTCTCCAGAAGGATCCAAGCCTGTGGACACCTTGATTCAGACATTGTCCTCCTAAGCTGTGAGAGAAAAAAACTCTGTTGCTTTAAATCACAAAGTTTTTAGTAATATTTTTTTTATGATCGCTCTAGGAATTAACACCCAGGGAGATTGATTAAGCGATTATTGCTCCAGTCTAGAAAAGAAAACAAACCCTGAATTAGGGCGAAGGTACATGGACAAAGGAGATGTCAGATTGCAGACACGCAGTAAGTGGGGTGGGGGGACAGGAAGTGGTCACCAGTGGGCTGAGGAGAAAATGAGGGGAAAACATCAAAGATAGTTTTGTGGGTTTCATTTGGGTCATTAACTAAAACAGAATATAAGAGTGGCGTGAAAGAAGGAAGACACACATTGAAAATGAAATTGGTATAGTTTACTGTTCTTTAAACTCTGTATTAAAAAGTATATCTGTATGCTATTAGGCTTTTTCTGTGTACATTAGATTAAATAAGAAAGAAGGAAGGGAGGAAGGAAAGGAGGGAAGGAGGGGGAGGGGGAGGGTGGCAGAAGGAGGGAAGAATAGCAGGGAAGGAAAAGAGAGTCCTTTAAATTCCTACAAACTATGAGGCGATGTGGTATAGTTTAGAAACCATCTCTGGCTCATAGCAGACACTCCTGAATGTCAAAGCCAAAATCCAGAAGCCAAAGTAAAGTTAAATATTTCAAAAGAACAGGAATACCTGTACCACTCTCAATTTCATTTCTACAAACCAACCTGAAGTACAGATAACAGGGGAGATGTTCCTGTGTGATTGAACAAACTAACACATTTAGAAAGGGCACACTATTAAAATGAGAGTCAGAACTTAAGTTGGTGGTGGAGAGTGGGTCCCTGGCACAGGGAGGAAGAGGCAGGAAATAACTGTCCAAATAGGGTAAAGAAGAAAAGGGTTAATGGTCTGTTAGAGAAACTAGTAAATGGATGAGTCTGCTTTTCAGAATCAGAAAAAAATGGGTGGATTAAACTACTCTTGCTCAGTCCCATTTGTGTCTACTCTCTTCGGATGTTTTTAGGACTGCCCAAGATTCATGCAAGACAGAAAACTCAAAAGATGAATTATAATGATAATATTTGTAGTCAGTATAACTAAGGGCTTCTTCATTTCAGATTTATTTTAACTCCACTCCACAAATCAAATTCAGAACCTGAGTGACTCAGACCACGCTGGAATATGGTTTTCATGAGCGTCCTAAGGATTACTATGGAAGATTATGCCAAAACTACTTTCTATTTGTTTTTTTTTTTGCATGTGACTTGGTACTCAAGTATATATTAGGATGAATAATTATGAATTTTATTCCCTTGACATATGATAAATTTGTACAATATTCTAAAATGGAAACATTTATAAGATTAGCCTTATTTTTTTCTTTTTGGCATGGGCCGTACATGAATTTTCCTCTTGTGACTACTTGCTCAGAAATTATAAAGATAAAAAAGCATTCTCACCAAATTGCAAAAGCAGAGCTTGTATATTTATAAAATATAAGATGCAGCCAGAGAGAATTTTTTTTTCAAAATCCTCTGTACTAATCTGATTCAATTAAACAGTGCCCATTTTAGAACACAAACACATAGTTAATATTTATTTCTGTTTAATTATTTGTCAGTACCCAAATACTAACTGAATGATGGGTAAGGCCTTCAGCTCTGTGTTTTCCCCAGCTTTTTTACACATGCATATTTCTTATATTAAAAGAAAGAATTCATAACTACAATTAGCCCTATAATTTAAAGGTCAGTCTAGAAAGGGAATTTAATCACTTTATCCCCCTATCCTCCACCTCCTAACCCCCTCACACACACACCCTCGCACACACATGTGCACTTTCACAGACACACGGCACACACACTAGCATGACTAACCATCCAGGTCTGCCTGGGACAGAGATAGTTCTCAAGACATAAGGCTTTCATTGATAAAACTAGGAAGTCCTGTGCAAACCAGAACATATGGTCACCCCAACACACCTACATATGACACTATAAATTTTCCTCTAATTTCAATTGTTTTAAAGTTCTGTAACTATATAAAACTCACTTTATGTCCCACTATTCTCACTTTCAGTGCAATAAAAAACAAAAAAGAAATAAAAGGGATAAAGATTATAGAGAAAGACAGAAAACTGCCTCTCTTCACAGATGACAATGACTGTCTATGTAAAAAGTCCCAAAAAAATCTTTTTAAAAGCTACAGGAATTAATAAGTGTGTTTAATAAGATCATAAATTATAAGGTTAATATAATAAAAATCAGTGGTATTTCTATATACCAGATTGTACAGTCATATATTAAAATTGAAAAACAATGGCATTTTAAGTAAATCAGAAAACAAAATCCTAAGGAATAAAATCTAACAAAATATATGTAATATCTAGTATATATGGAAAACAAAATTCAAATTTAAAAATCAAGGAAAGGGCTAAGTGAATGAGACACTTTGCTCACAGTTTGGAAGGACTCTGTACAGTTAAGATGATGAGTTACTCAAATTGATCTATGAACTCAAAGCTGTCACAATGTTAGAATTGACAAGCAATTTTAAAATTTACATGGAAAGGCAAAGAAACAAGAATAACCAAAACCACATGGACAAGAAGGACAGTGTTGGAGAACTCACTGATTAACCTGATTTGAAGACTTACTTCAAACTATGGAAATCATGACAGCATGGCAATGGCCAAAGACCAGACACGCCAACCAGTGGGGGGAAAACTAGAACCCAAAAGTAGACTAACATATTTGATTTTCAGCAAAGGTGAACGGTACCTTTTCAACAAACAGTACAGGCAAAAAGAACTAGTTGGACATTTACATGCAAATAGTGAACTTGAACCAGACTATGCACAATGTACAAAAGTTAACTCAATGTAAATCATAGATTTAAAAGTATTTATAAAATCTGAAACTAAAAGAATTCTGAAAGACATATAGGACAAAAATCTTTGTGGCTTTTAGTTAGGCAAAGATAAACTATATACAATCACAAAATATAATCCACAAAAGAAAAGGTTAATAAAGTGAACTCCATCAAAATTAAAAAAGGAAAGGAATGAAAAGAAAAGGAAAGACAAAATAAATAAAAGAAAAGGAAATAAAACACTCTGACAATACCAACTGCAGGAAGTGCTGATACAGATGCAAACAATCAGAAACCTCATACTTTGCTGGTGGGAATGCAAATTTGCTAAAAGCATTTCAAACAACAATTTGGCAATTTCTTATGAAATTAAACATAGAGTTTCCATACGACCCAGTAATCCCCACTCTTTGGTATTTATCCAAGACAAATGAAAACTCTGATCATACAAAAACCTAAACATGCATGCTTATCACAGATTTATTTATAATCTTTCAAAATGTAAATAACCTAATGTCTTTAAGTTGATAAATAGACAAGTAAACTGTGGCACATCTATAAATGAAGTACTTTTCAGGAAAAAAATTACTGATATATCCAACAACATGGATGAATCACAGATGGCAGTTTTCTAAGCAAAAGCAACCTGACTCAAAAGACAATAGGTTCTAACATTTTGTGATTCCACTTATTTGACACTCTGGAAGAAGAAAAATTACAGGAATACAAAACAAATCAGGGCTGGAGGTCAGAGCAGTTGACCACAAAAGGCAGCTACGGAATTTAAGGTGGGGAGGTGGGGTCTGTGATAGGGCTTCACTAGATCTTAATTATAGTGGTGGTTACATACTGTAACTACAATTGTCAAAACTGGTAGAACCTGTGCATTAAAAAGAAGGTGAATTTTACCTTAAAAAAATCCTTTTGAGTTATAAAGGTGCTTTAGATGGGAACTATTTTTTTAAATATCTTTTGACTTTTTAAAAATTAATGCCAAACAGGCCCTGGCCAGTTGGCTCAGCGGTAGAGCGTCAGCCTGGCGTGCGGGGGACCCGGGTTCGATTCCCGGCCAGGGCACATAGGAGAAGCGTCCATTTGCTTCTACACCTCCCCCCCTTCCTCTCTGTCTCTCTCTTCCCCTCCCTCAGCCAAGGCTCCATTGGAGCAAAGATGGCCCAGGCCCAGGCGCTGGGGGTGGCTCCTTGGCCGCTGCCCCAGGCACTAGAGTGGCTCTGGTCACGGCAGAGCAACGCCCTGGAGGGGCAGAGCATCGCCCCCTGGTGGGCAGAGCGTCGCCCCTGGTGGACGTGCCGGGTGGATCCCGGTCGGGCGCATGCGGGAGTCTGTCTGTCTCTCCCCATTTCCAGCTTCAAAAAATACAAAAAAATTAAAAAAAAAATTAATGCCAAACAAATGTAAAAGAAAAACGAATATGATTAGCTGAAACTTTTCTAGAAATAAAAAGAATGGAATCAACATACATTTTTAAAATTTAAAACATTTCTGATACTAAGGACATGTTAAATAAAATAATATAGAAACTATGGAAAAGGATAAATAAGAAAGCAGAACTTCTACAATCTCATAACCTAGAGGCAACCACCGTTCATGTTTCAGATTCCTTCTTATTTTTATTCTAAAATTTAAATGCAATTGTGAAGTCCTACTTTGGTGGTTTGAGAATAAGTTCAGAGTCAGGTAGACTGGGATTCTCTTTAAAAACTAAATGTCTGTTTTCTCATCTGTAAAATGGAGATAATAACATACAGGTCATAAACTCTGGAGATTGTATTATCATAAAGTATTCTGCACAGTTTGTGGCACATATAATGCTTAGCAACAATATGAAACACAATTTTCCATTTCAAAATTTTATATATGATTCCAGGATGTAAAAGTCCCATAACAAACCATTCTATTTTTGGATATTTAGGTTGCTTCCAGCTTTTGCTTATCATAAATAACATTATAAAAATATATATTTGTGTTTGAAACTTGTCTGGCATTTTGGAGTATTTTCTTAGGATCAATTCCTAGATTAAGGCATGTAAACATATTTAAGGCTCTTGCTAATTCTTACCAAGTTATCTTCTCAAAAGGTTGCGCCTATTTTCATTCCCACCATCATGAGAGTCTCAGTGTCACTGCTACCTTCATAATATTAACTTTTAATTTATTCTTGTTACAGAAAATGCAATCATTATAAACATGTTTACTCGTCTGGCAAGATGGCAGTCAATTAACAAGGAACTATTGCTCACTAGAAATGCATAAATATGCTATATTAAATATAATATCGAAAAGTATACACAGCTAAGTTTAAGGGAAAGAAAAAGATAATTCAAGAAAAAAAATCCAAGAAACAAAGGGAAAACTCAAAGCCTGACTAGTAAGGTTCAGTGGGCACCTGAACATCTTCTGAGTATTAACTGCAGAGATAGGCTGGATGGCCAAGAGATGGGACTTTAACATCCATACTGGGATAGGGAAAACGGTCAAATGGAGAGGTACCTGCACTAACTTTGGACCTTCAAAAGGTTTTGCATGAAAAAAGAATTAGAAAATTTTAAGAGTAAACCTCATATATATCAAGGGAATTTGCTATAAGCTCAGGAGTTATAAAAGAAAAAAAAGGAGGGAAAAAGTCTGTAAGAAATTCAGACTCTACATCCATATCATGTATGAATGTGGTATTAGGATGACCAATTCATTCCCTTTGCTAATACTTTCCTGATGTTAGCACTGAAAATTCTGTGTCTCGGACAGTCCCTTTGTTCTAGGACAACCTGGAAGTTTAGTCATACCATACACAGCATCCAAATTTCCCTGACCCACATGTTATAGAAATCCCAAGCCAAGAAAGTGTATAAAAACTGGTCTCATTCTTGTGAAAGCCTGTAGACCCAATTGCACTCAATTATACAATCACTCTAGAGACAGACTTTCACAAACCCAAGTTCTGAGAAATCCCCCAGATAAAGTTGTCAGATAAAATACAGTACAGGCCCTGGCCGGTTGGCTCAGTGGTAGAGCGTCAGCCTAGCGTGCGGAGGACCCGGGTTCGATTCCCGGCCAGGGCACACAGGAGAAGCGGCCCATTTGCTTCTCCACCCCTCCGCCGCGCTTTCCTCTCTGTCTCTCTCTTTCCCTCCCGCAGCCGAGGCTCCATTGGAGCAAAGATGGCCCGGGCGCTGGGGATGGCTCTGTGGCCTCTGCCTCAGGCGCTAGAGTGGCTCTGGTCGCAACATGGCGACGCCCAGGAGGGGCAGAGCATCGCCCCCTGGTGGGCAGAGCGTCGCCCCTGGTGGGCGTGCCGGGTGGATCCCAGTCGGGCGCATGCGGGAGTCTGTCTGGCTGTCTCTCCCCATTTCCAGCTTCAGAAAAATACAAAAAAAAAAAAATAAAAAAATACAGTACACCCAGTAAAATTTGAATTTAAATTGAACAAATTTTAAGTTGCAATTTGAAGGCATACTTATACTGAAAATGTAGTTGCTACTTTTCCTGAAATTTGAATTTAATTGGCTATTCTGTGTTTTTATCTGCTAAATCCAGCAACCCTGCAGCTCTAGAATAAATAGCGAGCAGCCAACGAATATGCAACCGGGAGATAAAAATCACCTGCAAAAAATTTAAAATTATACAAGGAAATGAGCCTCCATGACGGATAGTCAGTAGACATAGGAAATGTAATAATTTGCACTCCAAGAATCAGAAATTATGAAGTAAACTCAGACACTGCAGAAAAAATGCTTTAAATTCTTAAAGAGATAAAAGAAGGAATGGAAATTATAATAAAAGAGAGGACCCTAATAAAAAGAGTAAATGGATATGTAAATGAACCAAAAAGAACTTGATGAAGTGAAAAATGTAGGCATTGAAAACAAAAACTCAAGATCTAGGTTAAATAGCAGATTGGACAGCTAAGGAGAGTTATAGGACCTTACACTAGTTAATTAATCTCTCTGTGCCTCAGGGTTCCTATTTGCAAAATATGGATAATAATAATAATACCTATGTTATAGGGTTGATATATAAAAATAAATGTAATATGTAATAGTTGTAAAGTACTCAGAATGTGCTTGAGCTTCAGTGATTTCTCAATCTAGCAATTATTGTTCAGCCATGACTTACCTATAAGTAACTAGAACATCCCCATAAGCAGCATTTCCCAACTGTGTGGCTCAAAAGTTAGACCTATAAGATGCTCTAAGAAAAAAAAAAGGTACTCCATGGTGAAATATTTTAGGGAAATTTTATTTTACTCTAACAATCTCTTGGGGATTCACAATAGACATTACCGTATTAAATGGTAATATTAAATACCCTAAGAAGTTCTGCTGTAAAGAAACCTGTCTAGCCTTTGGATAACTAAAAAAATTATGAAACTAAGGCTCATGAAGTTTCTGTGAGCTTTCTAAGGCCTTCCAGCTGGTAAATGGTAGAACTGGTCAGCCAACCACAGGGTGGTCTGGCTCTAAAATCTATGATTTCGAAGACTACACAATGTTGTAAAATTGAGAAGGATCTTATAATAAACTTTACTTTATTTATTTGTTTGTTTATTTATTTTTAGAGAGGGAGGGAGAGAAAGACAGAGAGACAAGAACATGGAGCTGTGCCTGTATGTGCCCGGACCAGGGATTGAACTGGCAACCTCTGGGATTTGGGACAATGCTCCAACCAACTGAAGTATCCAGCCAGGGCTTTTACAATATAATAAACTTCTTGAAAGAAGATTTCTTTCTGAAAGTACAGAATCCCAGTGGTGAACTTTCCCTGGGATCCCTTCATACCAACTGCTTCAACAGCCCCTTGCCAATCCTCTGATCCCCAGAGCACAAGCTAAGAGTCCCTTAAGTGTTTCCTCTCTTCCTGAGGCACAGGCAGAAGACATGGAGGAGTGACTGCCTTCCAGGGCCCTGTCTCTGTCAAGTTCCACCGAGCCCCATTCAATCACATTATGCGTTTTCTTCCATGACACACAGCTCACATAGCTGTGCTGATACTGCCTGTCACCTCACATGATTCCCCAGCCAAATATACATTTGGGGCTGTCTCAATAAAACAGTAATTGAAAACAAAAGAATGAGACATTAATCCACTAATATTGCTAGTTTTCACGTTGAAAAAATGTATATTTTTTTATATTAAGTCCATGGTGGTTGTGTTTTTACTGCCAGAGTCAATGTTTTTACCTTGCACAAACGTTCAGGTACCCTACTTGAGGGAAACAAAGGTGGAATTTTCTGCATTTAATTGAATTCAAAGCAGGGATTCGAATTTCACAAGAACTGATAGGATTTGAGCAACACTATTAACCTCTCTCCATCAAAGGTTAATCCTCCCCAGTTGTGAGTTAAGTGGGAATGTACATGCTGGGTGTATCACTTTTGTTTTCCTAAAACCTTACTTCAAAGAAGTCCATGTTAAACCCTTTTCCACTACACTTAGAAGTCACAAGGTAATCATACTTACTACTGAGGCTCATTGGTATTAAGTTGAAGTCAGAAAAGATAACTGAGGAAGCAAAGCTTCTGACAGCATAGAATTCTTCCTAAGTGCATCCTTAATATCTGTAATACTTGGCTGCTCCTTCCATTAACAGTTCATCCTTTCAGTTCACCGAAATCTTAACTGAACAATACTATTCATGTCACACTTTCAACCCTCAACACAAATCGCTTAAGTACTTTTAAAATGCTAACCTCTAAACTTGCCTTTGGAGATACCAATATTCATAGGATAGGTTTGGTCTTAAATCCCTTAAAAAGAGAATATATTGTAGATTTTTCTTTAAAAAAAATCAAGCAATTAAAATTAATCAACCAATTGCCTCACTGATGTAGGCACAGTAACATAAATGGATCTTCAAATGCACGTTACTGAGTTAATTAAAAAAGAATGAGGTGTATAACAATGGTATTTGTGTAAAATTTTAAAGCATCCACACACTGAACATTTTGCAGGAATGCATGCAAATAAAAGGGTACACAAAAAACATAATTGAATGTTGTCCATAGGAGAGGAAGAAAAGAGAAGTAGAGAAAGGAAAGAAAGAAAGAAGAGAGGGAGAACAACAGATAAATAGGTTTAACTTTCAAGCAATTGGCATAGCCATGTAGCACACAGACCATATTCTTTAGATGTCAGTTTCTTCACCTAATCTCTTCTTTCTTTGTCTTGAGGCTCTAATTCTAAGGGACATTCTTAATAAAAAAAAAACTGTTAAAATAAAGAAATAAATTGTGCAGCCATATAAGTGGCTTGGCTTTCCATTTCAGTAAAACAAGGCGAGTCTGGAAGTAGGCAGATGGACTGCTGTTTTTACCAACCTGCTGAAGATACCAGGTACCCTAAGCTACATCATCAGAGCAGAGCCAGGACAATCACTTCTACCCCTCCAGCCCCCACCATGGGTGAATGCTCATTTCCTGAGCCAGTTTAACTTGACTCAGATTATAAACTGTACCTCTTTTTGGAAGATCATGCCTTAACCCCACTTTTGGCCCTCTAGCAATTTGGAATCTTTTCCCTCAAGACTTTAAGCTTGAGACAGACCAGGGAAGAGTCTCCTGAGCCAGTCAATCTTTTCTTTCCCTGGGACTGAACAATCATAAATTAACGTTTATAAACTGCTTCCCTCTCCCAACAAAGGCAAGTTCTTCTAATGCATCCCCAAAAGAGCTTGTTAGATAATATATATATAGGATGCCTAGTTCAATATGAATTTCATATACAAAACATATAAGTATGGCCTGACCAGTGATTGTGCAGCGGATTGAGTGTCAACCTGGGATGCTGAGGGCCCCAGTTAGAAACCCCTGAGGTCGCCAGCTAGAGTGTGGGCTTGCCACCTTGAGTGGGGGGCCGCTGGCTTGAGCATGAGATTATTGACATGATCCCAAGGTCGCTGGCTTGAGCCCAAATGTTGCTGGCTTGAAGCCCAAGGTCACTGGCTTGAGCAAGGGGTCAGTGGTTCTGCTGGAGCCCCCAGTTAAGTAAGGCGTGTATGAAAAGCCATCAATAAACAACTAAAGTGAAGAAACTATGACTTGATGCTTGTCATCTCTCTCCTCTTGTTCTCTCTGTCCCTTCTGGTCTCTCTCTCTTAAAAAAAATTAAATAATAAAAAAAAATACAAATAAGTATGTCCCAAATATTTCAAAGGCATATATAAACTGGAAAAAAAATGCATTGTTTCTCTGACATTCAAACTGACATGGGCATTCTGTATTTTAACTGCTAAATCTGACAAGCGACCCTAAAGTAAGGGAGCAGTGAGCAGAGGACCCGGTCTGTGGAGGGCTGCGGAGGCACACCCTAGGAAGTAGCAGGATGGGCTAAATGCAAGAGCTAAAATAGCTCACATTCTTTTGTTTTGTTTTTATTTTCATTGGGTATATAATTACAAATACAATAGAAAAACTTAGCCCTGTCAATGAACCACAATTTTTCTACATAAGACACATCTGGTAAGAGCAGTATAGAATGGGGAGAGGGGGGAGTTTGAAACAATGGCTGAGAGTCTAGAAAGTCTCATTTTAGTCCAAGCCCTACTTCTACCTAAGGTCTGTGGAATTGGGCCACTTATTCTGCTAAGTGGTCCTCGGTCACCTCATCTGCAGAATGAGAGTAGAAGAGCTCAATGATTTCTAATGATTCCTTCTGCCTTATGCCTCAAAGTCTCTATGGTATTCACCATGTTTACTTAATTTAGTGTAGATGGTTCTGTTGCCCTCAATCTGTGCAGGAGCAACAAAGCTTAACACAAAGGAGGGTTTCTTCCTCTTCCCGTATTCCAGTAACAATTCCTCGGTGAGGTATTGTGGTTGTTACAAAAACTGAAGCCAGAACTGCAGGCTCAGTGAGGAGACCCAAGATCACAAATGCCCCGTTACCAAAATAAAACCAAGCAGAAGCCTTGCTCTAAACAGCACTGCCTTCCAGCAGACAAGGAGAGATGTGGTCAGAGGAGACCTTAACACGGCTTAGCAGGACTGTACAGGCAGGAAGGGAGCCTTATGTGCCCCCAAACACACCTTTATCTTTAAAATGGAATTAACAATTCCTCAAACTTGTCTCGTGGAATTGTCTTGAAGGTTAAATGGGATAATGTCTATGAAAGTGTTTCATAAACTGTCAAGTTTTATACCAAACAGACCATCTATGTTATGATTTGGGTTCAACCCGATATAGACCTTTGATGTCCATTGGCCCTGTCTCAGCTCTTCACCTTTCTGTTATTGACCTGCTTTCATTTGAGAAAATCCACTCTTCTCTTCTTCTTGTACCACGGGGTTTGGAAAGAGCTGAATCCACACCCATACTCAGAAAAGGGAATGTAACTTAGGCCTGGGCTAATCAGTGCATCATATAACTCTGGCTGCAGGCATTGGTTCCAGGATGAAGATGTGACCCAGTGCGAGCCAGTGAAAACCAGGCCAAGTGCTTTTTCTTCAAGCTGTTTGTAGAAAAGAAGGATTCATTTCCTCAAGACTCAGAATCTTTGCAGGTGTGAGGTGGGAGCCACTGGCAGCCGTTTTGTCCCTATGAGGGTGAGACTGAGAATGAAATTGATAGGGAGGCAAGCAGGGTGCAGAGACAGGGAGAAACTGATTTCCAGTCTCGTTCAGCCCCTTACATCCAGTCTTGTCTAAAGCCATGTTTACCCCTAGTCTTCTCAATTGTGTGAGTGAATAGATTTCCTTTATTCTTGGGCCAGTTTAAGGTGACTTTTCTCTCATTAGCAACTTAAAAGTCCTAACTGATAAAAATCCTATGCTTGTTGTGTTTCATTTTCAAATAGCTCCAAGTTCTGTCTCAAATGCCTTGTACAGCCAGCAAATACTTACTAAGGGAGGCGAACTACAAGCTTGACTTTGAAGCCCATGAGCCCATATTTCCAGAGTATAGATTTTTTTTTTTTTACTTACTAAATCACTGGTTTATTATAAAAGGATATAACTCAAGTACAGCCAGAGGGAAGGGATGCGGAGGGCAGGGGGGGGAAAGGGTGGGGGGCTCCATGCCCACTCCAGAATGTGGATCTCCACTAACAAAGTTCAAAAGAACAAAGGCTGGATCTGCCTATGTTAAAAAAAAAAAAAAAAGAAGAAGAATGATAAACTATGCTTGTCCTAATATCGCTAGCCTCAATTATTGTGTATTGCCTGAACTATGTAATATAACAAAGTTTAGAAAAAAAATTCCATCAAGAATATTCAAAATCAAAAATATTACATCAGCTATAAGGATGTTTTACTGAACTGTAAAATTAATTTAGTTGCAATAAATTCTTCTATGACTCGATTTTTTAATTTTTTTAATGGCAGTAAAGATAGATTATAATTTGGCCAATCACTCTCCTATGGTTGGAAGCAGGGGGAAAAAATGTATATTTAAGCAAGTTTTGATCACTACTACAAGTATTTTATCATGGCCTAAAGTTTACAAATTTAAAGACATTTCTTGTGTCTCAAATTTATTTTTTAATCCCTTTAATACCAACGGGAAATAGGGAACTAAGAGTTGCCAGAGAATAGATAGGCTGTCACATCCATAGAGACCCATTCCTTAGTCAACAATTACTGTTTCATTCCCCGGAACCTGGTCACACAGAAAAGACAGATCGGTGAGTTAGCCCTTCCCAATACAAACTTCAGAATATAAGCAAGGACTTCCCTCTGGGCTCATACCATCATGTAAGCTGAAACTATTTCAACTCAGAGCACACCATTGGTAAGTGCTATAGACGTGCCTATAGATTCCCCCAACTCCTTCAGATCTTGTTTGTCTTGCCTCAGATCATGGCAGCGCATCAACTAAACTGACACAGAAATCAGGAATGTGTTGTGCTCATGAGTTTGTTTCCACATGGTCACGTCTAGCACTCAGGAAGCAGGCCGCCAGCTCTGAGATGTCTATATTAGCTGCAGAAGCTTCCTACCGTGCCGAAGCTTCCTGTCTCAGCAGTTTTCGCCCACGTCATGAAACACAATGGGGATAATCCATCATCGGATTATGGATGACAGTCTTGCTTTCATATTTTCTTGACATGATTGAAAAGAGTTGGTCATACAGTTCTACCACTGACTCTGTCTCATTAATTTTTATTCCTGGTGTAGTCTGTAAGCATCAGAATGTCACTTAAAACACAACGTAATGGCTTCTTCAAACCAGGAAACTTGTGAAAAATAAACATTGCCTGTTTGTTGAAATGAAAGAAAGTATACCCACTTGGTTGGAATCCTGGCTCTGCCATATTTAAAATTACTTTATCTCCTTAATCCACCATTTCCTTAATTACAAAATACATTTAAAAATATTTTTCAACCTGTTACATGTTCCGACCTGTTGAAGATCCAACAGTGAACAAAACAAAAAATGCCTGCCCTCACTAAGCTTATTGACTGAGGAGGTATATTACAATAAGTCAATCAAGCACAAATTTTGACATTACTTCCTATAAAAGTTTACTTGTAAAAATAACATTTTGGGTATTTTCTCATTACAATACAAACAGAAAAATGTTTATATAAAGTGCAAGATATAAGAAAACTTCTAAAAAATAGAAAATCAGCACTTAGCAGTCACCATAGTAATAATTATAGGAAAAAATATCAATGTGTGCTAAAACTGGGAGGTGACAGTTTAAAAGGGAATAGAATATTTGTGTGGTTTCAAGTATTTTTCAAGAAGATGCTTATTAATTAAAAAGAAGTCGTAGAAAGAGTTGAATCAACACCCATTTTCAGGAAAGAAAGTTAACATAGACTTTAGCCATCCTGTGCATTGCATTACTCTGGACACAACATTTTTAGACGGAAGATAGCTGATAGAACCCACCTTAACCAAGAAATCAAAGATAACATCTCCAATAACAGGAAAAGTAGATATTATATGCCTCCTGATATGAGGCAAGGATGAGGGCACAAAAATATCTTCTGTGGTATTCCTGTCAAAAATGTATAACCTGAACATAATAATGAAGAAATCCTAGGGAAAACCAAATTGAAGGGCATTCTACAAAACAACTGACTCATAGTCGTCACAAATGTCAAGATGATGCTAAAAAAAGAAATACTGCAGAACTCTTTCAGATTAAAGGAGACTAAAGAGACGTGACAACTAAACTCAGTGTGTGGTTTAAGATTAGATGCTAGACCAGAAAAATGCATTCTGTTGATCCTATGGATTTTAGGAGGACAACTGGCAAAATTACAAGGTTTTTAGATGAGATAATAATACTGTGTTGATGTTAATTTTCTAATTTGTGATCATTATAATGTGGCTATAGAAAAGAATGAGTGTGCATTTAGAAAATACACACTGAATTATATAGCAGTAATAGTTCAGGAAAGAGGAGGGGGAGAATATGAAATGATGGTAAAACAGATTATTCTAACATAGCAGCATGCGGAGAATTTAAGTGAAGGGTATATGGGAATTTTTTGTACTGTATTTTTTTTTTTAACTTAAGTGTTGCTCTGCTCTGGCAGTGACCAACCTAACAATCCAAATAAGCTCCACTAATAATGAGACAGGCTGGTATTCTGTGCCCCAATGTGATGAAATATGAAACATATGTCACCTACCACGTATACTTAACAAAAATATTTTACCTGACTCTAATTAAGCCTTTAGACATAGTTTCCAACTTACACACACACAAAGAAGAAAAGTGAGTTAAATGATATCAAGTGAAAATAATCAGAGAAACTCAGAATGAAGAACATTCTATGAGACACCTAGCCTATACTTACCATTATATAAAATATCAGGGGGAAAAAATGTTGTGGGGGAAGGAGGGGTGTGGGCTGTAATTATTCTGAATTCAACGGGTCTAAGAGAAATAACCAAAGGCATTACATGATCTTAGATCAGATCCTGTTTCCAAAGACAGTTTTAAAAGCTCCAAAAAAAAAAAATGTTTTTGAGACAATTGGGAAAATTTAACTTTGGCATGAATATTAGATTAATATTATTAAATTATTGCTAATTTTTAAATGACTCATAATAGTATTATGAACACATAGGAAATTGTCCTTATGTTTAGGATTCATCTGCTGAAGTATTTAGAGTTTAAGTATCATGATGTCTACAGTGTACTTTCAGATAATACAGACAATTTTATAGCATGAGAAAGAGTCAGAGAAAGCAAATAGAGCAGTATGTTAATAATTGTTTAATCTAGATAAAGAGCTTTATGGGTGTTTATCATCTTATTGTTTCAACTTCCTATATAACATTTTTCAGAAAACCATTGAAGGAAAATAAAATAATAATGCCTTTACCTTCATAATATATATATTCTTATCAGTTTCTTTTAGAGGTTTAAAGATTAACATGAACAATGAAATAGCCTGACCAGCTGGTGGCACAGTGAATAGAGCATCAACCTGGGATGCTGAGGACCCAGGTTCAAAACCCCAAGGTCACTGGCTTAAGCACAGGTTCATCTGGCTTGATTGCAAGGTCACCAGCTTGAGCATGGGATCATAGACATGACTCCATGGTCAATAGCTTGAGCCCAAAGGTCGCTGGCTTGAAGCCAGAGGTCGCTGGACTGAGCAAGAAGTTGCTGGCTTGGCTGGAACACCCTGGTCAAGGCACGTATGAGAAGCAATCAATGAACAGCTAAAGTGCCATAACTATGAGTTGATGCTTCTCATTCCTCTCCCTTCCTGTCTCTCTCTTTTTTTCTCTCTTTCTCTTTCTCAGTAAATAAATAAATAAAATGAACAAAGAAATGAAAAGATACAAGTACACCGTAGTATCCTGAGTTTGGTTCTAAACTATCTAAATTTAAATGAATTAATACAATTTATCTCAGGGTAGTGGTTGTCACATAGATTAAGGACGGGTGACCAGCTAAATCAGTGGCCAGCAAGGTAGGGAATGGGATGTTACTGTGGCTTCCCCAAAAGTCAACGCCATCTAACCCGGGGGTTGACTGTGATGTTTCCCAATCTGACACTGTCTCCATGTCTGAGGTCCATGGAAACTTTTTTTATAATTCCTGTTTGCTGGTGGAGTTCTATTTCTAGACACGAATCGGCCCTGATCATTTGTCAAAGCCACCCATTTAAATTGAAGATAAATACCCTTAGTTTCCAATGCTATTGGGCACTTGTGTGCTCTCCTGCATTTTCCGAGTATTGTTCTCGTATTGTAGTATGTGGACGATCTCCGGGAGACAAGGAAGCCACACAATGCACACTTAGCTGTCTAACTTGTGGATTCCCAACATCCAATCCTTGACAGAGTTTGAAAGGAGGGACAATGATTGGACACTGATCATGCGTGAATCTGTTATTAACTTAAGGCTATGGACTGAAGACCTGGGTGCAAAGTCTGCACTCTGTCCAGTTCCCAGCAGCATACGTGGGTGACTGAAACTGGGACTGTGCTGCTGGTGCGCCCGTCATAACCAAACCGGTACCGCTGCCATCGCCTCTGTGTTTTTCATGCACCGCTCTGTGTGAATAAAGTATGAGAAACGAGTATAAAAGATACAATTCTTGTTTCAGAGGGTTCCTAATATAATCTGTAGCATTTGAAGTCGGCAGTATGCTTATTAATGAATCAGGACACAAATTGATCAATTCCCAGAGACATACCCATTTCCTGATCTTGAAAAATGATTTCTGTTTCGTTTCAGACACAAAAATCCAGCAGGCCGAGTTTGAAATGCGAAGAAAATATGCATTAACATGAAAAAAAAAATGTTTAATCCCATACAAAAGGTACATTATACAGCTGATACAACCAGCTGCTCGAGTCTGTTACCACTAGAAGCTGACTCTTCCAATGATTCAAAATGTGTGGTGTGGTCATGAAGCCAAATTTTCCGTCTTCCCCACTCAGTGTTGGCTGTTTCACTTGTCTCTCATGTGTGTGCTTCTCCCTTGGGGAAACCTTTTCTACTATAAAGGTATCTCTGTGGTTGTACGATACACATCACAGATGTGCAGGCAAACAGGAAAAAGCTGGAGTTAGTTTTCATATCTGAAAGAGATCCAGACAAGTTTCATGGATCATTCTGTTAAGAATAGTTAAATATTGCCAACTGTCAGAGCGCTAGCGAAGATGTGAGAGACTAATTGTCTACTTCTAAGCCTTTGCTGTGGGTGCAGCCCATTGTCAAAGGGAAGAATTAGAAATTTTACACAAGTTGTCCAAAGGCCCAAGCTCATAACTTGTCATCCCTGGATGAATATTTCTCATCTTTGGCTAAGTGGCATCTTATGACTTTTCCTATATTGGGTCAGGAATAGAAATCACTGAAGGGCGAGTCTTCAGGAGAGACAGGAATCCATATCGCTTCTCAACCGCCATCCCCACATGCTGCGACACCGCGTGGACCTAACCTTGGCCTAGCCTACCAAGGCATAGACTGTGGCTCTCTGGAACACGGAGTCTCAGTGACATGACACAAAGATGCAGCGTCATTTGGGAAATTATTGAGGAAGAAAGCAAGAGCACTGCTAATCCAGAGCACAAAAGTGTTGGGCCAAGTGGGTCCCCATCACGGAGGACGCGGGAGGCTGCCACCATGGCTATCCCCATTGCCAGTCCGCCAGGACTCCTGTCCATCTATCCCCATTGCCGGTCCTCCAGGACTCCTGTCCATCTATCCCCATTGCCGGTCCTCCAGGACTCCCGTCCATCTATCCCCATTGCCGGTCCTCCAGGACTCTTGTCCATCTATCCCCATTGCCGGTCCTCCAGGACTCCTGTCCATCTATCCCCATTGCCAGTCCACCGGGACTCCTGTCCATCTATCCCCATTGCCAGTCCACCGGGACTCCTGTCCATCTATCCCCATTGCCAGTCCACCGGGACTCCCGTCCATCTATCCCCATTGCCGGTCCACCGGGACTCCCGTCCATCTATCCCCATTGCCGGTCCTCCGGGACTCCCGTCCATCTATCCCCATTGCCGGTCCTCCGGGACTCCCGTCCATCTATCCCCATTGCCGGTCCTCCGGGACTCCCGTCCATCTATCCCCATTGCCGGTCCGCCGGGACTCCTGTCCATCTATCCCCATTGCCGGTCCGCCGGGACTCCTGTCCATCTATCCCCATTGCCAGTCCACCGGGACTCCTGTCCATCTATCCCCATTGCCAGTCCGCCAGGACTCCTGTCCATCTATCCCCATTGCCAGTCCGCCAGGACTCCTGTCCATCCTCTGAACTTGATTCTCCAGGCTTTCGGTGATCGTGTGTCCAACAGTTGTGATGAGCTGGACTAACAGGGCCAGGGTGCCTCTTAGGGCATTAGCTGCAGGCGTGCAAGGAGGCACTGTAGGTATAAATCTAAACATGATGTGACTTCTGTCGTGGAGAAGCACAGTGCAGTGAGGCTGGTAACAAACCAAAATTCAGTTCCGAGCCGCTTCCTCCCAGGTCCCATCCTCTCTCCTCTCTCCCAGCTCCCAGGTTCCGTGTGCCAGAGCTTTCTCCCCAAAACATCTCGCTTTCTGATGTTCTGTGTGTGTATCTTGTCAGCCATGTAAGGCTGTGAGTCCTATAGGTTTTACTTTGAAATCTTCATAGCACTCAGCCCAGTGTCTGACATGTGTGAGGTTCTTCCCACAGAAACATTTACTACCCACTGCCCTAAATACCCCTTGCATTGTCATAATGGAGCTTCGCTTCACTAGCCCACCTCTTAGAGAGAATATCAGATTCCAAACAACTTAATTGTGAGAGCACCATAAATGTCTTTAGGGTGGGTTCTCACTTCAGCACAGCTGATGAGGAGCCTCCCTAATCTATGATCTCCCACCCCATAAACCTGTCACACTGGCACCTCCTCTGGGCACTCCTTGAGCTAGAAAATGGAGACACAAACACACGTCAGAGTTCTTCCATTCAGGGAGTCCAAAATCATGGAAATCAAGACATTAAAAATGTTCCCTGGCCTGATCTGTGCTGGCTCAGTGGATAAAACATTGACCTAGAATGCTGAGGTCACCAGTTCAAAACCCCAGGCTTGCCTGGTCAAGGCACATATGGGAGTTGATGCTTCCTGCTCCCCCCCCCCAAAAAAAAATGAATAAATGAAATCTTAAAAAAATAAATAAATAACATTTTTTAAAAAATGTTCCCTGTTCCCAATTTGAGAAGCAGAATTGTCATGGGGTTCATTCCAACGAACAGTACAGAGTCAGATTGGAAAAGGTGAAAATGAACGGTGGTAGGTACTTAGGAGGAAGGAAGAAACCAACACATTCTGAAAGGAGTCGAGCGTTTATTGTGAATGAATGAAAACCAGGTACCAGATCTGAGAGAAAGGAATCCTCAAGACCAAGGAGAAACCAAGAGAACAGAAGCCTAGGATCGCTTCATGTTCAGAGCTGGCAGCACTGGCCTGAACTAGGGCCAGAGAATGAGGATGACTAGGGAATAACAAATCCATGGACAGCATATCGGGCATGGGTAGCAGGGTGAGCGGGTTACTGATGGGTCAAGGACATGGTTCTCTGAGTCCATTACCTAATGTTAAGTGTCGCGGCCAAAGCAAATGCAGGATAGTATAGGAGAATAATGGGAAAATTGACCTTCTAAAGTAATATTTTAATGAAGAATGTAGAGGTAGATATAAGATGAGCAGTCACTGACGGAAGAAGAAAAGTTTGGAGTAGAGCATAGAGACATGCACTGTGGGCACGTGGAAAAGTGGCCTGTGGCTGAAGCATAGTAGGGACAGGCGATTCCCAGGCAAGACGCAAGAGAAAGCGTTTGAAATTAGGCTGGGATGGGCCTTGAAAGACATGTTAAAGGACTTGAACTTCGGCCCTGGCTTGTTGGCTCAGCAGTAGAATGTCAGTCTGGCATGTGGAAGTCCTGGGTTCAATTTCCAGCCAGGGCACACAGGAGAAGCGCCTGTTTGCTTCTCCACCCTTCCACCTCTCCTTTCTCTCTATCTCTCTCTTCCCTTCCCACAGTCAAGGCTCCATTGGAGCAAGGTTGGCCCGGGTGCTGAGGACGGCTCCATGGCCTCTGCCTCAGGCCCTAGAATGGCTCTGATTGCAGCAGAGCAACACGCCAGATGGGCAGAGCATCGCCCCCTGGTGGGCATGCCGGGCGGATCCCAGTGGGATGCATGCGGTAGTCTGTCTGTCTGCCTCCCCCCTGCTTCTCACTTCGGAAAAATACAAAAAAGAAAGAACTTGAACTTCATTCTGGAATCAATAGGAAGTTCATTTAGGTTTTAATGTAGAGGAACATTATGTTGTTAGGTGGGTTTCCTAGGCAGGCAGTTCAGAGACAGAGATTTGCAGGCAAGGAGATTACTAGAGATTTCCACAAGGCTCAGTGCCCAGGGCAGGGGGCGAGGGAGTGGGGTGGTGAAGGAAGCAGCACGGAACAGAGGGAGAAGCTGGTCTGGGAGGCCTATGCAGTCACGACCAAGGCCTCAGTTGATCCCAGGGTGCTACTATGAATAAGCAACAAGTCAGTCCCTGCTGGAAGCCTGAAGCGGGAGGTCACCCATACACTGTTTATCAATACAAACAATACAGCACACCACGCTGCACTCCCTCCAGGTGCCAGGGACTCTGCTAAGACATTCTTCATATTGTACCTTTTTAACCCCCCCCCAAATCCATACATTATTTACACTTATTGGGTAAGCAAATGTTTTTAGGTTTGCTCGCTTGTATTGGGGAAGCACCCTGTGTGTATAGTCGGGGAAAGGCTGTGGTGCTTGCCTTCAGTGCGGCAGATTGCACATTGCTGATTACCTTCCTGCTGGGGAGGGGCGACTGTTTGCTACTGTTTGCTGGAGAAGGGGTTTTTATCCCCAGTCTGTTTTGCTGGGCAGAAGAGTACAGAGAAAGAGTATGGAGGGTGAATCTGGAGGCGGAGCACAGGTTGTGGAACCAGAGAATGTGTCAAAGCTTTGGGAGCTCTGAATGAGAGGGAAGTGGACTTTCCTGCCTATTTGCTCGTCAGCTGTTATGAGACTTTCATAAACAAAATGGCCCACCATTTTCTGGCTCCACTGTTTCTTTACCATCTGCCCAAATCCAATGAGAACCTGCATGGCCATGACGGCGGCTCCTGGCCTTACACCACTCAACACAGCAGACTATTAAAAACCTGATAAAGAGCCCTGGCCAGGTAACCCAGTTGGTTAGAGCGCCGTCCTCATAGGCCAAGATTATGGGTTTGATCCAGGTCAGGGAGCACGCAAGAATCAACCAATAAATGCATGAATGAATAGAACAATAAATCTATGTTCTCTCTCTCTCTCTCTCTCTCTCTCTGCTCCCCTGTTGGGATGATGAAATATATTATGCTCACTTTGTTAAAGATGGGCTGCCCACGTGGAAGCCCATCACCCAGATGATTGCTTGGTATGGGCGTGATTGTATTAATGTGTGTTGTGGGAGGGCTTTCGTGCCAAAAGGATTTAAGAGGAAGAGAGATCATGTTGTTCCTGGAGAAGAGGGATTACATTCTAGGAGGAGAGAGCAGAGAAAGGAGAGCAGAGTAAGGCCATGTGGTGTGGAGGAGAGGAGAAGCAGCCAAGACGGTAGAGTGCTGAGGGAGAAGCCAGTTTATGCAGAGAGAAGGAGATGGGGAACAGAGGTGAATAAGTCTGGTTGAGCTAGAAACCTTTGATTCTAGGAAACTCGGATAAGTCAATAGCTTTGTGAGCACTGAATCAGTGGGTACGGAGCCCAGTGTGTGTTTTTACTTGCCCGCTGGGTGCAAGCTAGGATTAAAGCTAATAGCCCACCAGTTACAGACAGCTGTGATGGTGGCCGCGGCTACTGGCTTTACATCCCCCTTCTCTCTCTCTCTAAAGGAAATAAATAAATTTAAATTTAAAAAAATGAAAACCTGAGAAATAAATTCAGGTAAAAGCAGTGAATATGAATAATCTTGCTGTGACCACATAACAAAAGGATAAAAATAAAGAGAGAGAGAGAGAACCCAACATAAGTATTTTGGGGGTAACTTTTTAAAAGACTTAATTGGAATCTTGGGTAGAAGAAGGGGGGGAAGTCTGGGTTTTCTTTGTGAGAGTTTTTTGTTTGTTTGTTTGTAAGAATGAGATGAGGAAAACAAAGGAAATTCCTTTGCAAATAAACAGTTGCCAACTGTCAGCTGGCTTTTGTGAAACAAAACAGAACAACAGGGGGGAAAAACTGAAGGGAAGAGAAAGAACTAAGTCTCTCAGAAGAGCTCTGGAGCCACAGTTGAGGAGGGAGGAGAAACAGATACATGAAGTCCTGCGCCTCGTTTTCCTTAGATTCCTCCCGCTGCACGTGTGTGTGCATGTGGGTAACCCGTATTGTGTCCTGCATAGAATCTAATGACTATAACTATGACTAACACTGAGCACTTATTTTGTGCCATTTACTCCATAGAGACTTTTATATTCATTTCTGTTTAATCTTATTGAAAACTGAACTGAGGCATGTTAAAAATTTTTAAAGTCTATTAGAGCAAAACTCAATGTAAATTGGGTAGTGTTAAACTAGAAAGACCAGGGGTGCTCCTCCTACAGAAGCCAGGGGAAAGGCTTACACTATAGAGAAAAAGGCAGAAGCAAAGACAGCAAATCATCTGATTGACTACAGCTTAAGGCATTGGTTCTCTAAGTGTGCGCCAGGGCGCACTGGTGCACCCCAGATTTCCAGGTGCGCCCTATGGTATTTCAGAGAAATATGTGCCTATTGGGGACCAAAAAACCAACAGGGTTTTTGGAGTTTAGATTTTGAGGGGACAGAGGTGTGGGGAATTGGCTGTAAGCTGACAGTGTGCCCAACACCCCACCTCACTTGCCTGATTAGGTTGCAGAAGGCTGTTAAACTGTGGTGCTGGATTGTTTACACTACCCCCGTGTTTCCCAGAAAGACTGGAGGCAAGTTTCTTCTATCCTTTGTTTGGTGTAAAGTTAAGATGATTTGTATGGTGGGGTTCTCTACACTCAACACAATTAAAAGTAAAAAAGGAGGAATTCTTCAATGTATTGACAAGGAAATGAGAGTTTTCCTTTCAAATACATGCCCAAACATTGAAGAAATCGCTAGGACACATCAGGCTCATGTTTCTCATAAACACAAGAATAAAAAAACTTAACACATTGGTACTGGGACCTGCCAAATTTAATAAATCTTACTAAGAATTTATTATATATATATAATAAATGTATATATATATATATATATATATATAAAAGAAGGTAACTTTTTTGTCATTATTTTTAACCCCTCTTTTTTATGAATTCTAAAAAGCATAACTCAAAGTAACATAAAAATGTTTTTTAATGTCAGAATAAATTTAATTTTGTCATATTTATTTCATTTAATTACCATAGAAGCATGCTTGGACTTTATATTTTTTTCTTTAATATTTGACTTAACAATTATAACATATTTCTCAGAAATTTGTATATAGTGTATCTACAATTATTTGTAGGATTTTAAATGAGCCCCGACTTCAGAAAGTTTGAGAACCACTGGCTTAAGGCCTCAGGTCTGACTGGTTGTCTTCAGCGTTTTGATTTTGTAAATTTGGCCATTTATAGGCTTAGACTTTGGTGTGCTTAACGTCGGCCACCCAGGCATTAAAGTCATCAGTCTAATGGCCTCTTTGTTTAATTAATTTCACAATTCTCACAGCAACTTTGAGGGGCATGTGTGTGTTTTTTAAACCATTTTATCACTGTGAGATGTCTTACTCATCGTATAGATAAGGACACCGAGTCTCAGGAGGTTAGAAAACTGGCCCACATAGCCCAGCAGCAAGTAAGTGGCCGAGGAGATTGATACATTTTTTACTGGAAAACCCACTAGCTCAACCACTCTGCCAACATTCCTCCAGAATTTCCATTCACAAAGCACCCACCCAGCCCTGATTCCTGTGCCCCTTACAACTACGCACGGGGAAATGTCAGGCAGCACTGGGCAGGTGCGGCCCAGAGAACCTGAGCAACTCCCCCCACCAGCCCGGGTAAACAGAGAGCCCAGGGCTTGAAGTCCTGATAACAAGCACCGGGCCGGGCTGCGCCAGCCACAGGGATGCTATGTTGAAGGGAGACGAAACAAAACGCACGTTTGCTAGTCACGTTTGGTGCTTGAAAGATCCAAACATCAAACATGACTGACCACCAGCACAAGCAGATAATAAAATACCGTATCTCCCCTTGTATAAGACGACCCCATGTATAAGATGCACCTTAATTGGGGGGCCCAAATTTTGAAAAAAAAAATTTACATAAAGTTATTGAACTCGAGTTTTAATCATCATAAAATTCATACAACTCCTCATCCACGCGAAAAAGCAGGAAATGCAAGTAAAAAAACTACAACCATTGTGTAAGACGCACCCAGTTTTTAGGCCCCCACACTTTTTGAAAATTTTTGAAAAAAATGTGTGTGTCTTCTACATGGGGAGATACAGTACTTGGCTAAAAGAGTCATA
This sequence comes from Saccopteryx bilineata, assembly GCF_036850765.1. Classification (NCBI taxonomy): domain Eukaryota; kingdom Metazoa; phylum Chordata; class Mammalia; order Chiroptera; family Emballonuridae; genus Saccopteryx; species Saccopteryx bilineata. The sequence continues at coordinate 26,086,283 of NC_089491.1, read as the reverse complement.
TCTTTGACATCCAGATTCCAGAGACACCTTGAAGAAAAAAAAAAGAAAGAAAATTCTGGCTGAAGGAATTGCAAATCAGTACAAATTTTTTGGAATGCTATTCAACAACATGTAAGGAGAGGTTTAAATGCACAGGCTCTTTGACCACATAATATAGTTTCTGATTTTCAGTGGCATCTGGCTAACAGCCCCGGACAGGGCTGCTGCCATTAAAATGCACATAAAGTTAGAGGAAAAGAGGAAAACCTCCATCAACATGAAAAATCAAGCCTGACAGGAACAACCAGCAAGCTTGGCGATCCCACTCTGTAGAATGCCATTGCTTTTTGAAGTAACAGTAATGCTGGTTTGTACCTATTTGAGAACTAAATGTCTAAGTAACCATCTGTCTGGCCATGGGAGAGGGTCTGAATGTGGCATCCTGCCCCTGGGAGGTGAAGTGCCCCCCCTGGAGACAGCAGAAACTGCAAGCAGCATCAGGTAGAGTGGCCAGAGAGCCCCCCCCGCCATGCGGGGCTCCAAACCACCATGTCCTCCCTCATTTCCAAGCTACAGGTGGCCCGAAGGTGAGCCCAACCTGACAGAATGGCTTCAGGTAAAGGCCAAAACCACGTAGAGCTTTCTTTATGAGGAGAAGTCTAGGGAAAAGTCAGCCTAGCAGTGCTGACAAATTCTGAAAGACCCAGAGAGGATATTAACCATGTAACTTAGAGAACAGGTTATTTCCTTATGTGACTTATGACAGGAACCATAAGAAAATTTTGGAGAGCTATCTGGTATCTTTTGAAGGATAAGGAAATGAGGATAGAGTTGGTAGGGCCGGAGGGAGGAACCAGAAGGAGAGAGCACAGTGAGCTGAAAGAAGAGGGTTATAGAGAACAATGGAGTAGCATCTACAGTGTGCAGACCAAGAGGGCAAACATTCAAACACCGGCGTTTTATACCAACTCAAAGTATCGTGCATTTGTGAATGTAAGACAGAAATATTCTCAGATTTCTAAGTTCTCCAAATATATATATATAATATATATATATTATAATATATATATTATATATTATAATATATATTGTAATATATTATAATATATATATTATAATATATATATATATAAAAATTATATATATATAATTTTTTTAAATTACTTTTTGAAGACCCATACCAGCGAAAACAGAGAGCAGAACCCAAGAACGAAGAGATCAGGGCATAAAACGACCAGTGCTAACTACTGAAGTGGGATAAACATAGAGCTCAGTTAAAAGATTGTAAATATGATTAGAAAACAAAGCAACTGTAAAAAAATTATTCAAAAATAATAAAGTTAAGGCAAAACTATTAATACCTTTAATCTGGTAAACAGGCCAATGAGTATATCAATAAAGTCCATGCATGAATGAGAAGGACAGGAAAGAAGAGGGAAAAGGTGTCAAACTCTTAGTGTAACACATTTGACTCCCAAGGTGCCAGAGGTTGGGGGTCTCAATGTTTAGGATTCTCAGGCTGTTCCCTTACAGAACAGGACTCAAAGGTCTGGCAAGCGGAAGGGCCTGGCCCAGGGTTGTAAGCAGACGGCAGGTACTGTGGCAAGCCCACCTCCTTGACCTCCCACCTTCAGTTTAGTGCCAAGGGTTTTCATTAACAGGGTTTCTGGAGAAGAAAAGAATAAGGGACTTGCTTTTATTGATTTCTAGGAAATCAGTGAAGAAGTGTTAATAGAATGAGAAGTACTGACGTCAATGTTAACGAATGTAACAGGAAATGTTCTTCACAACTTACTTTGTTTTAATTTAGAAACAGATCAATTGAAATAAATGCTCCCACCGTCCACAACCTTTTGGGACCCAGCAATATAATCACTTCTTTTTCAATCCCACTTCTTCCCCCTCTGCTCACCATCTTATAGAAAAATACCTTTGCTTTTCCCATAAGATATTTCCTTTAGGCATTGTAGGAAACATTACCTATTACTTAAAACGTATTAATTCGCCTGGGGCCACTTATAATATGACATACATCCTCATTTGCTAAAATAGATTCCAACTGCAATTGCTACTTGTATTATTTGATGATCGGGCATTTTAACCTAAGACACTTTCATTACCAGTTAAGAAGGTACAAATCAGCCTGTATTTGGAGAACCATCAAATGGTCCAAGACTACTTCAGATAGTTCATGTCACTAAGTTTCTCATTTTGTCTATTTTTTTTGCCGGCTCTCCATTTTTGCCCTTGTGGAGACTCTAAAAGACATCAAATAGTGTAGTATGTTTCTAATTTATTTATTCTTAAATCATCAAAATACTCTTTTGTAAGAGTCATTTGATGTCCAAGTATCCTTATGGGGCCTTTTCATTAGCCTTGTCCCTGCCCCGGAAAAAAAACAGGAAGTCACAATTAGCCACAATTAAAAAGACTGAGCCAGAAAACAAGGTTTGAATTCAGTTCCACATTGGTCTCAGAACACTGTTGCCTCTCTCCAAGTAGTCTTGTTTGTCAAAGATGTTCCGAAACACAGCAGGCCCCTATAAATTCAAACTTCATGGACAGAAGGCAGAATCTGTAATAATTGCACTTGGGTTAAAGCTTACCTTCCCATTGTGTGTGTGCGTGTGTGTGTGTGTGTGTGTGTGTGTGTGTTGGGGGGGGTCATAACCCTTCAAACAGAAGCATAAATAAGAGGGGGGTAAAGAGTCCTAATTTTGCTACCGGGGTATACTGATTTACTCTGAGTGGGATCAATATGATTTGCTGGTGAAATGAAATTCTAGCAGCTACATACTCAAGAAAAAAAAAAACAGCAAACGGAAGTTTCTCAACTTTTCATTTTTCTCTCACGAATGTAAATCAGATCTGCAGCCTATTATCAATTATTGGTAGTAAATTAAGACAACAGCGGCTGATGAAGGAAATAAAAGTATCTTCTCTCAGTAAATGGAATGTCTGTCTTTCACTGGGGTTTGCTTCAACTGCTATCATCTCCAGGTGTGCTGCTTCCGGAATAAAGTCTAAGATCGCCTAAATGATCCTTCAGGATCAATCAGGAGACAGAAACCACACCAGTTGTTTGAACAGAGATCGTTTAACATAAAAGACTGTTAAGCAGGCACGAAGCTAACTAGGTAACAGAAAGTAAGAAGAGAACTGGAAGATGTCAGAGGTAGGTACTGGAAGGTGTCAAGAAGCAACCATCACGCCTCAGGCTGCGGGAGCAGAGGAAGAGTTTAGAAGTATTATTAAAATGCAGAAGCCCTACGGAGGTGACCCTCCGACTCCTGAGGAGGGGTCACGATGGCCAGTGCTGGTCTCTCTAAGCTCTGGGCTGGCGGGCTGGCGCCCATATGTCCAAGGTGGACATAATGAGGCTGGAACTGAGAGTACTGAAAACGGCAGCCCAGATTCAGGGGAGGCACAGCCACTGCGGGGGTGAAGCCAGGCTGGGTGACACCCAGAACAAAAGTCAGACAGGAGGGAGTGAGTCCCTCCCCACTAGCGCCCCCTGTGGGCAGACTGTCACGGAGCCAGGTGGCAAAGCAGGAAGGAGTGCTGCAGGCTCCCCATCCCAGTGCCACAAGCTGGGCTACACAGGGTGGGTCTGAAGATGAGAGACACTACTTAATCTCTACATTTCTTGTCTTTTTCACTTTTTTTGATGTTTCTTTTTAGAGACACCATACTTAATAACAGGTCCTCTGAGATACAAAGTAATTCAGGAGGATGCTTGAGTTGCCTGAGAGTTATCACTATCACTATAGAAAAGCAGGCTCAGAAAAGCATGTGCTGTGGCTGGGTCACACAGCTGGTAATAACGATACCAATATTTCCCACGTGCTCTGTGTCACACACGGTTCTAAGTGTCTTGTATATGCTGACGCTTTACAACAGCCTTAAAGTCTTTACAATCAATCTGTGAGACGGGTTCTATCGCTGGCACCCTTCTACATATGAGGGGACTGATGCACAAAATGGTTAAGTGATGTGGCCAATGTTGCTCAGCAAATAAGAGATGAATGGGAATTTAGCCCAGGCAGCCTGGCTGTGAAACTTATGGTCTTCACCATTACATAATGCCACCAATCCAGTACCTGTCTTCATGTATCAAGAGGCCTCATTGAAACAGTAGTAGGCCTGGCCTGCAGTGGTGCATCAGATCAAGCATAGACCTGGTACACTGAGGTCACCAGTTCAAAACCCTGGGCTTGCCGGGCCAGGGTACATATGGAAGTTGATGCTTCCTGCTCCTCCCTCCTCTCTCTCTCTCTCTCTCTCTCTCTCTCTCTCTTTCTCTCTCTCTCTCCCCCCCCTCTCTCTCTCTTCTCTAAAATGAATAAATAAAAATGATTTTTAAAAAAGAAATAGTAGTAATAGGATTAATTAGCTATGGCTAGGAGTATGTATGTATTAAGTACCTAAATTCTCAAAACAACCAGATGAAGTTAGTACTAATATTTTCTTTGTTTTACAAAACATAAACGGAGGCATGAGAAAGATACGTAATTAGCCCAAAATCTCAGGCCTAGTGAAAGGCTGAATGAGCTGTGATCGTGTCCAGCTTAGTGTTATGCTCTTAGCCAGGACACTAGGCTGCATGATAAATTAAGCCTCCATAATGCAGAATGTACAGCATCCCCCCTTGAAAACCTTTGGCTAGTTACAACAAATGTGCCATTCACTCCCATCTTTTTAGATAATCCGAGTCCCACCCTGTTAGACATGATCCATGACGCAGACTTTTACCAATTAGGACAGCTCTTCTTTCAGATGCTTGATGAGAATTAGAGAAGCTTTGCTTTATGTCCTGGAACCCCAAGAAAAGGGAGTTTCACTGAAGATTATACATTTCAGAAAAATGGAAAGGTTTGAGTCAGTGTTTCCTCATGACCTCAGTCACCTCTGTGTGCAGGAAAATCAGATCAGAGCAGTTAACCTCCCACTGATACCACACCCCCTATGGCTCTTCTCCAGATCTGAGTGGTTGTCTGAGAACTCAGACACCAAGTGAAGCAGCCAAACATCCAGTTCTCCTGTGCCGTTGAGCCCACCCGAAGGCAGCAGCCCATGCAGACGTTCTTAGGGGATCCCTGCTCTGCAAATTAAATGAAATGGCCCAAATGCTTTCCCATCTATTAACTCTAATCTACTTCAACCCAAGGCCCAGTGACATTCCTTCTGACCACCAGTCCAGAATGGAATGCCTGGCCCATAGTCAGATATTAATGGCTATTTCTTTGATGAGTTGAGAAAATTAATCAATAAACGGTCTCCACAGGACCTATAAAATACACATATATCACAGTAAGTGGGTGAGAGCACATCTCTCTTGGACTCCAACAAAGAGAGTAAAATCATTGAAATTACACAAATATTCTCAGATAAAGGAGAGTTTTCATCTGAAAGGAAATCCCCCAGCTAAGACCCCCAAGAACAGTGATTTACTGAAGATCTAATTGTATTACCATGATGTAGAGAAATGCTATGTTTCTATTGCCCCTCACAAAAATTTACTCTATTTTTAGTAGAGAAATAGCTAAAGAAAGTCAAGATCTTCACCAGTTGGCACATTGAGTTTTATGATAATGCCCATTCTTTTAAATGATTCTTATTTGGCAATATTTTTAACAGAGATTTCTTTGAGTCTTCTCTGAAGTATTTAAGAGCTACTTTCTTCACTCTTTTCTATTTTAATCTGTATATGTACACATTATGTGTGCACAGATGCTAAAAATTCATCTCCTTGATTAAATTATATGTGGATTTCTAAATATGTATTTCTGTTCTCTGATTATTTTTTTATTTCCTTGAGCCATATTACTATCTATTTTATAATGAAAAAGTGACATGTGAAATTTTTAAGGAGAAAAACTTTGTGACATTATTTCCTTTCCAAAGGAATTATTTTTTAAATTATTTAGCAAGAAGAGCGTATTTCTCTAAACCCTTCCAAATATAATTTATTTGCTGACACTTTATTTACATACAGCATATCAGAAACCTGTCTACCATCTAAACTTATACCTATTTAATCACACATTTATTCAAATAATAAAAATTAAAATATTTTTAATGAAGACAAACATCCTTTTATAACTAAAGTGCAATAGGCAAAAGATAAGAATTATATCAACATGAAATAATACTTTTTTAAAAGGACATAGGCAAGAATATAAGATTTCTAAAAACTAGTAATAACACTATGTCATATTACCAGCCCTCTTCTATATTGTATTCATTGTAGTTTAAGTGTTCTTTACAGAGAAGTGAGAATATACGTTATACAAAAAAGAATATGAAAAAAGGAAGAGAGGAGGAGGAGGAAAGAAAGAGGAGGAAGGAGGTAGTGGTAGTGAAAACCACACAGATGAGAAATAAAAAAAAAACACAAAAAAAACCACCATTGAAATGTTATAAATCCCTCTAATCTCTTGTCTGTAAGCACACATACTTGCACATAAATAAATGCATAGTTTGCCTTTTCAAAATTTAGCTCATACTGAACATACTGTTTTGTAACCTGCCAGGCCGTTTTAAGTCCTGAAATTCATAACTCAAGCCCTTGAGGCAAACTCTGGAAGAAAGGGAGGAAGGGCTTGAATAGCAATCTTCTAAGAAAAAGAAAGGGAAGGAA